>NC_074715.1:41060085-41660085 GCF_947242115.1 Biomphalaria glabrata
TGTGTGTGAATATATAAGGGTATTTCTTTCTTAAGACACAGAATGTTAGATTCAACCGACTTCCACATTGGTATTTCAAGAGTTGAACTATTAAGTAGGCCTAGCTAAAGCTTGAGATTCAGTGATGTTAGACAATTCGAGAATACGTTAATTTTGTTTGAAATTATTATTGCTTAAGTCATCACTTACTATTTTTTGGAAACTAACAGTCAATTCAAAATAAGAAAACGATTTAGATATTGTCATTGAAGTCGATGTTTAAATAATAAAATAAAATAACAATAATAACAATAATACAATTTAAAAGCTGGATATAGAAACAACGCGTCTCTCTACGACTGTAACACTGAATAATGGAGTTATAACATTTCTTTGATAGCTGAAACTGACATTATTTCATTGCAATAACACCTGCCTAGAGTGACACCCATGCCATTACGAATAAGGTGACCCAAAGCCTTTTTATTTTTTATTATGCGCTTATCTTTCACACTGAACAAGTTTCGGTCTATGGTCCAGTAACATGCCGTAGATGTAAAACAGTACCTGGATCATATTTTTTTTTAATATTATTATTCAGCCGGGGTGGGGGGGGGGGGAGGAATAAAAAGTAAAGGGGAGAAGAATGAAAATAGCACATGCACGTACAAAGACAAGTTTTATTTGGTAAGGTCACGATGATCGGTCCAGTGCTGATAGGGCACATAAAGACTGGCAGCGAAATATCTAAGTACGCCAAGTGTTTAGTAGTAACAAGCACAAATGTACAATATTTGTACAATAATATACAGTTTACAAATATTAAAATCAGTCAATCTTCATCATTCAGATGCAAATCAAAATGCAGATTCTAGTTCTAGAATAATCTAGCTCATTTATTATTCATTTAACACATAACTTATGACATTACTAATGAAGTCCAATTACTCTTCGGGATAGAACGTTGATAAAATGTCGCATATACGAGACTACAATGATCTTAAACGCTGGTTGATTGCCCAAAAACACAATGCTAGAGCATTTATTTCATAATTTGATCAGCTATTGCTTTACTAAGGGAGCACAACATTAGTTTTAAAATTTTACAATAAAGTATGATTCATTGTAATTTCCCAAAAAAATATTATAATCTTTGTAAGTTACAAGTCATAACAAAGTAACAATTTTAAAAAAGCGTTATTAAATTATAGTGAAAATCTAATGAAATAATAATATTAAAAGCATTATACACTCAGAGCCTATAAATCCAGTTCTAGAATTAAAAAAACAATAACACTCGGTGGTATCGTTCAACGTCTGCACACCACACACACTTCTAAAGCGTATCTTTTCTAATGACGGAATGTAATGTTATCAGACAAATCTAACCATAGTTCTAGTTGTATTGCCCGAGACCTACATTTGCTTTGGAGTGCATTCATGTTAAAAAAAAATCTTATCGAAAAAAAAAAAAAAAAACCTAAACGACCTAATGATTAAATAGGACTATATTATAAAAGGTCACAATGACATGCAAATATCATAGGTGTTTCTTTACTTAAAAATTTAAATAGTAATAAGCCAAAGTGGGTGAACATAATAATAATAAGTAAATTGAGTCAATATCACAAAATAATATGATTTTATGCATATCAGCTATATTTACAATGGCTCTATTTAACTCGTACCTTGGTGGAAACTTCTGGGCAAAGCCTAAAACCTGCGTGAACACGGTTCTCACGATTTTACTAGAAATTTGACAGTTGATGTATGTCTTTGGGAAAAGAATTACTAGCTCGTTTTACTACCAGTCAAGATTGCGCCAGTCTCTTAAATTCCCACTTGATTTAGACATAAAAGTTTTTGTAACTGCTAGACTCACAGAATTGTTTGCATTAGTATGAATAAAAACGTTTAAGATATAGCTGGGTCTTATGAAGCAATGGATAATTTAACACATCAGACTTTTTATAATAACCCGAATCCACATACATGTATTTAAAGTATTCTTACGTCGCATTTATACGCAGAGTATAAAATAGCGAAAAAAGGGAAAATTCTGTCTCAGTTGTTAAAAGAGATTCATTTCAATACATTCAAAGTTAACTTATTATTAATTAATGTGTGCCTTTATACCTAAATATCCAAAATATATCTACAAAATAAAATTCTTAGTCCTGACAACTCATTCATTTACTCATTATCACTAATAATTCCAATCGCCGTGGCCGATAAAATACGAGATTGAACCCGTTTTTACATAATTGAAGCCTAGGACAACTAAGCCATTTTCAATAACGAAACCGTATCGGTTAAATTTACCGAAAATGATTTTTTATTCGCAATTTCTTCGGGTATCATGTATAGTTATAAACAAGGCTCCCAGTGGGCTTCCACAGACATGCTCTAATTGCACGTGGTGGGGATGCGAGAAAGGCTTACTAAACAGTCCGAAACCCATTACGTGGTTCACCAACGGGGGCCATACGGGTGGTCTGGCTCCCCCATAGGGGGGGGGGCAGTGGCACATTATAGGCATATTGAAGGCCCCCGTGGGCTCGGCCTCCGGCCTCACATGGGGTTGGCTTAAGGGACAGTATCTCATGACCAATCGGATTAGTTGCAGGGGGAACTCCAGACAGATGGGTGCAAATTCCTCATCCGGGATCATCTCGAACCATAAATGGACATCTCTACGGTATAGTTATGCGCTTTTAGAATACAAGGAATATAAAATGGCCAAATAGTGTGTTGTTGGGGGAGGGGCATTTCATTTGAGAATATTGTGTGTATGTGTGGGTAAGCATTGTAGTGCAGGGAGAGGCTACAAGGGATGGGCCTAAGAAGTGTTTGAATATACTTTATTATTATTATAATAGGGGGTTGTAGACACTTCGTTTGTAGGATGAAACAAAAAAAAAAAGACATTTTAGGATTAGAAAATTGTGTTGGTGGTAAAGGAGGATTGTAATGCTGGCAGTTTAATTCCGGGCAAAGTAAACATATATACCAACAATTTAAACGTAGCGTAGCACGGGTATCAGCTAGTTGTGATATAAAATTATTCACTTTTTCTAAGGTGGATTTGCATTGATTGAAAACTATTTCGCGGATCTAAGGACTACTCTTGGATGTTGTGTCACTAGATTAGTCTAATACCCATTTGTATTAATCACACAATTTCATCGTCATTTATATACTATACATAGTATCACGCCAGAGTGACACACGTTTACGAAACACAGATGGAGCACACACACACAAAAAAAACAACAACAACAAACGTTTAAATTAATCTTCATTACATTAACGGTGTTCTAAGCAGATGCTCAAAAAAAAACAACAACAACTTGTTAAGGGACGTATTGATTCTATTTAGTTGTGCTAGCATTTCCTTTTTATTCACTCTCTCCGCCTACATTGAAAAAATATGTAAAGAAATATACAACTGTGTATTTAAAAAAATATTGTGAAAATAATCACAAAAGCTAGATTTATGTATTATGTCAAAATTCCAGTTATTTTAATATCTACCTGAATACATTATGATAGATTATATTCTAGATTATCTAGATAATCTATATCAGATAAATAAACAAACAAAAAACAATAGGTTTTTATCAAAACACTAAAAGTAAGCAAAACTTTTATTAAAAACTCTAACGCTTTAATTCCTTCATTGCAATACACGTTGATTTTAATATAAAAAAAACCCATTTCGTTCATGAGTTCAAAATAGATTGTTGGAGCTAAGGACCTGATCGCTATTTAGCTATGCCCTTTTTTGTGTATTCAGTATGAGAACGTATAGGTAAATATCTTAGATGTTAATGCAGAACAGTAGGTAACCGAATTGAATGGGGAATATATTGAAGATGATTTCAAACAAACATTTATTATACAATTAGCAGACACAAAGAAGCTAAGTGTTAAACTTTTTACAAACCTTATATATCATCTCACTCTGTCTGGTAAAACGTTTTTACACGTTATTTTTCCCACATCCAGAATAGGATCAAGCTGAAATTTTGCACAATTATTTAATTAACTATTGGTAATAAATTTTTTTTTAGGTAAACCGAACAAGGGAAAGAAATGGTAATTGACTAAAGTGGTGGTATAAGTTGAATTAGTCCCGTTTATAGGTCATTTTCTGAGTCTTAGTGAACACAAACCTGAAAAAATAGGACGAGACTATAGAAACAATAGATAACAATACAATCTTCCATGTTCATAAGCTTTCCACTAGCAGAGTGGTTACCGTGTTGGCTTGAGAAGCCTCAGAAGGCTTGAGAAGCCTCAGAAGGCTTGAGCTATGCATTCGAATTCAGGTCGTTCCACTTTTTAAAAAAAATTCAATAAATGCTTTTTTTATTATTGTTAGTCTAGATCTATTACAAATGTATTATATGACTGATCCAAACTAATTGATACAAGTACGCTTAATATAAGCTTATTTTTCTTTTTTTTTTTTTTTAAAGTATTTTTTCTTGTTTTCTGGAAATAAATCAGCATGATGATGCTTTAAGACCATCAGCATCCATTCAGTTGAACCGATAAGTACATTTAAAGACCGAATAAAAAGATTTTTAACAAGCAAACTTTTAAAAAATCCTTTTAAAAAAAAATATCTAAGGAAAAGAATTTCGCAATAAGAACCATATCTCTCAATAATATGTAAGTTATTTCCTTTATTCAACATGAAATAAAATAATTAATTACCATTAATTAACTGACTGATTGTTGTTTTTTTTTAATTGATTCATGTTTTGTTAGGTACCATAAATCATTTTTAAAGTTGCAACTTAATCCGAGAATGGGTGTGGGAGAAATAGTGTGTTATATTATCTGAGGGGATGAAACCCTACGTATTTAGATGTATCTGTGAATACTGAAGGATTACTTTCCCTTGTTGGTATTAAACAAAATAATTAAATGACAGTAATTAATTGACTAATTGTTTTTTTTTTATTATTCATGCCTTTATGCCAATGAATAAATGTGCAAAGTTTCCACTTGATCCGAGAATGTGTGTGGGAGAAATAAGGTGAACAAACAGCCAGACTAAGTGAGTTGATTGAGCAAGTTCTGATAGAGCAATGCTATTTAAAGTATGACAACTAGAAAAAAAAAGGGGGGGAGAATTTGTGACTGATTTTTTGCTCTGATTTTATTTTAGATGAGATTTTAATGTTAAACCATCACTTGTCCCAGCGCAGCTAAAGAAAGGGGGGGGGGGGTGATTTTAAAGTCAGCAAATTCTATGAGCGTAGCTAAAGGGGTTTTGAGTTTGTTTTAAAAAAAAAGAAATTTCCCTTTTCGATATACAATATAAAGCAAACTACAGTCATCTGATTCCATGAGCGTAGCCAAAAGGGGTTACACTTTTCTACCAGTCGCTGTGCTCCATTAATAAAGTGCATTGAATAGCAGATTTGTTTTTTTAATTAAATTTTTTAAATAGCAGGATAATGCATCAGAATATGCATTTTTAAAAAATACCGCAAATAGTGCTGGCAATGGCGGTGTGTCTACAGTCTTTCCACTAACTCCAGGAAGAACCTATTCTAGGGTAAAATAAACGTCTTCCGAAAGAATGAAGGGTCGGAATGTAATAAAGATTAATCAGGTATACACACACACACATATATATGGTGGGATAAAAAAAATCCCCCCTAACACCCCAAAACTCCTGGCTACGCCCATGTTGTATATATTCCTTCAGACTTAATTATTATTTTTGTATTCCTTGTCTAATCGTCCTGTTAACTGGCGTAAACAAAAAAGTAGGATTGGGGCGGAATGTGAATGCAATGAAAGACATTACTACAATTAGATCTACTTTGTAGTGTGTCAACGGACTAAAATTCAAGGTAGGTTACCACAGCAAACATCTCATGACCTAGTCCCACTTCTCCCTGACCCGATGACCTCGTTCTAACCCAATCCTGAAGTGATTGCAGGCCACATCAAGTGCGGTACGCGGAGTTAGATCAAGGAGGGCATGTGTCTGTGTGTGTCTGCGTGTGCTCGTGTGCGGGAAGGTCGAATACGCTGTAGTTTTTTTTTTAAAGAGAGGCTTTTAACATTTGTCAGGTGCCTCTCCTAAACCCTCCTATGGATGAAGATGGATGCATATTGATTCATGATGAAAGTTAACAAAATGAACACCTAGCCTATTTAGTTTATTGTGCATAACAGCATACACAACTGTAATTATTTGTTACATTTAGAAGTGCATACGCGAGAAAAAAAGTAAAATGATATTAAATACAGGAGAGCTCCAAGCGATACATTCAAATTTTGTTAAGCCTGCAAATTCATGTAAAAAAAAAAAGTTTCCTAGGCTTTGCCATACATCTATAATTAATACCACTAATTTATTCAACCCAACTTTAAAACTTGAAACTTGCTTGAAACATGCTGCAAATGGTATCTGCGCCCCCCCCCCCCCCCCACACTATTCTTAACTCTAATGCCGAAATATCCTATGCAGTAAGGAAAGGGGGAAAAAAAAAGTTCTCGACATCGGCCAAACCTTTCAAAGAAAGCTAAAAGTACATTTGGGTCGAGTTAACTTCTCAAATAGACTTTGAAATGAAAAAAAAAAGGACACCTAAGTTCAACCCTGGCGGTATTCAGAACCACTGTTTAAATTTACTTTGGAAAAAAAAATTGTAGTCGGTGTTAAGTCAACTACTGGCACTTTGCCAAGTCTAGTCTCTACTTTGATGCCCTAGGTTAACACTCGACTGTTTGAATAGTGGTATAGACATGTTGAAGTGGGGGGGGGGGGAATTTATAGAAGATAAAAGCAATCCCAATTTAATCCAATCCAACTAACAGCTAAGTGAAAATGGAATGAAGAATAATATTTAATATGCGAGTTTTGTCAAAATGTTAAGAGATTTTCTTTTTTCCATAAAAATTCTGTGACTCGATACAAAACAATGGAGAGCCACTCTGCTGCTTTACACACTCCTAGAGAGAGGTTCAATCGAGAAGGACGTAACGCTCGTCTTAAGAGTACATGTAAAAGTACAGTTTGGGTCTAACAATGCTCCAGACAGCAAATGTAGAACGAGCGACTAATCAAATACAAATCAATATGAGAAACATTTTACTTTGGATAGTTTTTGTTGATGAAATCTTGACATTAATAGTTAGACATAAACGTGAAATGCCAATCATTCATCCATCAAGACATCTCTGGAACCACAAAAATTGTGTACACATTAAACAATGTTCCATTTATTCTTAGGTTCTCCCTGCTCGCTAAGTTGCGGTTTTGATGGATTAACCATCTGAACGCTGAAATTCGAGGAAAATCGCAAGCTTTGTATTTAATTTTCAGTATTTCACCAAAATGACCGTATTCTATACATAAAGCCAAAATACCAATGTTTGATCACAGAACTTTTATAGTTCAATGGTTAAATAGCACAAAACATATTTCCTTTTTTTCTAGCATTAGTGTGTAACTCGATATTTTAGACATTATTTATTACGAGTAATTTGAAATTTCCTTTTCCACGAGAAATACGAAAGAGTTGCATGAATATGCGTGTACATTTCTAAAAACAAAACAAATTTCAATTAGCTCTCTCTGTGCTGCGAGTGGAGGTGAGTGTTAGGGAAGTTACTGAAAAAAACAACAACGTAAACGTGGGGAAATGAAACAGAATGACAAAAAAAAAAAATGGATCTGGTCAAAAAGCATAACAGAGCCTATCAAGATACTAGAATCCACGTGCCACTAGTAAATGTGTGTGTGTGGTATGTAAAGCGGGCCGTTCAAATTTAACGAAACATATTAGAATTCACGCACGGGCCAAAAGTATGTGTGTGGAAAACTGCAAAAGGTGGAAGGGGGGAAGTTCCGGTCAAAGTACTGTGTGATTGGCGTTACGATGAGCAGGATGCAGTAAACATATTTTAGGCGAAAAGGCAATAAAGGACCATCAAATATTTCTATATACAACTGAGAAGTCGGAAAAAATACTCAGATCTGGGAGTATTAGGTTAGGGGGAGATTATTAAGTTCACAGTCAAAGAAATATCTCAAGAAAAAAAAAAAGGGGGGGGGGCGTTATAAGCGAGCGGGCCGATCCAATTCAAAGAAACGATATTACAATTCACAGGTCAAATATATGTGTCGTGAGCGTTAAAATGGGCACCGTTCTATGGAAGTGGGAACAAGAAAAAGCTACGGGTTTGGGGCAAAATAATTTCTAGCCTGGGAACAAATAGCCGGTGGGAAATGCTAGTATAATATAAAAAAAAAAAAAAAAGAGTAAATTTAAAGGATAAAAATTAAGTGAAACAATTCTTTGGCATGAATAACTAGATTTAAATGCTCAACATTCCATTAATATCAAAAAGCCAGGTTGCATTAGGACTTAGTTGACCAAAGGACAACATTTAAACTACCGCTACTGTAGCGCAATGCTATGTATATAAAAAGCTATTTGAAGGGATATAATTTTTAATTCTTCTGTTTTGTATTTGACCCTAAAAAATAATATGTTTCGGTTTTTGATGTAATAAATGAATGGCCCATGGCACTATATGAAGAAGAGTTTCCAGCGTAGACAACTAAACTAAATTAGGTAACCGAAAAACTTAGCCACATAACTTTTTTTTGAGTGCTTCTGTAACCCCAGAAGGTCAAAAACGTGCATTGGAATTATCAAAGTTGGAAGTTTATGACGATGAGTGCACTGAGATTGTACGATCTAACTATTACAAATTTATCTCTGCACATGACAGACGAGTGTCCTTGAAGCCAGAATGGTGTTTAAGTCTGCATTCCATAGAAACTATAAAGAGCTTTGGAAGCTGACAGATGAAGTGAAAGGTAAACCTCCCTTTCGGTCTGAAAAGCAGAATGCCCGGTGAGAACCAAATACACGTGTTGCAAAACATGGCCTCTTTGGAATTCGTGCACTATGACGACCTCTAGTTTTGGCTGCCAAGGAGGCTGAAGTTGAGAAACTTTCTATAAAGGTGACCAGACCACTGGAACCTTCGCAGATTAAAAACGAAAACGTGTAGGTTTACATTTAAGAATAATAAATAATGTTAATCACTATTTTGTATACATGGACAGGAGATTATTTTGAAAGTTTCATCAATGAGCAAGGTAAATGAGAAAAAAAAATAAAATAAATAAAGTTTCTTATAGAACAAAGCTTTGCAGTCTAGTTAAAGTTGGGGGGGGGGGGGAATATATAATAAAAAAAAAGAAAAAGTTATTTATAACTATAACTAAATATATTCCTCCTAAAGTGTGTATACTGAACATACTTTTTGTTCTCAAAATAAACTTATGTTCCTAGTTAGATTTTGCCATTCACTACAACATTTTTATGTTAAAAACCATTCGTAATAGATGGCCTGAACACTGACCTGCAACGTCACAGTTTAGACCAATAGCTTGTTGTCACGTCACAGGTCACATTGCCTTTTACAAGGTTGTTAATAACTTTTTTTCCCCAATGTTCTATGGATGCAGCATGCATATAGATGAGTATAAAATGCGTTGCTTTAGACTTAGTTAAACAGACTTGCCAATATAAAACAAAGTATAATAGCTGTCTTGGTTGAGTTGTTGAGTTACTGTTAACTAACATTGAATTTCTGTGAAAGCGTGTTTTAATAATTTTGTTAGCCTTTTTAAAATGTATTTTATTTTACTAGCTTTTCTCTCTAAATAGTGAAGTTTTTCCCCCCTAAAACGTTTCATTTGAAAAGCACAGGTAAAGTATGAGGTAATAATATGAGAATAAAATTAAATCAAAGCTTTGCTTTAACATTAGATGTATGGTCAGGACATTTTTTAGTTGGAGGGAAAAAAGCATACATTTGAAAATTAAGACATAAAAAAATTAGAAGATATTTCTTAAGACAGTAATTTAACATTATATTTAGATAATGTCAGAAAGATATCGATTTCAAGAAACTGGGCGTGGCGTATTATTATCAGAAAGAGGAGTGGCAAGGGGCGCTACTCTTTATAGAACTATGTCTAAGTGATATGGTTCTATCTTGGATTTATAATGAGGGTAACTCAGATTAAAAACAAAAACAAATAATTATTACCTTTGAAGCTTGTGTTAAAGATGAGATTATTTTAAAAAAAAATAAAGGGGGAGAGGTAGCTGGGTGTTCAGGGAAAAAAAGGCAAAATTAAATTTCATCTTTGTGAGACTTTACTTCATGTGAAAATTTAAAAAATAACGTCACGTGAGAAAAAAAAAAGCCACAAAAGGGACTCTAAATAGTAAGTTACTTTTGTACACTTTCACACTAAAAGCTAAATGATTACTATTTTTAAAAAGCAGCACAGTTGCATAGTATAGTGTCAGTATCTTCATAATTATTTTTTAGTTTGTTTATTGTGATCATTTGTCTGGATGGCTCCAATAGACCTCTGTTGTGAATCACTCTTCAATGTCTTGATTTGCGATAATGACCAGTGTGTAATGTGTATATAGTAGGAAATAGCGATTAGAGGAGGCCATATTATTGGGTCAAGTACTGTTTGGTCTAATATCAGATGTTGTTGAAAATCCTTTTCATCGATCAACTTTTAGCGGGTAAGTTAATTGTATTTTTTTTCTCAAGATCTTGGATTGTTGTAAAGGATATTGTTTAATTGTTAGAATTAGACAGTATCAATTTGTTATATTTTGGTTTTGGGAGCCAATGTCAGTGTGACCTATAACCCTGTATATTAATTATGACATTCTTCAACAATTAGAATCGGTATGACTCAAGTAGTGAGGAACTAGAGATTGTAGCGAAACATTTGATGAGTGTACATCTATATAGTCCTACTTCCAGAAGATCATTGAGTTACTAAGCAATAGCAAATTATGGATGTTAAATAGAATATACTTGTCTTATTCTGTTCTATAAAAGTATAATTTTTTGTGTGGTATTTTTCATTAATTGTTTGAACTAATTCATATTGCTATTTTATATAATACATTTAAATTTCGTATATTTTAATTTCATGTAAATAAACTTATGTTACGTTCGTAGAATCACCTCTGGGCGTCAGTTGTCACTACAATAATTCAGTCTCTACGTCGTGACATGTAGAGCAAAAAAAAAAACAACAACTAGGTACGTACTTGTAGATATGATGTAGGAATTGAGGTCCACTTAGCTCCAAAGCCTTAGAGCAACACATAATAGATATTTGACCGTGGCCTGTAAGGCCTTATTCAGCGATTTTAAGGGAATGTTAGAGATATTATTTTAACCATATATATTATTCTGGTCTATTTGGATTGTGTTTTAGGTTTATACATTTGTATGTCAGTTAAAAGTTTGATATGTTTTGTCTAGTTTTTTTTTTTACATTATAATTTTATTAAATCGATTGCAGAATAACTTAAAATAATTTGTATAATGTATAACACATTTCTAAATCAGGTTCATGGTGTTTAATATTAACGAACAATAATAGAAATAATAAGCAATTAGAACAACTGATATTCTTTTTTATTTTATTTTGCGAATCATCATATGATAACCTTGATACACTAACATACAACCCTAAAGCATTATTGATAACCCTGACACATTATTATAAAACCACAAAGCATTATTTAACAACCCTAATACAATATGAGATAGCCGAATCATCATTTGATAACCTTCATATATGAATATACCACCCTGATACATTATTTGACAGCCACGAAGCACCATTTGATAACCTTCATATATGAATATACCACCCTGATACATTATTTGACAGCCACGAAGCACCATATGATAACCATATATGAATATACCACCCTGATACATTATTTGACAGCCACGAAGCACCATTTGATAACCTTCATATATGAATATACCACCCTGATACATTATTTGACAGCCACGAAGCACCATTTGATAACCTTCATATATGAATATACCACCCTGATACATTATTTGACAGCCACGAAGCACCATATGATAACCTTCATATATGAATATACCACCCTGATACATTATTTGACAGCCACGAAGCACCATATGATAACCTTCATATATGAATATACCACCCTGATACATTATTTGACAGCCACGAAGCACCATATGATAACCCTCATTCATTATTAGACAGCCGTGTTGCACCATATGACAACTGACAACTTTCGCAAGGGATTAACATTCACATATTATAAACATAAACTACCATCTTTTTTTGGGTGGTCAAAGCTAACCAGTCTGAGAATCTATGCACTATTTACAAATAGAAGAAGAAAAAGGAATAGAATAAAACATATTGGCTAGGATACTTATCGCCAGAACATATCAGCTTGGAATTAAAACAACAAATTGTTTGGATAGAAAGAATCTAGACGTAGATCTGTGTGAACAAAAAAAAAATGCGGAGGCAAAAAATGAATACAGGAAGAAAAGCCTAAGAAAAGAACTAGAGCAAAGGTGGCGTGGAAGTAGGGCACGGATTATTAAATAGGCTGATTAGATCTAAATCTAGTTTAGGATTATGTTTCCAGTGGAAAGGCAATTACCTTGTTTTTGGGAGTAAAGGAAGGATTCAGCAAATAATGTTTGAAAATATACTAACCTCAAAAATTTGTTGGAATATTTGTATAAATGGATTGTCTCACTTGCATTAAGATATCCTTTACGCATTACTTGTTTGATAGTTTAGGAATTCGGTTTGGTTTATATAATAATTTGAATTAGTTATAAATAGTAACTGCCTGTTGTTAGTATTCTAATACATTGTATTCTAATTCTTTTATTGAACGAGATACTTCAAAAGATGGAAGAATCAGTTTTATCCACGTTTATAATTTCAAAGAGTGAATGTGAAAATTTCTAGATCAAGATCTTGATGTTTGTAAAAAAGTGTATGAAATAATTTTGACTTTAATTAGTAATCTGATATCACATTTTTACCTTCAAACATACAGCATAATTTCTTGAAAATTAATTTTATGAAAGCATTGATTTTAATAATATTCAGGAAAATTAGTATCAAACAGAGAATCTCTTTTTCAGAGTATAATTGTATAAACATTGTCTTTATCGTCTTTACATCTTAACCTAAATAGCTCGACTGAATCTACTAGGTAACAACTAGAAGAAGAACAAAAAAAACTAGAAAGCAAAATATTAGAAGCTGGCTGTAGGTAAGTCTATATTTTTTTGTTTGACCTTGAACAGTGCTTTTGATTGGCATTCATGTTTTTTGTGTTTTTTTTGTTCCCGAAGGTGATTATTGGCCAATGCTTTCGTCAGCAGCACGTCAGCTTAACAAACACACTGGGGAAGCAGCCACCAATAGTCTCTTGGGATGACACACGTTCTCGAGAATGTTTGGAAATGAGTACTTTTTAGAATGGCCAGGCAGAGGCTAGTCACGTCGCTAGGGGACTGAGGGGAGGAATGGGCAAGTGGGTAGAATGGAAAAGGGTAGTTGAAAGAAATGACAAAGAGGGCTCACCAAACTTTTAAAAGCCAGCGGTGAGCTATGTGTGGGTGAAGGTCGAAGCCAGAAAAGGAAGAAAAAAAAAAGGGAGGTGGGGGGGGGGGGGTAAGGAAAATTCTCTTGACAGGAATGAGTAGCTGATTTATTAGCGTACAAAATCTGGAGTCATGTCTAAGTGACGTTGTGAAAAATACTTCAATTATGACAGTGAACAATACATTGCATATACTATATGGTTCTTTCTGGTCGTAATCTATTCTTTTGTTACAGAATACAAAACATATCGTTAGAGCAGAAAAATTGAAAGGTCGTTTTGTGAATTAAGTTAAAATGGTTGAATTAAAAAAAACAAACAAACTCAGCAACAAGTGAATAATCATTCTTAAATGACAAAATGATAAATTTAGCAACTTGATTCAAACAGATTGACTAGTCTTAACCACACACATTTTCCGACCGACATTCACTATTTTCTACCCCGAACATGGACCAATTATAGCCAGGATTAAGACAGGAAGGTATTTTGTTATCCTAAAATGAACGAAAGATCTACAGAATTACAAAAAAAAAAAAAAAAACTGCATTGAATATTAAAATATACACTTGGGCTCATCAACATAGATCGACAAACTCTGATAACTACAAGTAAAGAAAAGTGCTATTAAGAACATTATTCCGCCTTATATATTTTCAAAAGTCTATCTGCAATTTAATCATCAATAAATTTCGAGCTTTGATTTATATCCGTTGGACCAACCTGTCCGGAATAATAGTGTTAGAAAAAAATTCGCCGTGTCAGGAAGCCATGAAAATAGTACTAATGTTCGGTCACCAAGAGAATGTTTTATTTTTAAAGAAAAGAAAGAAAGGAAAAAATAAACGTTGGAGTATAGGTCAATCAACCCAGTGAACTCTGTCTGAACCCGTCCGGTCATCATCTTTCTTCTTGCCCAGACGACACTCGGGTGTTCAGATCTGGTAGTAGCTATTTAACTAACGTTCCTACGCATCAAATTTAAATTTCCTGAACAAATTACAGTACATTAGGAGGATGTTTTTAGTTTCTTCTGGCCTATCAATACATTTGAGAAAAAAAAAAAAAAAAAAAGATAAATAGAATGAAGTGCGAGTGATATTAATGATGATGTCAAAACTGTTGAAGAAAAAAAAAGTAATGGTGTTGTGGTTAATGCTTTTAATAAAGTTAACAATAAAAAAAAATTTTGTTAAAAAGTTTGGTGGAAAATATTTGTATATATGCCTACTTATATAATGACAGCAGTGTCCTTGGGATATGATTCAATGTGTAAAGAAAATGACCAGTGCAAATATCACAACCTTCTAAAACTATGTTATGTCTTCTTAAACTTGTTATGAAGTGTATGTGAGTGTTTCTGGTGTTACCATGAATAAAGGGATAAGTCTCTGTAAAGGTGGGTTAAAGGTTTAGTTTTGTAGACTGAATAGATTCGGATGAAACAACGAAATGGTCTGTCGTAGTTCAAGTTAATATGTGTGAAAGTTGAAGAAGGGAGAACAAGCGAGAGAGGGTTACAGCAAGATGTCCATTTTTAGTGACTTAAATCTGTTTTAAATTATTTTTTCATGATTATTGTTATTATTTCCTACATCTACATTGAAATCGAAAGTTGTGTGTATTTATTACTAAAAGTTATATTCAGTTTTGTTTAAAAAGAATTTTTTGTTTGTTCACGTTTATTTCAAGCTGTACATTGAGAATATAACACATCTAGACTTAGACCGGTTTAGTGGCACTAGCTGTTTTGAGCTATAAACCAACGGTGGAGTATCCACAAAAATTTTATTGTCGGATTTTCAAGCAAGGTTCACGAATTTTTATAATAATAACAAGGTTACAAAAGACAGTTTGTGTGGAAACACAAACTCAAAATCGGCCCCCGAAGAGGTCCACCCAGGCAGGCTTCAATATTTTCAGAAAGAACATCCAAATAAAATTATATCAAAGACAAATGAGAGATAAGAATGGAGAAAGAAGGTTAACAGATCTTGTGTAGTGCCCCAACGGTCCCGCAGATCAAAGCATAGGTGTAAGTGAATGTAAAGTTAGATTTGAACCTGGCCTAACTAGTTCCCCTTTTAGACCCTTGTGGTCTATAGGGCAGATGATGTAAAGTTCATCTGTTTTTGTGGCCTACGGTTAGCGAGGGTGTCATGTAGCCAGCACAACGACCAACCATCTATAGTTTTTCCCAACTAATGTCAGGTACCCATTAGAGCTGAGTGGTCTCAGAGGCGCCCAAAGTTTCCAAAGTTGAAAATCCCAGTCTTCACCAGGTTTTGAACCCGGGACCCCCGGTTGGGAAGCCAAGCGCTTTACCGCTCAGCCACCGCCCCCCCCCCCCGGCCTGACTGATGTCTTATAATTGATCTAATTGTTTTGAAAATATAAAAAAAAATAATTTCCGCAATAAAAAAAATTTTCAGAAAAATGGAGTTTATAAGATTACTATTCGATTTAAATTAGGTCTAACTTATAATGCATACTAATTAGCTTTTTTTCTTTAAAAAAAACTGCTTGCATAACTGATTTTAAAAATTAGATTTTTCGCTTTAAGAAAAAAAAAAAGTAGCCGTTGCATCAGAACTTTGAATGGTCTAAAATATTGTGATTTCGGATTTTCAATATCTCTTCTAGTTTACGAGATCTAAACGGGACGGACGGACAGACGGATAGAAATTTCGCACAAAACTAATAGCGTCTTTTCCCTTTCGGGGGCCGCTAAAAAATGATGCTTAAATGGAAAGCTTAGGGCAGTGACAGAAATAAAAATGAACTAATTATTGAAGTACAGTTACATGGATTAGCTAACGGCTATAAACTAACAATATCCCTACGTTTGTTAACTGTTTCAAAACATCATAGTACACGTATATAGATCTAAATATATGCATACACAACGTTTTTCATTCTGTTCTTGACTGAAAGTTTTAAGCTTTGCTAAATAATTTAGAGGAAATAAGTCAGCAAATTTTTTTTATTAAAAATGATGTGTATTGGTTGAAATGTGTTAAAGGGGAAAAGCAGGAATTTTATTACAAGCCCTATTGAAGCTCTATCAAGCAATAGTTCACGTTCACACACAAATTGTATGATGGTCAAACTGTGAACATTATTTGAAAGTAATAAGATATCTGCATGCATCTAAAGACCAAAGAACTAGCTCAATGGAAACCATCTGAATTTATTTTCCTACGAGCAGTCGTGAAGGGTGAAAACTGTATTATATAAGCTAAGACTTATTCTCCCGGTTTATGATAGGCCTTCGAGATAGGAGTTATTACTGATTATCTCATTGATTGATCAATGTCCACAACTGCGGACGATCGAACACAGATAATAGTGTTGACTCAAGGTAAACGAACATCATCGTTCAAACGATTTTCAGAGAACTTTTTATATTCTCCTAGAACAGACCATCTGCACAATTCAAGTTGAAACTAGATAGAAATATACAAGATTGACGCTTTTTGTTACTCAAGATCTGCTTTTTCTGTAATAATAATAATTAATTAAAAAAAAAATTTCTCAGTGAACACTATGGGACAACAGTGAATCCCCCCCCCCCCCAAAAAAAAAAAAAACAACAAATTTTGACCCTGCTAGAAAAGTTATGTTGCACAATAATAATTTAAAAACAAGGTTACAAAGACAGTTTGTGTGGAAAAATAAACTCCAAACCGGCCCCGAAGTGATCCACTCAGTCAGGTAAGAAGACACGTTTTAATATGTTCAGCATGAATATCGGAAACTATGAACTACAAATGATCAACAACCACACAACTCTTGTCTCCACAACTACAAAAAGAAGAGACGTGTAAGTTTCGAAAGTGTTGCCTATACTATTGTTAGTCCGACTGACGACATGATAACACAGGATACGGAAATTAACTAATGTTATTATTACTACATTGTTAATATTCATGTGTATTCAGTGAACTTAGAGTTATTAATATATGGTTCAGTGTGAACCTCGCCTAACTGATGCTATTGAAAGATTATCTAATTAATCCAATAGTTTTATAATCTCTCATTCAAAGCCATAAGAAAGAAACTTTTGCAATTTATCAAATGTCTGTGGTGTATTCTATGTGGCGCTCTATTCTTTTCACTGTATTGTATAAAATGCTGCTTATTGAATCTTGTTTTAAATTATATTCAATTTATATACATACTAAATGCTTTCTCTAACATTTTATTTAAAATGTAAGAAGCTTGTTATGACAGAAAATACTTGATTTAGAAGTACAATTTTATATCATTATTTTAGAAAGAAAAAAAAACACGTTTGCATAAATGTTTTATATATATACTAGATTCTGTGTATTCCTCATAATGAAATTATTAATTTTTAAATATTAATTTTCTAAATATAATTAATTAATAGTGAATAGTTTTATAAATGGTGTTTTTTTTAATGATCACATTGTTAAATTTAAAAATTAAACTTTTTGTTTTAAGAAAAGAAAAAAAAAAGAGCCCTTGCACCAGAACTGAACTAAAATATGATATCGGATTTTCCAAATCTTTTATTGTTTTTGAGACCTAAACGGATCGGACGGTCGGAATACTTCAGCGTTATCAAATCCGAAAAGCTTAAGTGGTGAGTATACGTGTCAAAAGCTAACAAAAAACAACAAAAAACAAAAAACGGTGTTCTACTTACTATACGAAAGAAATCAAGGAAGAAGAGTATAACATGATTTATTCTTTACATTCAAATAACGTGTTCATTTAATAGATGTAAAGAAGAGGACGACTCAGACATGTGCATTTTTTGTTTAAATCAAATAGTATTTATGCAATAAAATCATGAACGCAATAATGAAAGCTATAATTTACTTTGGCTTCCTGATATAAATGTAGACTTTTTTTTTGTATTATTTGGTGAACATAGGGATGAAATGAGATGTCACAAATGTGTTCTTTCATTAGCATTACCTAAAGATTTGCGAAACATTGACACATTTCTAACAGAAAGATTCATCAGCATATACATTTCTCTTAAAGAAAAAAAAAGTCTGGAAGGGAGACCAGATATAACAACAACGCGCTTCACTGCACATTAAACAGTCCCATATTAACACTGTACACATATAGGCCAATGTTACACAAATGTGCAGGAAAAAATAGGGAGGGGATACATTAACACATCGAGAAATCTACCCTGTCTCTTAGCTGTCAACGCGTCCTTGACCCCAATAATTATGTATATCTGTCCTACATACGATCTGACCCTGAAGTAAAGTAAAGAGCTTTCATTTTGGGTTTGAAATGTCCTACATAAGCTAGATATCAATGTACTAGTTCTACAATAAAGTAGATAAATACTCATCACAAAAATAAGTCTGGAAAGGGAGACCTGATATAACAACAAGGGAAATGGTTTTGAAAGAGAAATAAGAAAATTGAACTAGATAATGTGCAGACTGTTAAGTTTGATTCTCTTTCCGTCTTCATCCTTACAAAGACGGCACATTAAGCAAATATCTTATATAAAATTTAAGTTGACATGTACATTTGAGATGTTTCAATTTCTCAGCCATACATTCTTCTCAAGGATGCTGCATAAAAAATTAAAGATACTAAGAGATTGTGTCCTAGTCTCGAATTCGTGGACGACCAAAGTGGGCCAGTTTTACTCACACATTTCGTCGTTGAATTTAGAATGTTCTGTACCCACTGTAAATGTGTGGCTGATAAACATGTATTGTTTGAATTAACTCGTTTTAAATATGGTGGTTAAATGTGGTGTTTGTGTATGGAAAAAAAAAAGCGTGCATTGAAACATTTTCATAAATGGAGTGTTTGATATTTTCCAAATATAAAATACTAAGATATTGATACGCTGTGAGTTTTAAAAAGCATATTGAGGATTTTTAGGTTAAACTTTATAAATATTACAATATTCTAAGTCCATCCCAATCTTCCTATTCATTTTCTTCCTTTTTCTATATTTCTTATTCGTTTTTTTTTCATTTAAAAATGTAACTGGGATCCTAACAATTTAAATGTGAATAGAACGTAGATTAAAATTATTAACTATAATACGACTATTGCCAATATTCAATAAAATAGCTTATTGGTACTACCCCCCTCCTCCCCCCAAAAATAATTCATACATCTATGTCATACTCATCCCAATTAATAAAACACATGTTTAATTTTTTTATTTAAGTCTGCTATAATGAAAATTGTCCAGTGAGTGGCAAGTATCAAGAGAAACAGCCTAGGAGGTCTCTTGTATTTAAGCAGAGTTGTGTAAACTATTATATTTCTCGTTTAGATTGAACAATTTACATTTACATTTACACTATTTACAATGACGACATCCAACCTTAAAAAATGAAACATTTGTACTGTGGGTGGAGGTACTTACAATGTAAACATAGGCTTGGTCTTGTCAAAGAAATATCCACAAATCTATGAGGTATTCTGGGAGGACCTGGGGAAAACATATTAGAAACATTTTTTCTTCTTATTAATGCTAAAATAGAATTTTCTCTAACACTATATAAACAACTGAGGATTATTAATCACTAAGCCATTATAATAAATGTAAAATAGTAAAAAAAAATAAAAAAATTCTGCAAGTGTAAATATTTATTTAAGACACCGCACATCATGTAATTTACCCTTTTCATTTAGGATTTACGTTAATTAGTCTACATATATATTAAAAGGACTGAAAAAACTGTAAACTTCAAACAAGCAAAATTTGGCAAATTTTTTGAATAATTCATGTGTTGTCATCGAAAATGAATACAATTTCTTTTATCTATCAATTGTATAGAAACAATTTTTCTTAAAATTTGTACAAAAATAAATAAATAAATAAATGGGACATTATTGTTGTTTTCCCCAAGTGAAAAGTATCAACCTGGGACGGTCAATAGCATGCCATGCTTTGTCACAGGATCATTTCATACCTTGTAGGTGGAAAACCTAAATTAAAAAAGGAATCAAGTCACAAGGAAGATTGAGTAAGGCTTTGGAACCATCATAATGATTTCATTTTACTTTTGGTTGAGTAGATTAATGGCGTTTAATATCTGATAGCAACATCAAATTTGCTTGGTCTTAAAAACTCGAAGTTAATGGGACCATTTAAGATCGGTTGCAGAAAAGCCATAGTACTTCCATATGTTAGGATACATCGTGTTTAACTCAGTCACACAATTCTTGATAGGTGGTGGTTTTAAGGTGGCTAATGTGACTACTGTGCACTGATTTTGTTTTATTTTATTGTCTTTTTGAAACATTTTAAATTTAAGCTGATTAAGATAATGGTGAGTCAGGTGATTGTGAAGAGCACCAATTTTCCAGCTCAGGACATCTTCATACAGCAGTTGGTAAAAATATTGAGTCTTTTTAAAATACAAGAAGTGATATTTTATTTGGCTAATAATTATGAAATATTTTTTTCCTACAATTTTTTTTAAATTTGTAATTAATAGCAGGATTCATTTTTTCCCTCTAGAATCAATTCAGGATTTGATAATAGTGGGAAGAAAAGAAGAGCCAGAAAAAAAATCTGTTTAATGCAATATGTTGTAAAATAACAATAAGGTATCATTAACATTGTTTAAAGAAGTGGAGCCTTGTTAAATTGTCACCTCAAGCAACTGTGCACTCTATATTAGGTATTAGGCTACAATTGTATAAAGACCGAATCATAAAAGAAACCGAAATATTGGACTAGGTCACAATGACCGCGGCGGCAGATTAAACGAGGCTAAAGCTATGAAGATATTTTTGTGTGTACGTGTGCGCGCGTATTTTGAAATATGCCTTAATTATGGTGTTACAGACTGTGTCATCGTAATAGTATGGCTAAATTTACTCTACCATGGCTTACAAGAGATTCTGGTCAACAGATCCACGTGAATGTGTGTAGGGGTAGATGAGATGCGTGATTTTGTAAGAGTAGTTGATGACTGGGCTCTGAGAGAGAGTGTGTGTTAAGAATTTAGAGAGATGGAAGTTTTCCTATCCTGGATAGTCAATGTTGGATGTTGTATTTTTGTTTAATTGATCTGATGATCCACATAGTACTACTGGTAAATATGTTGAATAGTTAATGAAGTGTTTCATTAACTATCAAGTTCTGAGTTGTGTCTCTTTGGAGAATGTGTTAATGCTCCACTGCTAGACCTTAAGATGTTGTTGTCGTCAAAAGACTGAAATAGGGCTTGGAGTTGTTCCCCAGTGACCTAACCCTTCTAGACAACGACCTTCAAAACCACCCAAGCAACCTCCCTCCCTCCCTCTCTCTCAATATATATATATATATATATATATATATAGAGAGAGAGAGAGAGAGAGAGAGAGAGAGAGAGGGGGGGGGAGAGGCGGTTTGTGACATTTGGATTGTTATTAAAGGCTTTTATCTATTGATTTGCTTGCCCTTGTTCTTTTCTGTTTCTTTTCTACCAATCTATGATGTTGGAGTGGAAGAAAGGGGCAACAAGTAACATCTCACAGATAAAAGACAATCTGACGTTGTATGTTTACAAAATAAACATTATTACAGTAGACCTACTAACACCAATATTTAGTCTAGATAGAATACCAAAATTTTAGATGAATCATAGGAAAAATATTTAGTACACTCTGCCTTAGAATCAGTTCGAGTTAGAAATATCGACTTAAAATACGCCATCAAATAAACTAGATTGCTTTTCAAAGTTTCAAGTCGTCCTTTAAATCATTTCAAAGATGTTTAATTGTTTACTTCACGTGCTATTTTCTTTCTGAAGCAGGAAAGACAATTTCTCAGATAAGAGAAGGTAGGGCATGCGACTTATTTAATAATAATCCTTAAAGCTGAAAAAGTAATGAAAAAATGACTTTCAGAAGTTTAAACAATAACATGCTATCAACTAACTTTAACCAGAGCTATAAGTCTTTTTTTTTTTTAAGTGAGCCACCCAGAATAACATTTTCGTTTTCTTGAGGAAAAACAACAAAAAACAAACTTTGATAGACTTAGTGGGTCCATTGTTTGGTGAGCAACGCAGATCAAAGGTCAGGTTTTTTTTTTGGCAAGACTAACATGAGGAGTAAATAAGCAGTTTGTTGAAAGAACAATTGCAAATGCATTCAATAATTTGCCATCGTTACCAAATCTGAGATTGATTATACCACCAGTGTCAGATGGACAGTTGGTTAATGGTGACCGAGGTATATAACTGGCTGCATTCCAGAACACATGTAAGTGTTGATTAGCTCGGCACTTGATTCACATGCAAATATAAAGCTACTAGTTCCTAGGTCATGATATCAGTAATGAGGTCCACTTTATCGAAGATTAACAAGGTTACAAAGACAGTTTGTGTGGCAACACAAACTAAAAATCGGTCCACGAAGTGGTCCATCCAGGCAGGAAAAAAGGCAGGTTTCAATATTTTCAGAAAGAACATCAGAATGAAAGTTCTATCAAAGACAAATGACAGAGATGAATGGAGAAAGAAGGTTGACAATCTTGTGTGGTGCCCCAGCGGTCAAGTAGACCAAAGGATAGGTGAATGTGAAGTTAGATGTGAACCTGGCCTTACTGATGTCTTATAATGAATTTCTAATTGATCTAATTGTTTTGTAAAGGTTCAATCTTTTATTCCTCAAGAAAAAACATTCCGTACAAATTTTAAAAAAAATTTTCCTTCAGTTAGGTGTTTTATGCCTGGGGATGCAGATTGCAGTACTCGAGGTAATATAAAAAAAACTACTTATTAATTGTTGTTTTAAATTATATCCAACTTATATGCATAATAAATAGATTTTTTCTCTTTAAAAATAAGTTAACATTTTTTTGTGTCAATGTAGTAGTTAGTATGACAGAACTTACTTACTTAGCAATACAAATATATTTTTTTTTTACAAAAAATTTAAAACCGTTTGCATGTGGTACTATGGTAGGTAGTCATCTTCCTTACTAAATAGCCTCCCGTGTTTGTTACTATTAATAGTGTGTACGCCGGTAACATAAAATTTGGGGGAGGGGGAAGTGTTATTGCGTCGTTGTAGCATAGCAAGGCATCATTAGTTGTGGTGACTAGACTCTGGTCACATTATAAACGAGTATGTTTCAATTTCAATACACCGCCTAGATCAAGGCATTTGATCAAGTAGATTAATGCTTTGCTTTATTGATTTGCATTTAAAAATAGATTAATAGTACGAAATTAATTGGATTGACAATTAAGCACAGCCTCATGATTGCGACTTAATTAAATAAACTGAATACTTATACTGGCATGTTTTGTTTGCCTCGACACCGGTATCAGTATAGTCTACATATAGATCTAGCTGAAAGTTCTAACCCTCACGTGTGCTTTTTTTATGAAACAAAATCTAGATCTAGTTCTAATATTCTCGCAACCATTCGACGACTGTGTCGCTGAGAATGAGATCTATTTAACCCCGATGTTTTGAAAAAAAAAATACTCACAGTCTGCTAGACTGGTTTAGTACTCGAAATGAACACTATTAACCAATAGCTATCCTTCAAACCAATAGAACACAACACAGGGATGAAACATTCCAGTTCACACGCATTGCCTCCCCTTGCTAAATCACGCGACCTCGACTGTCACCGCCTCTACCCTACCCTTCCCTAAAATACCCACTGGGTCAGGTAGCTGGCACTACTGCCCTAGTGCCCTATATTTTTTCTCCCTCTTGTTTCTTAATCTCGATCGATAGTATGGTATGGATTCTCCCTCTCGCTCGCACATTCGTTTCTCACCCCTTCGCAGCGAGTATCTTTTTTTCCCCCACTGGCTAATCAGCATTTTATTTGTACATACTGGTAGAAGTAAGAGTACAACAAGGAACAATCTACCTACACACGCGTTCAATGTGCACATATGTGACATTAATACTGACTACCAGGCAAATGAAAGAATGGTTGATCGTCTGCTGTTCGAAATACACACTACACAAGGATGTAAGAAGATCAGATGGGTCGGCTCGTGTTAACTGAAATTGTTGATTAACATGACAAGAAAAA
This sequence comes from Biomphalaria glabrata, assembly GCF_947242115.1. Lineage (NCBI taxonomy): Eukaryota > Metazoa > Mollusca > Gastropoda > Planorbidae > Biomphalaria > Biomphalaria glabrata. The sequence continues at coordinate 41,084,578 of NC_074715.1, forward strand.
AAAAAGTATACCGTTGGCCTAACACAAACACTTGTAGACACGTTTTCTTTCTCTTGCATTGTTTGCAGCATTGATTTATAAACGTTTTTTTTTTTAATAATAATATTTTAAAAAGTATAATTATTATTTTCTTGTGTGTGAGCAATTAAATATTAAAAAAACAAAACAAAAATACGTTTATTTTGTATAAACAATAAAGTATACTAATTGAGTACAGTTATTAATTAATACACCATTTTAAAACAAGCTGTAATATGTAATAGTTTCGTGTTATTAACCAGTATGTAAATGCGCCATCTCACACTGTGATATCCATTTTTTTTTGGTCTACTTGTTAGGTTCCAACTTGCCACTTTCGAATAGGTTGTGTGATTGTGCGCAGTCATGTTTAGAATGCATATTTTATGAGGGAAGATGGGATAGAGGTTATTGGTAGTTTCTAGTTAATTTATTATTTCCACTCTTGACTATGACTTTTTGCTAAGCGTGCTTTACATATTTTAAATTACTATTATAATAGATGTGATGTGTGAAAACACAAGTTCATTTTGTTTATTTCATTAAAACAAATGTTCCATAGCGCATACTTGCACTCTTCCGTAGACCCATAGTACTTAATTAAATGAGGCATAAGAACAGGCTCGTTTATGAGTGGTCAAATCAGGTAGGTAAAAGGCACCTTTCAATATTTTTAGCATGAATATCAGAAACTATGAACAGCAAACTATCAACAACCACAATCCTATCTCCGCCAATACACAATGAAGAGAGGTGTACGTATCGAAAGTGTTGCAAATAGTATTTTATTCTTAGGTTGACTGACGACACGATACAATATGATATGGAAATTCAAAATTTTATTATTATTTTTGTTAATATTCATATTTATTCAATGTACTAATTGTAATGACGATGTGGTTTAATGTGAGCCTGGCTCATTTGATGTTATTGAATATTATGAAGGTTTTGCAAAGGGCCAATCTCTCATTCAAGGCTTGAAAGAGTATTTCACTGTGAAAGATGTGCGATGGTCCTTTGTGGTTCACTTTGATAATATGGAGCACTGCTTATTAATTGTTGTTTTTATTTATTCGACTTGTATACATCCTAAATGCATTATTTCTCTTTTAAAACAAAAGTAAACACTTTATTGAAGTTGTAAATAGTTTGTATAACAATTTAGTAATACAAATATTTTTTATAAAATTATATATAAAAAAAAACAACGTTTGAATAAATGTTTAAAAATATACAGAAAAATTACCTACCTTGATTAATATAGTCTCCCCTGTTTTTTTTTTTTGTTTTTTTTTACTAATAATAGTGAATTGTAAAAATGGTGTTATTTTTTATGAAAAAAACAAACAAATTCCTACACGGTTAATTTTTAAAAAGTAAATATTTCGCTCTCAGAAAAGAAAAAAGCAGCCGTTGCATAACTTTTAAAGATCAAAAATATCATTATATCAGACTCTAAAATAGCTTTTCTATTTTTTACAATTTAAACGTGACGGACGGACGGACAGATAGACCACACGAAACTAATAGTTGCTATTCCCATTTCGGAGGCCGCTGATATATTTAAATCTAGTCAAACCTATAACATACCCAAAATGAAATCCAACAAAACACAATAGTTGTAAATCCAAAGTGTAACAATGGTGTATATAGAACAAACGAAGGAAAGTAAAGCTAAAGGTGTGTATGGGTCTGTGCTCTTAAGTTTACTATCGGGAATGCTGTAGGAGTCTAGGTTAGTGGAATATGGGTGAAACCGCTAAAATTGTACAGTATTATTACTAATGCTGTCAACCTTCACTGCCCCCCCCCCACGATTTTTTCTTAGAAGAAAAAAACCCACCGGTCTTTAAGCCTCTTGAAGCTATAACCCAATGTACACAAAATCCATTAATATATAACCCACACACGTACAGCCAGTAGAAACCAAGAGCCTTTCTCGCTTCGTGACCTATCCTCGCCCTCCCCCCTTTTCCCCCCGTTTACTTAAGCTTAGTTTTATAAAATGCTGAGTCCGCTTAATATATATATATTTATTTATTTACCTTGTGTATGTGTGTGACTAAGTTACTTTGTATATGCGTATGACTTAACTAAGATACTTCTACCAGTTGTGGTCGTTTGGGCATGGAAATTAAATAAGAGAAGATAAACATCCACTTTAAAAGAAACACACAAAAGAAATATACCTGACTAAACCACACATAGACACGAAGTAAACGTGCCAGAGAATTAATAGACAGCAGACACTAATCGTTAAGCGATTTGAGACACAACTGACAAACTAAGGTCACAACTGGTCACATAGTTTGTCAGTTATAGGATTAATGTCAAGGAAGTCAGCAGTTGAGCTATAACAGAAACCTGATAAACAAAAAGGGACGTTACGCATAGGACATATTCAAAGAAGTACTACACATTACTTTCAGAAGAGGGTCAATGTAGCTTTGGTCAAGCGAATTGCAGAAAAGAGACATTCCCCGAAAAGATAAGCACTAATAATTAAAGAATTAGATGGCATATATTTTCTAGTTCGAGTTCTCAGTGTAATCACTGTATGCCATTGCCAGGTAATAACGAATAGTGTAATGAATAAAGGGCCGTCATTAATTATACGATCACTGCTACATTAGGAGGCTTCTCGGTCATTAAATGCATAAATATATAACAACAATAACATAAGGTTTTTGTGTATATACAGATACATATTAGGTGTGAAAACTAAGAACCGGAAAAGACGTTATTGATCAGTAAAATTCTAATAACTACTTTGCAGAGAATGAATAAAAAGGTTCATCAAAGGAGGTTGTACATGAATGGAATGACCTAGAAACAATGCAGCATAAGGAGTGACAGAATAGTGTTAATAGATAGATAGCATGGCAGCTTTAATATATGGCAACGGAGAAGCTTGGAAGCCTAAGTAAGCACTATGCTTGTGTACCCAGTAATATGTTATACACGGTAGTCGGTACACACAAATACCTTTAAAGCCTTAAACAAATATTCCTGAGTAAAGCTTAAAAAAAAAAAAAAAGAATAGGAATAGGAAAGAAAAAAAACAACAACCTCTTCATCTGAAGGGTCCAGCTAGTAAACTTCATTGAATCATTCTCACTTCCCTTCTTACACTACGAAGATGAAGGTCGAGCATTTGAGACTCTTACTGTTCCTATATTCTAGAATAGAAACATTACCGCAAAGAAGGATAGACAGCACTACGTTAAGAAAGGAAAGATATTTGGAGTAGGGTTTGATGATCTTCTCTTACATTCTCACCACAAGTGAATGTAGTTGACGAATGAGGGCCATGTTCCCTATTATTCTTTCTATGATTTCCACTGACATTTCCACCTGATTGTCATCTTTAAAAAAAAGAAAACACTGCATATACCTCCATGGAACTGGAGTTACAACTTGTTTTCTAACAAAAAGTATTTATATGTAGAGCCAATGAATAGTGCTAGACCACACAAATTCACCCAAAAACACACAAACAGAAAAGCAAAAAAAAAAAAAAAAAAAAAATTGTCAGTAAAAATTCTAGCCCTCCACAAATTGAGTATTAAAACCAGTGGAACGAAGGTCATATATCCGGCTAGTTGACTACTTTCGAGGAAAAACAACAACACCGAGATAATTATTAATTGAAGCGTGCACAATATTAAACAATTAAATACGAATTTTAACTTTGCAAGCTAAAAAAGAAAAGTAGGCTTACCCTGACGTTACCATCTACACCTTTAAATATTCTTATTTAAGCAAAATCATTATGCGTAGCTTTGAGCGCATCTCTATAATTCGCAACGTCTCATTAAGCTCATAGGACCCTAAGGCTACCCCCCTCATCTTTTTTTTTTTCATCTAGAAAGTTCACACCCCTACTGGTATACTAAGTGACAGCTAGGTGCCGGCGACCCAGTGACCTAGTCAGAGCTGACTCGAGCTGAATGTCACTGGGTTTCTTGCCTGGTTGAAATAGATGTTACCAATACCGAAGTACTGTGAATGTCACGTGGGAGATGTTCCTACGGTGAAGCAGAAAGTAATAACTTGCTTGCGCTTTTCTTCAACCGCCAACAACCAAAAAAAATTAATAAGAATAAACTTTCAACTGTAATTTAGCGATGCGCTATTGATTTAGAAACATCGATTATGTGAATGTAAAATTACTATAGAATCTCGTACAACAAATATTCTAAATGTCAAATACAGCAAAATAATAAATGAAATAAAAAATGGTTTATAATTTAAATAATTAACATGATTAAGGTAATAAAAAATCTATTTCGACTTGGATCTAGAAATATGAACACAGACGTTTAAAATGATGTGAAATTTGTGGTACAAAGCATTTGCCCATCAAGGAATACAACTACGAAAAAATTTTCTTCTGGAAATATCAAACAAAAGATGCCTGTCCAATCAAACGAAATATCTAGATTGCAATTATAAAGACACTTCTTGTGTGGCCTAAAACGTTTATAATTTACAATTCAACTAAATGCTTTTTTATCAGTCAATCCACTGTTTCCATTAACATAGCGACAAAAGAAACCCGTTCATTATTAATGCATTTGACTCTTTGACCAATGACAGCGGGGCCGTGATGAACACCTGATAATAATATTCACTTTTTTCGAGTACAACGTAGGTTTACTACTTGACAATATAAGAGTTGGTCAACCTTTTACATTCAAAATGAACAATCAGTAAATTATTAAATAACAAAGTTACAAAAGACAGTTTGTGTGGAAACACAAACTCAAAATCGGCCCCCCGAAGTAAAATGTTTTACATAATTCGGATAATCCTTCAGAGTTGAAGATAGTTTACTTCCTAGTCCAAACCTCCCGCAGGACGACGGGGGATGGGAGCAGGCAGGGTTTGAACCTTCGATCGTCGATAAATCCAAATGACAGTCCAGCGCGCAAATCGCACGACCAGTGGTCCACCCAGGTAGGCTTCAATATTTTCAGAAAGAAAATCCGAATGAAATTATATCAAAGACAAATGAGAGATAAGAATGGAGAAAGAAGGTTAACAGATCTTGTGTAGTGCCCCAACCGTCCCGCAGATCAAAGGATACGTGAAAGTGAATGTAAAGTTAGATGTGAACCTGGCCTAACTAGTTTGTGGTCTATAGGGCAGATGATGTAAAGTTCATCTGTTTTTGTGGCCTACGGTTAACGAGGGTGTCATGTAGCCAGCACAACGACCAACCGCCTTTGCTTTTCCCCAACTAATGTCAGGTACCCATTAGAGCTGGGTAGACTCAGAAGTTGAAAATTCCAGTCTTCACCAGGATTCGAACCCGGGACCCTCGGTTCGAACTAAATAAGTTAATTGTTTTGAAAAGGCTCAATCTCATATTCGAATCCTCAAAAAAAAAAAAAAAAAAAAAAAAAAAAAATTCCGCTATACAGAAAAAATGTTCACGAAAATGATAATTATAAGATTACTATTAGTCTTAAATTAGGTCTAACATATAATGCATACTAATTAGCTTTTTCTTATAAAAAAACTGCTTGCATAATTAATTTTAAAAATTAGAATTTTCGCTTTCAGGAAAAAAAAAAGTAGCCGTTGCATCAGAACTTTGAATGGTCTAAAATATTGTGAAGTCGGATTTTCAATATCTCTTCTAGTTTACGAGATCTAAACGGGACGGACGGACAGACGGTCAGACGGACAGACATTTCGCACAAAACTAATAGCGTCTTTTCCCCTTTCGGGGGCCGCTAAAAATGTATTTGTTCATAAGTATTTCTTAAATTTAGGTTTAGATGACAATCATTTACAATTAGTACATCAGCGTACATGGAATTCGCAGAATAGAAAGATTACATTTTAAGAAAATTACGAACAATAAACTTAATAAGCCAGCATTTTTAAAATAGTTTTTTTTACACAGCTGTAACACACAAATATTTTTCAAGATAAATCTAATATTACCAAACAAACGCCCCCCCCCCCCGACTTATTCCTCCTTTAAATAGTACTCTTATTAAGATAACTTTGAAATACAATATTCCCTTCCTTAGCCGCCGCTAAGATTTTGCGATGGATTACTATGGAAAAACAAATTCAGGAAAATGAAGCTTTTTTCTATGGAACAATGCTTAAAAAGTGCAGCAAGAAAAAAAAAATCTCAGCCGGCATGTTAAAGTGAACTTTTTTTGTTTTAAGCCTGGTCCTACACGTATGCTATGTATTGCAGGGTCTCGTTTGGCCCTATCAAACAGAAGACCATTACAGATTGCCCAATTTTTCATGGCGCGGTTAACGAGTCTGGTGACTCATCTGTATATGATACAAGCCAAGATAACAAGCACACCTGAACAGAGGAGTCTTAAACAGGCCATATGTACTTTTAGAGACAACTTGCCAGAACATCAGCATATCAGTGATACGGTCGAAGAAAACACACGTACATATATTCAAAATGACTTTGTATTTCCTCTAATGATATTAAGTTCGTCATGTCAATATCGTGTATACCCGCCAGCAATATATATATATATATATATATATATAAAGATTTACGCAGAATCGCTAAATCGTGTCTTGCAGCTTTAAAAAGGTTATGAGTGATTATATATGTATAACTGCATAGGAAATGAAAGGAAACCTGATATTATACAACCACACAACACGCTATTTAAAATTTTGACATAAGACACGTCTTTGAATAGATTAATTAAAGAAAAAAAAAAAAACTCAGCCGAAGTACGTGTCAAAATCCTACTGAGAGCTAAGGTCAAATATTTTTTTTTGTGTGTGTTTGTTTAAAAACTATTTTCGTAGCCAAAGTATTTAATGATTTTCTTTTGAGCCCGACCGACCTTCAAAGATAAGAATTGATCTAATGCAGTAGGTTATTTGGCAGAGGAGTGTAACTACAAAGAATCTGCCTCCTAAGCACATATAACTTGGACTGTTTGGGTTTTCTTGTTTTAATTAATGTATGTTAATTATATACTCTTTTGTAAAACACCAATGTAAACAGTTTTGGGGCAATAGGGGGGACAAGTCGGACAAAAAGAGAACTTAACAAGAACAATAAAAAAAAAAAAAACTTTTTTTTTTAAAGAAGCTTATTTACTTAATGTAATTGTATCAATTGGTTTGGATCAGTAAAGTAATTAAATTTGTAACAGATTTAGACTAAAAATAATACATCTGTGCGATTTATTTTTCTTCAGCACAATTTCATGCTTTTTGCTTTCCCAATGCGCTATGATCCTATCTTTTGTTTGGACAAGTTGGGAAAGGGGGAAAAAAAAGGGGGGGGGGGAAAGAACGGAGTATCTGTCAATTTTACCTTAATCGCTTTTTAAATGAATTTTATATACGATTATTGTACGACTTAAATTCGACTGCTTGCTTCCTCACTGTGCCAGATAAGTGCTTATGAAAATTGGTTTCATAGCTATCTATTGTTAGTTTTAAATTTTAAGCGACGACCTAATTCTCAACACAAAAAATAAAGGGGACTAATTCAAATATACCACTACATCTGTTAAGTACAATTTCTTGCCCTTGTCAGATAACCAAAAAAAAATCAATAATTAAGTAATTATTTTTTTTTATTGATTCTTTTTTTGTGAGATACAAGGAATAATTGGGCAAAATTTCAATGTTGCAGAGAATGGGTGTGGGAGACAACAACTTTTTACCAGTCAGAATCAGATGATATAAGCTTTGTAAAAAGATAAGCAGACAAAAATTACTAATGTAGATTATATCTGGCCCTGCATAGACACGCAAACTATTGTACTCTTCTTTAATCTTCCAACTTAATGTCAATAATTTCCTTTTTCTTCTTATTATTAATAAAATGCGATACTAACAATAAAAATATTGCCTATTTTTTAAAGTTCATTTGGCTATGCTTCGAGTAACAAACAACATCCAAATAGAATAAATACAAATGTGCATCAGTCATTGACCTTGTCAATATTCTTCTCGTTACACATTTTGCTTTCTCATATCTGTAAGTTGTTAGGAATGAGTTGACAAAAAAAAAAATGTAGAAAATGTTCACATAGAAAATGAGCCTCGGAATGGATTAGAACTTTATCCCTTACTTTACTTGGCTGTAATAAAAATTTCTGACACATACTTTGCCGAATGGACGCCCCCATACAAGGAAAAAGAACTTTAAAAACGCAAGTCTGGTATCTTAATATGTTGAAATGACTAAAGCCAATAAGGCTATAAGTACAGGACTGGTATACAAAATAAATAACTAAATAGGCCCTCATAAAACACACATCAATACATTATTTTGGTTCCTAGTTTACCATAAGTACAAAAAATACTAAAGTTATATTCTGTTGCCGACAGAGGATGTACAGATACAAACATTATCATTTATTACAGGTATAAAAGGAACAAAAATTATTAAAACCTATATTATAAGCATAAAATACCATTGACTCGTTTGATTTATATACAACAGATTTCAGCAACTGCCGTACATATTCGCATGAAATTTCGTACACATGTACCTTTTAACTCTTAAGTGCTTGATAAACTGTTTTGATTCGCGAAAAAACGCTCAACCATGCGGGACACCACGCACGCACGCCAACTCTCTAACCTTCCTCTCGCCCCCTCACGCGCCTTAAGGCATACGCACACAGTCGTTTGCCCAAACCCACCCCATTCGGACAACTGTGTCTTTCAGGAACTGTTCACCCGTCACAAAATAGCGGCGTATGCTACGCCGCGGGTCGGCACGTTCTATATATAAAGCATAATTCCAAATGTTTAAAATCACAAAATAGACTTCTGTGTTTTGTTTTATTTTTAAGCATAATTTTCTTTATTTTTCTCTAAAATATGAATTTACTGCTTGAATGTGTGTTTAAAAAAATTTATACAAACAAAAATAAATAAATAATTATTTGGTAAACACATTAAAAATGAGATGGAGTGACAGAGATTAAGAAACTACGGGTGAGCATTACGGGTGAAAAAGGGGATGTAGAGAGGGGGAGAGAGATAAGGAGGGGGAAAGAGCTATGAAAAGACAGAGAAATAGAGGCCCGTTCCAATTCAAGATAAAAAAAAAACAACTAAATGGTAGAGCATAACGATGCGCAGGATGGGGGTTCAGAGAGAGAGAGAGAGAGAGAGAGAGAGAGAGAGAGAGAGAGAGAAACCGGATTGGGACTTGATAAATATAGGGCCCCTTGTAATTAATGAAAGACATTTGTTTCCTTTGATCTTTCTTCGAACTGATTTAAAATGCCTGGTGTCTCTGAAAACATTTATGGGAGGTGGGGGCCCTACGCTATAACTTATTACTGGCTATATGGTAAGTCCAGCAATTAAAGAGCGGGCCATTCAATTCAATTTAAGATATACCAGTGACCAGAACTCACAAGCTTAAAAGTACGTAAGAGGGGAGCATTCAAATGCGAGCTGTTTTATTGGAAGTGCAAGAAAAAAAACTATCATGGGGACAAATCAACGACCTGAACGGGGTAATCGTTGTGTAATGCTAGTAAACTATATTTCTATGTTTTATCAGGTGTAAATTTTCTTACATCAACTCCATGCTATAACATTTCTATCTCCACATCAGCTATAGACCTGCATTCAAGCCTTAGTCTTTGCTTTTCAATCATTTTGCTTTCATTCTTATACTATATAACATTCATTCAAGAATCGCTTAACATCGCACTCTTTCTTTATTGTAACTATAGAATCTTGATATACAAGCGTCCATTTTCTTCAAGTTTATCCCTTCGCTTCAAAAGAAGATTAAATTTTATCCTAGAGATAACGAAGCATAAAGTAGAAAAAAGCGTGCCTTTGTTGCTGCGCTAGTTAATGCTTACGGACCTACTTACAAGTTTCTCACATGTTCGCAAAACTGAGTGTCTGGACAACTGCCTTAGAAGACGCGAATCGCAATGAGTACCTATTACTGCCATATCACAAAAGAAGGAAAAATGGCAAGAAAGGTTTTAATAACCCCCGCCCCTACCGCCGCAAAAAAAAAAATTAAGTTTACGTAATATCTTCTTTTGTTGTTGTTTTTTTAATTGTATGGAAGGTTGAAGGACTAAATTACTACAAAAAAAGTTTTTTTAAATAAACGCCTCAGTAACAAAAAGAGTTCCGATATAAGTATTAGATCTATCACTCTAAGGTGGCTAAGCAATTGATTTAGTCATTTGAAGGAGTGAACATGATTACATGCGGTACATATTGCAGAATTGTCATGATGCACTCAAATATGCCGGGGACAAGTGAGTACAATCGACTTAGCCCTGTGTTCGCTCACCTCAAATCTTTTACCCTTTTTTTTTCCCTATTTCGGACCGGGCTATAAATAGAGCTTATGTCAGCAGAGTACTTTTATTTCTGCCATTCTTATTCTAACTCCCCTCTCTCGCTTTACTTCCATCCTTCCCCTCAAAGACCTTTCCATCAATAACGACCCGAGGAACACAGAATAAAAAAAAAAGGGGAGACACACAAAATGAGAAGAAAAAAAAAAAAAGGTGGGGGGGGGGGAGTAAAGAGGCTTGAGAAATCGTATTGAACAGAGAGCCATTAAATTGAACTATCAATCTGGGTGGGAAATAAATACGTGAGTTCCAGAAATAGCTGAAACTCATTTCGGCTGTATAAAAACACCGTCACCTAGTTTAAACATTGCCTACGATATCGAATTCTAAGGCGGCAATTAACCGCAAGGCTTGTCTGGAGAAAGAAGCATGACTCATTCATAAGAATCAATAGTATAAAAAAGATAGATGCTTATAGTTCTATAAATAAAAAATTCGACACAGCGCTCTTCTGAAAAAAAAAGTATAAGGACAATGTTACAAAAACAATAAGAAAAGGGGGGGGGGGAAATCATTATTTCAAAAGCCTCCATTTCTATTGGATGTAGGATGTGTATCATGTAAGAAGGAGTTTGCTTCAAATTAAAATATATTTAGCGAGACTAATAGTCAACATTCCTTTTCTTTAACAAATGTAATAGTTTTATAGCGTATATTACAAAAGAACTTCAGAAAGTATATATTATTAACTATTACAATAATTATTTAATAAAGGACTTGTAGCTAGCAATTTTCTCAAATTAATTTTGACAGTTGTGTACTAATAAAAGTAAAAGTGAAGTAAAAAAAAAAAAAAAAAAAAAAGACTTATAAAAACATTCTAACAAGATCTGTTCCTACATTCTCAACTAGAGAGAAAGAGATGTAAGTGAACTGTAAGAAAACTGAAGAGCTGAACTAGTTCATTGCGCCATTTTGCTTTAACAAAATTTATTTGTATTTTCCTGTCCTAAGCATTGACATCTTATCAATATCAGGATGTTAAAAAAAATAGTGTTGATCTCTGCTACATATGACAAATAAAAATATGTTACCATCTACTTTGACAATGACATAAATTAGATCTTCTAGTCATTCAAACTAATCATAAATAAGAAAAATATAATAATAACTCATATTAAAAGACAGGATTGAGAATAGAATAAAAGACTCCATACTAAGTTACAAGCACCTTCCTTTTTTTTTTAATCAACATGACAATCATATTTTATTGAAGTAGAGTCTGGTGGAGAGGGAATTACCAATATTGTAGTATGCCATATTAGGTTGGAAATATACTAAATATTTTTAAATAATTGGTCATAGTTCAAAACAAAAAAGATAACTATTTTAAAGACAATTGCCAAATGCCTGATTTAAGCCATATTATGATATAAGAAAAGTCACTATTGGTTTTTATTTTATCTATGTATCCACCTTCAGTGAAGTCCAGTAGGGCGTTGGCGACATAGGCACCATTATCCCGTTGATGGTTAGAAAGGCTTTTATCCAACCACCAGGCCTGGACATAGGGTTCTTTGCCCCTGTCCTGTCTGAGGGCTCCCAACGGTAGACTGCCATATTGGTTGACTGGGCCGGGCCGTGCCGTGTACACAGCGCACCATCCCCGATCTCCAGTCCCACTCGTGGTCGAGAACAGTACTAACTGCAGGGAGCTCGTCTCATATTCCTATACTGTTACCGCCACAATTCCGTGTGAGCGTCACCACTCCAGGCTCCTGGTTCTGATGATAACCCCCTTAGTGGAACGGCGCGGCGGACTTTTTGGACTGGGTTTTGGGCGTTCTTTCCATCCCAACCCCGAGTGAGAGAAAAAAAAAACAAAAGCTCACCCAGGGAAGCCCGGCCGGGCCTGGTTCGCTACTCATACTTAGCCTATCTAGTCTTCACCCACTAGACACCTATCTAGTCTCCACCCACTAGACATTTCTCACCTCCTGATTGTTAACTTCCCCTTAAAATTAGTATAATTTTTTTAACCAACACCCTGTACGGCAGTGCTGAACAATTGAAGAAAACGGCACACTTTTTTTCCTTGGCACAGTCTGCAAAAGAGCCCACAGCTCAGCAGCAATAAAGCTGGCTAGAAGAAGAAGAAGAAGTATAATTTTTAATAGGACTTTGCTGGGTTGGCTTATGAAGCTGATAGTGTGGTAGTTTTGACAGACTTATAAATTGCCTTTCATTGGAAGATTGGTGATAAGTGATAGGGTCCAGGACTTGGGACATTCTCCTGAGTGTCATATCTTGCTGCGAATCATTAAAAGTGCATTTCTCATGGTTTCTCCTACAGCTTTTAGAAGTTCAATCAGGAATGTTATCTACTCCGGCAGATTTTCCATTTTCAGTGCTTTCACAGCTGATGCTACTTCTGAGCAAAGAATAGGATACTCCTTGTTGGATACTGCAGGGACATTTAGTATCTCCAGAGATTTCAAGGTTGTACAACTCTGAACAGTGCTCAGTCCATCTTATCCCATCTTTTTCCTTAGACACCTTTTGTTTTTGTCTTGTATTGTGGTAGTTCTTCCATACTTTGAAGTTGTGAGGTCCTTTACCAATTGGTACGCTTTTTAAGTGTCATTTCAGTTCAGCCCCTCCTTAATTTCTTGACATTTTTTCTCTATCTAATACTTCTTTCATTTTCTTCTTAATCCATATGTTGACTTTTTTGTTCTTATTTATGGGTATATTTTGGGTAGGATGTTTTCCCTTTAAGCTCCAGACACCTGTCACAGAGTTGTAGTATATTACACAAGGTTGTAGTATATTTAAAATATTACCATTAGCTTCCACCCTCCCTCCAAGTTTCAATTCTATCACAAAAAAGTTTTGAAATATTCACAGAATGCTAACAAGTTTGTATTTTATATAAAGTTCTTTTGTGTTGTTTTTTTTTTTGCAATAACATTTTTATGCAGATTAATATTGGTAGACATAAAAGGTCAGAAAAGGGAAATAACAAATAGAATATGCTCAACTGACTATATTTACTACATAAATACATAAAACAAAAATTTAAAAAAAAAGCAGCATTTTAAAATTTCAAAGCAGTAGTATGTGTCTACTACTACTTTCATTTACAAATTAAAAGTTTATAGACTGATACAGAATATAAGGGAGTATCCATGTTAGTTCCATGATTGTATGTAGCTGGTTTAAATGGCTGCAGATGTTATCATTTCTTTCTACATTTTCTTTATCAACACATTTTAATGTTAAAAAAACAAAAAACTGCAGATTAAATTTTTTTTTTCTTTTACGCTAGACTTATTACTGAACAACCATTATCTATAATATAAAGCAGAAAGTAAGGTGTATGTATGTATGCAGGGCCAGTTCCTACAGATTGAGGGGCCCAGTCTGGGTAGGGAAAAGGATAAGTGCATAATAAGATTTTGTATTAGAAGATAAATTCGTCTTTGCATTTTATTCATACAAATACAAAATCACTGTCAAATTATCTTTACGAGTCATCTACAGTAAATAGTAGTTTGGCAAAAAAATATGATAAACATTCAAATTTACCTTTTAGATTTACTATCGACTAGCAAAATATCACTTTTTCTTTTTTTTTTTTTTTAAGAGGTCGAGATAGATTTAGATCTATATTTGTATGCCACATTTTAAAATTTTTATTAAACGAAAGCTGACAATGCCGTTTTTTTTTAATGAGTAGGATTGGTGTTTTTTTTACCATATTGAATGACACTTCGAAATGACAATTTTGTCTTTTTTTAAGGAGATTTGCACGAATTTTCAGAAGATTTTAACAATTTCAGGAGATTTTTATGACGTTTTTGCAATTTCAGGGGAATTCCAGGAACCCTTTAACAATAAGTTAAAATGGTTTATATTAATAATTTACACCAAGAATTCGCACGAGGCCCTATGAAAGTGCTGGGCCCACTGCTGCCGCATAGGTAGCAGTGGCCTAAGACCCGCCCTGTATGTATGTATGTGCCGAATAAAAATAAAAACCATTTCTTGATAAACTTGGCATAAATGTTCCTTGGATACTAATTGAAATAGTAACATGTTAAATAACCTTAAAACAAAGTTAAGACCCTAAAAAAAAAAATGTTGCCCAACTATGAAAGTATTACTATTTCATGGATCTAGGTAATATAGCCATGTTTACATGAGACAAGAACGAAAGGTCATGCATGAGCAGAACAGACAATCACTCTAAGCCTAGATCTAGATCTAATTCTAAGATGATAGATCTACTCTTCGCAAAGATAGTTTTATACTTTAACACATGAACTTACAAAATATAGTCCATTCATCATTCATAACATATTTTAATCAAATTAACCTTCGAATTTGTGTTTCTAAAGCATTTTTACATATATATGTTCGCTATGACTGTGACTTAGCTCAATACCTCCATTCATATCACGCACTTCTTACCTAAGACACTACTGAAACGTCACACATGCGCAGAACAGAAACCTTACAAGTCTTTTTTTAAGCTTTCATTGGATGTAGGTCAACAGGAGTTCAAAATGTTTAGTCATTAATTAGGCTACTATGGCTAACATCATTATTTTGTTTAATTGTTTCTAATACACAATATCAGTGACTATATCTGTGATATGCAAATTAAGATTTGCTGGCTGCGGATAATATCTGGCTAGTTAATAATATAATTTAAATAAATACAAAATCAGTACATACGGTGGGGTGTACCTGAGTAGCCACTGTCATTAAAGTCACGTTTCACAAACTGAACAAAAGGCACGCCTGGAAAGAGTCCTCTTAAACCTTTAGTCACATTGCGACCTGTCAGCCAACCCTATAGATTACAGATATTCACAGCAAGATAAATGAAAAAAAAAAATGTGTGCATCTTAATTAATCAATTTCATACAGATACAAAACAAATTTAGCTATTTCCCATTTAGGAATTACCTATAAAAAAAATTAAGAGACAAGTATATTATTAACAATAATTGCCTGAAAGCTTTCTGGAGGTCCTAATGCTGCAAGTTCTTTTGAAGACAGCTCAACTTCTAGACTATCTCCAGGATCAATAGGTATACATTCACTGCTATGACCACACTCAAGGGGGTTGTAATGATTGATGCACTCGTAATGTAACACCTCCCCGTCTGACATGGCTGCTCAAAGTTCCTTTCATGTAGACAAAAGAGCTGGAGATTACAAATATATACATTTACTTACAAGAGGCAACAAGAACATTATACAAATTGCAAAAAAAAAAAAAAAAGCAACAGGAGTGTTTAGGTAAATTTTCTAACTCATTGGTCACAACAGTAGCTTGCGGTTCGACCATTTACACAGCAAGAAAGCTTTATTTCAATATTGTAGGAAATATGTAGATTTTCTTTTTGTATTTTGTTAAATAATTGAAGCTTATATCACACAATTAAACACTCTATCCAGAAGAAATGAAGAAACTAATACTGAATAAAATAAATAAGAAATGGACAAGCTCTCATCCGAATCACGAGAAAGATGATGCCTATTATAAGCTATCCCAACAAGACCAACGTCTAATCTTTCGACTCAGGACCGGACACAACTGAATGAGACAACATATGTACTGGAAGCTCAAAATTGGAACCAATGAAATCTGCCCAAGTGGAGTGTCACCAGAGAATGCTGACCATGTACTTCAGGACTGCACTCTCCACCAAGAGACCCGAAAAAGACACTGGCCCCGAAACACCCCAATAGAAAGAAAACTATATGGGGAGCTCCCTGATTCGGAAACCACTGCACAGTTCATCTCACATATTGGTCTAGTTATCTGAATGCTTCAACATAAAAATGAGAATGAGGAAGCAGAAGAAATATTGTAGGAAATATGTAGATTTCGTTTTCGTATTTTGTTAATTCTAATTCAAATGGAAGTCGCAAAAAAATTATGTGATGTAATTGTAATAAGAATATCCTTATATTTATGCACTTTTGGAGTTTTAGGGGAGGCATTCCATTGGAAGAAATGTGTTGCTGGGGAAGGGGCATTTTATTTGAAAATATTGCAGGCAGGGGATGTGTTCTTATGCAGGCAGATGAGAAGGGTACAACTTATAGGCCCAAGAAGTGTTTGTGCATACTCCATAATAGGGGGTTGCAGGCTGTTCGATCAAAGTATGAAAGAGACCAAAACAGAAAAAAAGGACTCACAGAATTACAGGGCTAAAAATTTGTTGTGGCTGAGGAGGCACTGTAATGCAGTCAGTTTTGTTGATGAGTTTAATTATATATTAATAGCGTTCCAGGCAATATACACATATACCAAATATTTTAAGTGTTTTAGCTTTATTTATAACTTCAAAATCAGTTCTTCCTACCCCTACTGAAGTTTTCAGGAGAATGAATTTGTGATGATCAAAATGAAGGGATCCCCCAGATCTTTAGCTGGCTAATGATGGGACTAAGGTACATTTTGTGGTCGGGGTGAGAGAGGCATCAGTAGTAAAAGCTTGAGAAAACTATAATATATATACATTTATTATTCTTATATTTATTATTCTCCCTTTTCAATTTCAAATTCAAAAACATCATCTCAAAGTTAACACATGTATTACCCTTAGACATAGATATGTCTATATAGATGGTATTACCATTATCAAACCAGGAAGTGTTTTCAAAGTTATTTATAGTTACTTCTAGATTGTAGTTTTTACATTCTTGTTTGATATTTATGATCAGCTAGTGTTAACAATATTTTAACATATCTGTATTACTGTACTAGCAATTATATTCAACACTAAGATACAGTTTTCAAAAAGTTGTCCTTTAAACAAAATTTTTGTAAATCCCCTTTGACATAAAAAAAAAAAAAAATGCTAGCTTATATTATAGTGTATGTCTAGCAAATGGAAAATCCACCTTCAAGCCCAATGTGGTCTACTGCTATCATAATGTTGCTCATAATTAACAAAATCGAGTGTCCGAATTCATGTAATGTCCGGATTAAATAAACTACTCTAGTAGGTTAGAATCTAGATCAATGCATTTAACTTCATTCAATGTATCAAGCTCACTCCAAACATTTGCCCATTTATTCTCTATAAAAAAAAAAAAAACAACAAACAAACAAATATAATATAAGAATATTAACATTGATGTCCAAAACTGGCTGTTTGAAATAAATTTTGGTGTAAGAAAAATCATTTATAATTTAATTCAAACACCTTTTTGTTTTATTTTTTAATAGAATCAAACAATGTGGCTTATGAATCAAATAAAACAGCTCCAAAAACAGAATTGCTGGGGTAAAGTCATCCTGGTAACAAACCTGACTTACAAATTTGAAATTCTTTTTTTCTTACATAAAAAGACAGCTCAATGGAAGGAAATTGGGTCAGAATCATTGGAAAATGGGCACGCACATTAGAGTAGTTTATGCTAATCGGACACCTATAGGTCCCAATTTGAAAGTTTGACTTTGACAGCGCATTATTTTACAATGGTTTGACATAGAAAAGAAAATGAAGTATCAAAATCTTCTTTAGTTTAAGGAGAATAAGGATGACTACTTATATTTGTACCCTTAACCTATATTTGTTATTAAATTTAAGGTCAAAGAGGCCGTATGTTTTCATTAATTCTGACAAATTTGACCCACATTATTTGATTCTGGACACCATAATTTATTTCGGACAGTCTCGATATTTAGGCATCAATAAACTCAGATTTTAATTCTATATTAACATTAACTAAATTTTAATATTCCCAGGCATAGCCCCTCACATTAAATCATTAAGATGTTTTCAAATTATGCATAAATATGAACAAAAAAATAAAAATATGAACACACTTATTCTACCTAAATTAGGTCACTGGGATACTGACTTCTATACTGACTTTAGACTTATTTTATGTTTGCATGATTAGATGTGTGTTGAATGTTTGTGTTTTTTTGTTTATTAATTTAATAAATTTCTAATACAGATGACCTTTTGTAGTATAGTACAGCCTACAGGTTAGGATAGCCATTCTTGCCTAACTGAATCCTCTATACTCTATAGTCTATATTCTCTATATATAAATCTAGATCTATCTAGTAGGTCTAGATCTAAGCATTAACCTCATTCAATGTACCAAGCTCACTTCAAACATTTGCCCATTTATTCTCTATAAAAAAACAACAACAAACGAATAAATATAATTTAAGATCATTAACATTGTGATTGATGTCCAAAACTGGCTGTCTGAAATAAATTTTGGTAAGAAAATCGTAATTTAATTTGGACACCCTATTAATTATTTTTTTTGTATGGAATCAAACAACTTGGCTTATGAATCAAATAAATCAGCTCCAGAAACAGAATAAATATTGCCGGGATCATTAATATAGACTTAGCCAATCAAAAAATATAGTCTTAACCCTAGCCCTAGGAGTAGGAAGAGGTAATGTAAATAAAGTCATCCTGGTAACATAAGAAAAAACAACAACCTGACTTACAACTTTGAAATTTGTTTTTTTTTATACTTAAATAAAAAGACAGCTAAATGGAAGGAAATTGTGTCAGAATCAATACAGTGTGCTAGTTTTATAATAAATATTAAAATAATTATTTAATGACCACAAAAACAGCGAATGTCCTAATTAAATAAACTACTCTATCTATCAGCGTGCTAGTTTCATATTAAATATCAAAATAGAGAGATGTAATGACCACAAAACAGAGAGGTGTTCGAATTCATGTAAACCATAGAGCCATAGAGTGATAGTAAATATAATGTCGGGAATAAATAAACCAATAGACATTGAATTGATTGAATAAATCTATTAAAAAATACTATTATGAATTATGATCTAATACTAATAATTTAACTAATAAAAAGTAACTAGGCTTACTAGTCTACTGTACTGACTACTGATTATTATGATCCTCTAACTCTAAATTTATTATTTTATAGTAAATTGACTAAAAATAGTAAAATTTAAAAGTAAAATCAAATGTAGATATAATAATAATAATATAATCTAATATTTCAAATATTAGATCTAGAATCTAGAGTAGTTTTATGTTATTCGGACACCTATAGGCCCAAATTTGAAAGTTTGACTTTGACAGCGCATTATTTTACAATGGTTTGACATAGAAAAGAAAATGACGTATCAAAATCTTCTTTAGTTAAAGGAGAATAAGGATGACTACTTATATTTGTTCCCCAAACCTATATTTGTTATTATATTTAAGGTCAAAGAGGCTGTGTGTTTTCATTTAAATTGGACACATTTGACCCACATTATTTGATTCCGGACACCATAATTTATTTCGGACAGTCTCTATATTTAGGCATCAATAAACTCAGATTTTAATTCTATATTAACATTAACTAAATTTTAAGATCCCCAGGCATAGCCCCTCACATGAAATCATTACGATGTTTTCAAACTATGCATAAATACGAACACAAAAAATTAAAATATGAACACACTTATTCTACCAAAATTAGGTCACTGGAATAGTGATTTCTGCACCGACTTTTAGACTTATTTTATGTTTGTTTATTTTATGTGTGTTGAATGTTTGGGGTTTGCATGATTAGATGTGTGTTGAATGTTTGTGTTTTTTTTTGTTTATTAATTTAATAAATTTCTAATACAGATGATCTTTTGTAGTATAGTAGGCCTCTACAGGTTACGATAGCCATTCTTGCCTAACTGAATCCTCTATATTCTCTCTATATAGGTCTAGATCTAAGCATTTAACTTCATTCAATGTACCAAGCTCACTCCAAACATTTGCCCATTTATTCTCTATTGAAAAAAAACAACAACAAACGAACAAATATAATATAAGATCATTTTTATTGATGTCCAAAACTGGCTGTCCGAAATAAATTTTGGTAAGAAAATCGTAATTTAATTCGGACACCGTATTAATTTTTTTTTTTGGTATGGAATTAGAAAACTTGGCTTATGAATCAAATAAAGTAGCTCCAAAAACAGAATAAATATTGCCAGGCTCATTAGTATAGACTTAGCCAATCAAAAAATATAGTCTTAACTCTAGGAAGAGGTAAAGTCATCCGGGTAACATAGGAAAAAACAACAACCTGACTAACAAATTTAAAATTCGTTTTTCTTACATAAAAAGACAGCTAAATGGAAGGAAATTGGGACAGAGTCATTGGAAAATGGACAAGCACATTATACAGCGCGCTAGTTTTATAATAAATATTTAAAAAAACAGCGAATGTCCGAATTCATGTAATGTCCGAAATAAATAAACTACTATAGATCTAGATCTCTATCATCTAATATATTTTTATAGATTATTTATAATTATATTTAATCTAAATATTATTAATATTTATTTATTTACAAATTAGATCTAATCTATTTAATGTCTAGAGATTTAGATCTACCTCAAGTTATTTCAAACTTCTAACAATAAATCCAAACAAAATTTAAAGATCTAGAGTGTAGATAATCTTTAATTAATAGTAGTTTTGATGTAGATCTAGATACTCTAGATCTAACTCTTGCAGACGAAATATTAAACAGGAAGCAATTCAGAAAAGGATCCCGCCATGATTAATCACGTGACAATCTATTAGACATTTTGAACATCCGGAATCTGTTACCCATATCAATACTTGTGAAATTATAACCTATCTAGATCTATATAGATCTAGTTTTAGTAAAATAAAATAATGCTAATTTTCATTAAAACATTTGAACATTTTTTTACAAAAAGTTTGACCAAGTAGATCTAGTTTGCAAATTGTGGGATAGTTGAAGATTCAGAAAAAGAAAACACGAAATTACATAAAATAGTGATTATAAGAAAAAAGTATCGATCTTAAAAGTATCGTTTATAAACGATATTTAAAATCGAAAGTAGAAGTGGGTGAGTAAATATCTACATTCTACATCTAAGATATTTTTTTTTAAATATTGCGTTAAAGTTTAACACAGATTTATCCTCCATGCAGTAATGGGGAGTGCTGAAAACTTTCCCAGCAGATACTGGGTGGAGCCCCATCGCAAAATGTTGTCATGCCTTTCGGGGCTTCAGAAATTGGTTCTCCGGGCGTCTACAACGCATTTAATAATAATAATTCTAAAAAAATGGCTAAAGTAAAAAGTGATAGGACGGAAACCTGCTGCCTCTTCAAAATAATCTCCAGAAATAATCTTTTCTAGTTGCCTGTAAAAAACAGGTGCACATGTTCTTTTTGCTCCCTATGTGTTTGGTAAGATGCGGTTATAACATATTCGCAACCTGAATACCTCAATTCGCGAAAGACTCCAAGCTTTCTATCAACCTTTGTATTTTATTTTGGTTATTTCTCCAAAAGGACGCCCTCTATATAGAAAGCATAAATAGAAATAGAACAAAAATTCCAGATTTTTTAAGCGAATTATTTCCTTTCCTCTAAATCAGATTCAAATAATAAAAAAAAAAACTAATCTTATAACATCAAACAAGAGAAAACTAGATTTTTTTTTCTATAGAGAGAGAAAGAGATCAAGGAATGATACTTTGTAGCGCTGTCATTTCTCAACATTCAAAAGGAATCAAATAAATGATTACAATTAATAAAAACAAAAGTGATATTTTCTTATACCAGTATTTAGAATGTAGTGTATGATAAGGGAATGGAGCGTTCGGAAAACGCATTTTTTCTCTCTATGCCTGAAACTGATGGTATATAGGCTACTTCTAAAAAAATGTTTACGGAGTCTAATACCTCGCATTGCTTGCCTTATAATCAAAGGTTGAAAAAAAAAAGGTAAAACGAACGCTAAAGGTGCTAAATAGGCCTATGTAGAATTTAAAAGCTGATAAGTGTGTGTTGAAAGGTCGATCAATGAGAGGATGCTAAAAAAAGTTCAGGGTTGTCATTGTAATTTAAAAAAAAAAGGGCCGAAAATTGTAAAAGCGGAGGGGGGGGGGCGTTATATTGCGGGTCTTTCCACATCTAGTCAAAAGTCTATGTCGGAGAAATCAGGATGTGCAGGTTTAAAAACTAACAAAAAATAGGTGTTCCAGAGAGAGAGAGAAGGGAAGAGAAAGAGAGCGGGCCGTTTACTTTCATTGTAACAGACGGGCTAAAAAATTATGTTTGGGGGAATCGTTAAAATGTGGCCCGTTTATTGAAAATTAATATTTTAAAAAAACGAAAAGGATGGGATGTTCCGGCCAAAATAAAACAATATAAATCGGGGACAAATCAACAAGCATAGCCAGTGTGTAATGCAAATAAATATATATATAAGCGAAATTTAAAAAAGGGGGGTTGTGTCATAAATTAAATATATATATATATACACGCATTACACTGTGTTTTTTTTTTTTTTTTTGTAAAAGAAAATATGTGCGGTACTCAGTGATTAGGAGCGTGTACTCAGTGATGGATTGCCTACCTTTTTACTACTAATATATTAATAATAAACGTTAAAATACAAGACAAATAATATGTTTTCCCACATTGAAATAAGTACCGGTACGCCGCACCGGTGCGTACCGTCACAAAAAAGCCCTGTATGTTTATATATATATATATATATATATATATATATCCAGAACTCGGTAAACGAATTTGCATACGCTGTCGCCTCTTTCGGTTTGTCTATAAACCTCGGGAAAACAGAAGTTTTATCCAGAAGTCACCCAATAAAACATACTCAGCCACAAAGATCACCGTAAACGGACAGCCCCTTAACGTGGTAGTATAGTGTCAAATGACGCCTCACTTTCAAGGGAAGTTGATAACCGTTTGGCCAGGGCCAGTAGCGCTTTTGGACGCCTTCAGGCGATAGTTTGGCGGAACAAATCGCTCCGCCTGCCTACAATCAATGTCTACCAGGCGGTGGTTCTCTCAACCCTTCTATATGGCTCTGAGACATGGACACTATACAGAAAACAACTAAGACTTCCTCAGCGCTTTCACCAAAGATGCTTGCGGTCCATCATGGACATACGGTGGCAATTCTGTCTGTGTGGCATTTTACGTCTCGCGAGACGATCTTTTCCCTTTGCAACTTCTTGTGTGACTAAAGAGGCCAATCCTTGATACGCTGGGCAGGGCACGTATCCCGTATGGGAGACGAACGTATGCCAAAGGCAGTCTTTTTTGGTGAGCTAAAAGGTGGTCGACGTAACAGAGGCGCCCCACGGAAACACTTCAAAGACCAGCTTAGACTGATTTGTATTATTTTAGCATTATATATATATATATATATATATAATGATTATGCAAAAAATTAGGGTTTAATAAACTTTCATGAAAATATGCAGGGCACTGTACAGTTTGATAGTTCCGCCTCTAGGCCATTCTCCAACAAGAGCGGAGTAAGACAAACATGTGTTATGGCTCCAACACTTTTCGGAATCTCCTTTTCAGTTAAATCCTTGGAATGAAATATATATCCACAGTAGATCCGATGGAAAGCCATTTTACTTTGCACGCCTTAAAGCCAAAAACGAAGAGACGGCATATCTTGATTGAGGAACTGCTGTTCACCGATGATGCGGCACTAATATCTCATTCACAAGAAGGGAAGGACTACAGAGACTTGTGAATGATCTGGCAGCTGCTTGTGTAGAGTTTAGCCTTACAATAAGCCTCTACAGGAGGCGCAGTGGCTGAGCGGTAAAGCGCTTGAACCGGGGTCCGGGGTTCAAATCCTGGTGAAGACTGGGATTTTTAATTTCGGGATCTTCGGGCGCTTCTGAGCTTTAATGGGTACCTGACATTAATTGGGGAAAAGTAAAGGCGTTTGGTCGTTGTGCTAGCCACATGACACCCTCGTTAACCCTAGGCCACAGAATCAGATGACCTTTACATCATCTGCCCTATAGACCACAAGGTCTGAAAGGGAAACTTTTTTTTAAGCCTCTACAAGACCGAAGTCCTGGTACCAGTGATACATATTGGAAATCACACACTTACGGTGGTGCATGAATTCACCTACTTGGGACCAACAATAGCCAGCAACCTAGATTTAGACGCTGTGCTGACAAAAAGAATAGGGAAGAGGCATATGCAGCAATGGTAAAACTCTCCAAGCATGTCTGGGGAAAATACTAAATTGTCTACAGCAACCGAAATTCTAGTCCAGAGGTGCCAGCAGGATTTTTTGCAGTGGGTGCAAGTTACGACCTATGACTTTAGTCATAGCTTTAACTTTCTTATTACTTTCTAGTTACGCAGATTATTAAAAAAAAAATAGTGCACCCCCACCCTTTTCTTGCCCTGTGTGATATTAAGAGCACTGTAAATGCTTGTTTCATGAAATAAAAAAATTAAACGAGCGAACAAACTATTTACTGTATACGTTGTTAAGTTTACCCGTGCGACCCGTGCCTCCCTACTGTAAAAAAAAAATATGTAAATATTGACTTTTGCTATCGAAACTGTCAATAACTTTACTGAAGAATTGCTTCTTGTCGCGATGGACAAGCTGTCGATGAATGGTTATCGTGCACGGTGCAGAGAGTCTTCTTCACGTTCCAGCTAGTGCATCGTTTTACGAACCCTAACAGAAAATCTGGTTTTGGAGCTCCGTAGACATGAAAGCATTGGTAAGATCACTGCTCTCCGGCAAGCGCTCCATCAACATGACCCCGAATAGCGATCACTCTCCATCTCTTTGGTTCTGGTCTGTATGGAAGAGAGGCGATTGTTGATGTGCCCAGCACTCGCAAATTTAGCGCCCAGGCTTTCCCCAACAATGTCACTCTCAAAGGGAAAAGATCCTCTCTAAAATGCCACAGACATGGTTGGCCATCAACTCCTGATTAGGTTTATTCTACTTTATTACAATAATAGCTTATACTAGCACCTGTACTTGGCGGAAGCATTACTGGTTCATTTGCTACTTTCAAGAAGTTCATTGATTTGAAGATGCAAAAGAATGTCCAAAATTTGGCTTCTCGGAATTCAGCCTTAGCTAGTTTTGCGTGGTATAATGCAAAAATTGTAAGAAAATTTTCTTCTAGATAATAAAGATTATTATTATTATTATTATTATTGCTTTTAGTCTAATACAATAGTGTCGCAGTTATCTATGTAACTGTATAGTAGAATTATTTCTCTAATTGATAGTGCGGCGTTGATCACTATATTGATGACGTCATTACACTATTAATATTTTCTGTGTAGACTAGAGGACTGAGCTTTTGTTGCTTGTCACAACTTCTAGTGACGTAAATTTAGTGTGTGTGTGATTTGCGTCATTTATCGTCTAGTACAGTCTCTCCATTGTTTTGTACGTTGGTACATATAGACGTGTTTTGAGAGCTCTTGAATTTCTCCTTGGTTTTTGTTACTGGATAGCCTTAGCATTTGCCTTGGACATTTTCTTGTTGGATTATCTTGACCCCTGTTTAGGGTGAGTTTTATTTTTCATTGTATAGTTTTTCTATTTGAATTCGTTCGTATTTGTAAGTCTATAATTAGACTAGATATAGATGATTAGAAGAATCCTTTCTTTTATCTTCTATAGGGTTTTAGCGTCAAGACTAAGTTTTAGTCGTAGTCTCAGTCCAGGACTCTATTTCAAGTATTAACGTCAAGTCTAAGTAGTGATCTTAGCTTGGTGTCAAGTCTATGTGTTAGACTCTGTGTCAAGTCTCAGTGTCAAGACTTGTTTATCCAGTCTCAGTTATATATTGAGAGTACAACTTTAGGTCTACAGTCTACAGGACTGAGGTCTTTCTCTCAGTTGGTCATCTGGTGTGCAATTTGCTTTTACATGAGTCTGAGGTTCAAGATTCCGGACTGCGGGTTGCATTGGTCAGACCTGATGGTGTAGTATCAACTATGAACTTCTACTTTTGGAATTGTCGTCAGTGGATAGTGTCTGATCTAGAGGCTAGATCTACATATATTACCAGTTGTTGTTTTTGAGATTGAAGGTCTATGTGATCCATTGAACTAGCTATTATAGTTAAGGTAATATATTATGTATTTCATAATTATTTGAATGTTATTTATCTAAATAGACTAACTGGATCATTTTAGATTACATATTATTACATATTGATATTTCATACTATTATTATCATTCATCATGGATCAGTCATTTGTAAATATATCACAAGAATAAATTTTATTGTTATTTAACATCATACACGTAGTTTATTAGTTTATCTACAACTATATGTGTATGGTGTGCTTGTCAGGCTGAACTTGAGCCAAAATATTATAAGTTCAGAAAATAATAACAAAAACACAAATTGAATTAATATTTAATATTAATAAATATTTACATTTGAAATACCTAATACTAGTTTGATAAATACAAGAACACAAGAACCTGACAAGTAGCTTATCATTACAACTGTACTTCAGTGGACGCACTACAGTTGCTACTTAGAAGAAGTTAATGGATATGAAGGTGCAAATAATTGACTAGAATTAGGCTACTCATAATCCAGGGGGTGGGGTTTGCACTTTCAAGAAGTTCATTGATTTGAAGGTGCAAAAGATTGTCTAAAAATTGGCTTCTCGGAATTCAGCGTAGGCTAGTTTTGTGTGGTGTAATGCACAAATTGAAAAGAAATCTCTAAAGACCTCCTATTCGCTAAGATTGCGTAGGGAGTCAGACCCAAGGGCCGTCCAAGACTAGCATAAGGAGATGTCTGCCAGCGAGGCATGAGAAGCACAGGCATCATTGAAAGTATGTGGGAGGAGATAGCCCAAGACCGGACAGCATGGAGACAGAGTGTGCGTGCTGGTACGAATCTCGCAGAGAGCAAAGGAAACGAAGTTGCCTTAGTCAAGAGAAAGAAAGCTGCCCTTTTCATGTACATGCACGTACTTGGTAAACTCTGGCGCTCCAGAATTGGCTTGATCAGTCACTTCAAATTCTGCCCCGTCTCAAGACGAACCCGAAACCAGTGTTTAAAGAAAGGAACGTGCAAATGAAGTAAAAAAAAAAAAAGAATTGGCCAGGGGATACAACCTCCATAATATTCCATTTTCAAAATGTCAGATGGATTGTTCTATCTTGTTTCTTGTTTGTATAGTACTATTGCAAAGAGAAATTCTGTTTAATTTGTAATACTCCTTGTGCATGTTTCTTGATTTTTTTTAAATAATTTTTGTTACAATATTATTAATATTTATAATCTATTTAGATCCAAAGATATCTTATCTTATCTTATATAATACAGACGTTACTTCAAAAAAGAAGATGATTACGTCCTACGCGTCATGCATTTAGTCATGCATATTTACCAATGACTTAAATTCTGCCAAGTCACTGGTTTTCCTGGCTAGCTCAGGCAACCCATTCCATGATATAGATATACAGTGTCTAGTTTCATACGACATGGCCTGTTCCTCAAAATTTTAATAACGAGTGGTCATTTTTAAAACAGCATAGGCCTATTTTTTTTTTTTTACACACAACACACGTTCTCTTATTTTGCCCTTTCACCTTTCCTTGACCCAAAATTTCACCTTTTGCATAGATTATCAAATAGAAATGCCAAGCTTGGAGGGAGGGAATGTGAAAAATAAAAATCATCCTTCATTTTTGTTATATTTAAAAAAAAACAACAACAGCCGATGACGTAATAAAAAAAGCTCTACTAGATCTATTAGCCCAAGTCCAGTGAATAGGCCTAACAATGCGGGCTCCCCCCCCCCCTTCCTTTTTAAAAAACAAAATATAGGCCACAGGGCTATAGATCTATTTTTGTTTTCTAGTAGTAATAGTCTAGATCTAGAAATAGTCTACACTGTTGTTTTTGGAGTGCTATTGTATGTAGCACAGCTGCAGGCGTGCTGTATTATTGTGCCCCATGCACACTTTTGTTTCCAACAATACTTAATTTAACAGAGGTTAGGAAACCACGCTACCCGTAGTCGTGGGCCTATCAACGGTGTTTGGTGAGTTTCAACTTTCAATGCAACGAAATGCCAAAACACACATGTCTTATGAAAGCCGTTGTGAATTAACTGCAAGCTGTGCAAAGAAACACGGTGTCCTAGTTTTGGTCTTCAAAAAAAAATATTTATTAACTCCAGTATAGTAATACTACAGTCAAAGTCAAGTCTAAATACATATCTAGATCTAGATCTAAACTAGTGGATAGCACACACTACTATCTGTATCAGAGTACTGTAGGTTGTAGTGTAGTACACTGTATTTTGACTACTTATATTTATATTAATATTAATGTCATAATATGATAGGCCGTTTATTAACTAATTATAACTTATAAGGAATAATAATTATGGATTCTGGTTTATTAGTTTCTATTTCTAAATCTACTTAACCTTAAATCTGTATAATAAAACGACTTAACAGGTGTATGACCATTTTAAATGTATACTTTTTATACTAATTTATAGTGACTATACTATGGATATAGTATCATATAGATATAGAGACCATAGACACTATAAGATAAGACTATATATATAGATCTACTTATAGTTATAGTGACAGTGTCACTATAGACACTAAAGTAAAGATCCAGAT
Source organism: Biomphalaria glabrata (assembly GCF_947242115.1). Lineage (NCBI taxonomy): Eukaryota > Metazoa > Mollusca > Gastropoda > Planorbidae > Biomphalaria > Biomphalaria glabrata. The sequence continues at coordinate 41,113,399 of NC_074715.1, forward strand.
CTAGATCTACATATTACTAATATTAGTATTAGGGGGGTTATGATGGTTATCTCTTTCTGTAAATTACCATTAACTTTAAGACTATTAAGAGTCCATTAGAATTAGATCTAGATTATTTTTCTAGATCTATAGGAAGAATAGGTTAGTATAAATATAAAAATAACTAGTTAAATAAGTTATATTAGAATTTATCTTGTAAATCTAGAATCTAGATCTAATTATAATCTAATGTCTAGAGACTAGATTAGATCTAGTAATCAAGTATCATATACTATCATATAGAATCTAGATCTAATAGGCTAATTTTTTAATATAATAATATCTACATCCAGAGCCAGAACACAGAAGCCTAGATAAGATTCGTTCTTTGTATTGTATGCAAAAAATAAATAAATAATAAATATTTCGATAATATATATAACATATAAATAATATGTATATTTTATATAGTACATATAATAGTAACCTATATATACTTATATCTCTATAGACTAGATTTCATTAGAATTCATTAGATATATATCCATATCTATATTAACTCTTTCTCTCCTAATTGACGATACCAGAATGTGGTAAATAATTACAGAAAGAAAGAGTTAAACATATTTATTTATATACAGTAGAATGAGTAGATCTATAATTCTATAATCATTCATAATTGGTATGTATGTCACTATACTTTAAGGGCTTACATGTGTATTTTCTTTTCTTGACAGGATAATAGCTATATCTACAGTAAGATATAATTTTCTTACTATGAATTTATTCCCCAGGCTTCTGTTGCAAGTAATTTTATTTTGAAATAGAAAAATTTTCTTTTTTTTAAACAGATTATTAGTACTAGGATAGTGCTTATTAAAAACAGCTAAATCATTTGGAATTTTTAATCAAAATGTCTTCAGTCAACAAACCAATCAAGGTGAGAAAACTCTGATTTTAACTTTATTATACTTTTAGTTTGTCTTTTCCGATACTGGCCCAAGAAAATATTGGAACAACAATACGTATATGTTATTTTAATAATAATCATAAAATTGAATATTGTTTATGTATTGGTATCAATTGTTCAAAAGAGTAACTATTTTTGTTCGCTGCAGATTGGTATAATTGGTGGATCTGGGCTAGATGATCCCAACATCCTGGATAATAGACAAGAAAAATATATTGACACTCCTTTTGGTCAGGTATGGTATATTGTTTTAATAGGAGCTATAGTAGAAGTTTAAAAATCATTTAACAACTAAATCTCTTTTTCATCTCTTTAGTTTTAATAATAATAACATTGTATTCCTTTATTATTGTAAACCTAGCCCTCTGACAGTCTTATTTTGGGCACAATTAAAGGAGTTGATTGTGTACTTCTTGCAAGGTATTTTCATGCTATATCTGTTTTATCTTTTTTTTTTCAAATTTATTATATAATCAATTTACTCATTATCAACATTCATCAAGTTTGTTGTTTATTTATTCTGGTTACTCTGGTATTTAATAATCTATTAATATGGAGCTATTTAGATCTATAGATGCAATTATGCACGAAGAATATATATGAAAGTTTCTTAATGTGACTTGTATGTGAGCCTATTCACATTAACATTAGATGTGCATAATAATAATAATAATAGGCCTAAATCTTTATTACCCTTGAGGAAATTTGTCTTACCTTTGTGCATTACATATAAAAAACATAATAATATTTGCAAACAAAATATATGTTCATTTGACATTCTCACTCGGTCATTACATGTGAAGTTTACAAATAAACTTGAATTCTATTCAATGATTAAATTGCCTATTGAAAAATGTGTTTGTTTTTGTAATCAGTGTCTTACATATTCTCTGCAATGGTAAACATTTAAAATATTTTAAATACATATTTTTATGTTATATGATGCAACGTCTACCAGCAAACATGTATATATATATATATTGATACATTACATCAAACTTAGTTACCATGTTATTTGACAGGCATGGGAGAAAGCACAGCTTAAGTCCATCATTGATTAACTATAGAGCCAACATTTGGGCATTACATGCAGCGGGTTGCACCCATGTGGTGGCTACAACTGCTTGTGGCTCTTTGCAGGAAAATGTTCACCCTGGAGAAATAGTTCTCATTGATGATTTCCTTGACAGGTAACCTAGAAACTAGTAGTTGTATTCTATGGACATCAGTTAACCTTAAAGTTAGTAGTTGTATTCTATGGACATCAGTTAACCTTAAAACTAGTAGTTGTATTCTATGGACATCAGTTAACCTTAAAACTAGTAGTTGTATTCTATGGACATCAGTTAACCTTAAAACTAGTAGTTGTATTCTATGGACATCAGTTAACCTTAAAACTAGTAGTTGTATTCTATGGACATCAGTTAACCTTAACGTTAGTAGTTGTATTCTATGAATATCAGTTGACTGCACAGTTGTGATACAGTGGAGTCCTAATAATCCTAAACTGAAATTAGGATATTTTTAGGAATAAAAAACAACAACTAAGAACTGTGAATAAGTGTATTATGTACTTAGAATTACAGTACATTCCAAAGATAGTCAGTGTAATATACAAAACAGAAAAATGTTATATGTGGTTCAGAACTACATGTATTTTAAAATCTGATATAGTGATATAGGAAACTACTTTTACAACTCTATAAGAAACATTTGGCTCTCTTGTCATGCACTTCATACGTAAAATTGATTAGTTTCAGATAGATGAACTTGCTTATCACTATATGCTGTATTAGTTAACATGTTGTTTTTCATAATTGTTTTATCGAAATATTCGTTAATCCGAAATGGGTCTGGTCCCAATTATAATGTTTTAAAAGAAACAAATTTTTAAAATTAATGAAAGATACCTTCCAATTAAAAGTATTTATAAAAATTATTTGCTTGTTTTGTCATTTTTGTTTAAAGTCATTTTATATTAGTAATTGTTAAACAAAATTGAAGAAATGCACCAATTTCACATTAAAGCAAATATTTTTAAATACACTGGTACTTTTTGGGGTTTTGTTTTAAGAATTTTCAATGAGCTATATATTTGAAGTTTGATCCCACTTCAATTAAATCAATAAACTTTGTTTCCACTTAATGAAGACTGATTGATGCATTTTTTTTTACACACACTCCTTATTTTAATATTATTTTTTTTACTTCAGAACTACCAAAAGAGTTTCTACATTTTTTGATGGGTCATCACCAGAAGCTCCAGGAGTTTGTCATGTTCCCATGAATGAACCTTTTAATCCTTTGTTAAGAGCAGTAAGTCAACACTACTTTTTTTTTCATAAGTAGCCTACTTTTTAAAATAATATAATTTCAAACTTTGGAAGAAAATAATTAAGTTAAGATTATAGCATTTAACATCAAATCATAATATTACATATTTTTCTTTGGTTTCAGATTTTAGCTTCCAGCATCAAATCATTAAATTATAAATTTCATGAAAGAGGGACAATGATAACAATAGAAGGTCCCAGGTTTTCCACTCGTGCTGAAAGTAGGTTATGGAGACAATGGCGTGCTGATGTAGTCAATATGAGCACCGTTCCAGAGGTAAAAGATGAATTAGAATAAGCAAGAAATCTAAAAATATATTTTCATTCAATATCTTAAAAAAAATATCTTTTATATCTTTGATTGATGAACCAAACTGTCAAAGAAACAATGTGGCAAATATCACTTCAAACTATCAGACTAAACATGATTATGTAAAGCTATGGGATTAATTGAATTGCATTGTTAAAAAGTCTATTTGTATTTCTTTAAGACTAGAGTAACACCATTAGTAAAATCACTAAACTTATATGGGCACGACATGGCCTAAACTGCGCTGATGTACCAAAAATATCTTAACTAAATTTATAAATTAGCAATAATACATAAAACTGAACAAAAGCTTTTAAAAAAACAAACAAGCTATTTAAATACTTAGAGAGACACGAAGATAAAGGGGTATTTTTTATTCCATTCTAGGGGACAAATGCCTTTTGGCAAAACCTTTTGGACTTTTCTGCTGGTATCCCGAATCAGTGAATAAAAGTAATGATTAGATCTAGATTTAATCTGCTCTAGGCAAAATGGATCTAGATCACAAGATATTATAGAATAGATAAATTAGATCTAGTAATCTATTATCAAGTAGATATAGCTAGTGATACTAGATCTATAACTGCTACTACAAAATAGTTGAAAGGTGCCAAAATACACATTTTAGCCATCAGTGTTACACATTTGGACTTGTTTTTTTTTAGGTAGGAAGGTCTGGTTTCATGAATCAAATCAGCCAGGAAAACCAATGACTTATAGTATAGTTTAAGACTAATTAACATGCATATCTAGATAAACACATGGATACTGTCAGGGTTTGTTTTTAAGCCTTAGCTCATTTTCCCTGGCCTCTGACATTATCTAAAATAACATGATAAATGAATCAATGCAATGACTGGATAACTCATTTAATGTACAGATAAAAAAAAAATTAAATAGAATGGGTATTTACAGTTTATGTAGACGATGGTGACGATGGTATTAATTAAAGGTAATGTCATCAAATCTTAATATTAACAAAGATTGTAACAGCCAATTCACACTTTGCGGTTTAACATCCACTCATACTACAACTCTAAGACTATTCAGTATCCTTCATCATCTATAACTCTGGCTCACAGTAATACAACTCCACCACTGACAGTCACTTTTACAATGCCAACACTAGAAATGAACTAAAAATCTCAACAACTAATCTAAGACTAGAAACAGTAACTACAACCTCCTAGGAAATAGAGATATAACTAAGAAAGAAACTCACCCTAAACAGTAGTCCTAATATCCTACAGAAATATTAAGTCTAAGAATCTTGTATGGACCAAACACATGTCTGTTTCAACCAACTTCAGAGGGTTAACTTTCTCATGAACAAAGAATGTCCACTAAACATTACCGGACGTAGTGAACTAATCAAAACAAAAATACAAGGCACTCAAAGTACAAGGTAAAACTCGTGACAGATGTACATAGGACATAATGATCTTCTTTTTTGGAGGAACTTTTGTAATTTATATACTATGAAGATAGTTTCTTAGAATGATTTAATTCACTTGTAAAGTTTTTGTCATTTTAGTTTCATTTTAACCCATATCATTCACAGAATTTTGAAATCTTGTGTATCTAAGGTTAGATTTGAACTTTAAAATTATTGTTGTCATATTGGATTTTCCTTCAAGCCATTCATAAGTCTGCTGAAGCAAATGACATTTGTTTTTTCTGTGTTCACTAGCTATTACTTAAATGCTACAAACTTATTCTATAACATAAGAAAGAATAAAAACATGGGTGGTACTACACTATTTAATACAAATGTCTTAAATATATTTTTTCTTCACTATTAAAACAGTTTAAAGATATATTGCCTTGATATGGAAAGTGTAATACAGTCTACATTGAAAAGTAAATAAGAGCTTGTAGATAATTTTAGATACATAGCAATTGGGTACCACACTATGTATCAACATTGATGAAACTCAGAGCTAAAATTATAAATTATTCAAGTGAATGTTATTTGGTTATATATTTTATGTGTATTTCTCAATCTATTATTGACACTGATACATCTTCTGTGAAATTTCTTATTTGTTATACATTTCTTCTTTTTTTTTTTTTTTTTTAGTTTTTCCTATTTTCTTTACTAATTGAGTGTTATATTGTAAAGGTTGTCTTAGCAAAAGAAGTTGGCTTATTGTATGCATCTCTTGCCCTGGTGACAGACTATGACAGTTGGAGAGATGATCATGAAGCTGTAAGTTCTATGCCAAATTAGTTTGATTAATAACAAGCTTTATTTTGGGTGTCTGGTCATTCTAGCTTTTCAAAAATTGTGTTTAAAGAATGGAAACAAAAAATAAATTTAGTTTTTACACATTTAAAAAATATAAATTATTTTTGAAGATTTATTATCAAGGAAAGGAAATTCTTTAAATAGAAGAAATGAGGTAAATTATAATGATGAAATAGTCAAGTTCCCCTTTCAGACCTTGCAATCTATATGGTAGATAATGTAAAGCTCATCTGTTTCTGTGGCCGACAGTTACATAAAGTGTCTTGACCAACCCCCTTTACTTTCCCCAACTAAAGTCAGGTCCTCATTAGAATTGGGTGGACACAGGGGCATCTTAAACATCCCAGTCTTCACTGAGATTTGAACCTAGGATCTTTCAGTTTGGGAACCAAGCATTTTACCACTCAGCCACTATACCTCCCATGATCAACTAATTAGTTTCAATTGATTTCTAGGTTCATGTTGAGATGGCTGTGAAAACATTCAAAGAAAATGCAGAAAGAGCTTGCAAAATTCTTCAATTGGCCATTCCTAAAATAGCTGAAGAAAACTGGGATCAAGAAATCCTAAAAACTTTGGTAAGCTTTCAGTCTTTTTGAATAAAATAGTTCTAATTATTGATTTCATCTAATGATAATGGTTTTGAAAAATATTTACAGAAATATTTTTTTCTTTTCAGGAAATAGCTAAAAACTCTATTATGCAATAGGAAATACAGTATTAAATATTACAGTGACATTTTAAGGGTAAATACAGTGCTATCTATATTAACTTATCTATATTATACATTTTAAAAACTCAATTTTTACTCATGGCCAATATTAGTTTCATTGTGTTGTGAAAAAGAGTATTTTTTTAATGGTTGTAACGTTTTATATAATTTTTATTTTTTGTTTTTATACCTAGTAATATTCAAAGAAAATTTTAATGATAATTCTTTTACAATGATGCATTTTTGAAATTTGTTCTTTAAAATAAAAAAGCTTAAACCATGCACAGAAAGTGCTCCATAAAATTTATGTGTTTAAGTTTTTCTTTTGTGGGCCTGTGACTAAACTGAAGCTGACATCACAATATACATGTTCTTTATGGGATCAGTTCACAAGTGCTTATGTTTCTGGTTTGGGTGATAACTTTTGTTAACATGTTAAGGCTAGCAGAACACAGTAAGGAATGGGTGGACTTTGACTTTGTTAGAATATCTTTTTTGGTGCTAAGAAGTCTTTTTAAGACTGCAGAACAGTTTTTAATGGATATTTAAAAACAAAAAATTACATATTTTGTATGCATACTTACTATTATTTTAATCTATAAATTCATTGAAACATGACAGATTTTGAGATTTTGTTTGGTAAACGATACACTAATTAATTTATGAATTTTTTCCCCAAGCTATTATGCTAGTCTTTTTATTTACTAAGTTCCAATCTAAGCATGTGTTACTATAAAACTATGAATGATACATTTTTATCAGAAATAATGGCATTACAAATGTTTTCTTTGTTCTAGATGTAACATGAAATATTTTTTTTAAATTTTTGATTGACTTATACTGTAGACAGTGTTAACTTACATCTTTTATAAACTACATTCTTAAATTTTAAATGAGTTTTTATCAATTTTATAGCAACCAGGTCTTGGCAGAACTTTTCCGAAAAACTCTTGGTGAAGAAAATGTTAATTCTAATAAAATAATTTTATGAAAAGTTTGAATAGCTTTCCGCTTTATGAAAAATAATGATAAAATGTACATATTTTAAAGACTTTACTCTAACAAAAGTCCTTTAAAAATAAAAGAAGAAAAAAGGTCTTTAACATTGATCATAATAATGGCATTGTATTCTATTCTGAAGGCAAAATTCACTTTTTGTTTCTTTTTTTTGTTAATTTATCTTTTTACATTACATATATTTAAAGATTTTAAAGTTATAATTTAATTGTATCAAACCGCAAAGTGGTTGCATTCAATCAACTACCTTGTGTTCAGTTTGTAATTTTTTATGTGACTGACAAAAAAAGAAATGTTTAAAACTATTCTAGTCATTGTATTGGTATGCAAAATAATCTCACTCATATATTTCTTATCTATATTTTAATGTAATAATCATTAATCAGATTTAAGATTACTAACATATGTAAATATTATGTGATAGAATAGCTCAATTTCTGCTGATGTGCAAAGTATTCTAAATACCATTCACTCATGTGGGTTTTTGTTATTTACAGTTATAGTTTACTTTAATCAATCTTTAATTATATAATAATTACTACATTTTTAATACTAATTATAACACAATGAGAGTGACTTGTTTGAAAAGTATTTTTTTATCCAAATAAATGGAAAAGTAGATTGATTAATACTGTGTTTGTTTGCTGGTTTTTAAACATTGTGGTACATAATAATAATATCTTTATTTTCTTTGAGAATAATCATACAAAATGACAAAGGCACTTTGTGTTAATCAAATTATTAGGTGGCCCTGTGGATAAGTTCTACTGATGCACCATGTGATACTTAAATATAGTGAATCTAAATTGAACAGTTATTGGCTATACATACCATTAACAGACTTTTTAGATGAGAATCATGTCAACTTAAGGGCCACACTCTTTGAGATGGAATGTTGCCCACGCACTTCCTGATGGGTCCTAAGAAACGACAATATCAAAACACGGTATCGGGTCAGCAGCATTGCAAGGTCTGCCAGTGTAACACAGAGTGCTACCAGCTGTATAAGGCTCACTAGCTATTGATTCTTTTGAGAGGGTTGACTCCCAAAGCCATTCTCGTGCTTAGGATTAGCTGCAAGGTAGCAAAGGTTTGGATTCAGAATTTTTTTCTCCTATGTGGGTAGCCAAAGAAGGTTAATGTCCCTCCTGCCTGAAGCTTTCTAGTTAATAAGGCACCAGATACTGTCTTTGCCCCTTATCCTGTCAATGTTAACAGTTCAGTATTTAAGCCAAAGGCCAAGAGCAGAGGCTATTTGAATCCCAAGCCATTGGAAGCATTTTATAGGTAGTGGAGTGCTTATATCCATTACCACGTCCGGCAATAACAACCTTACCTTATTAATTTAACAATGATCTGTAACAAATGTAGAAAGGTATTTGAAACAAAAAAGAAAATGGAAACATTGTTTTTATTCAAGTTTAGTACATTCATAGAATAATGAAAAAGAATCTTACATTTTTTTTGAAAATATAGTTTAAAAACTTTAATGAACAAATAAATTTAATTATTAAAAAAAGGCAATGACTGGATTCTATATAATAAAAGCAATAAATACAAAAATGTTACAGCACAACTTAAAATAAAGAACATATATAGAATAATGGTTATATAAAGGAGAAGCTCATCTTTAAAGGAAACTCAAATGGTTTTTCAGATTAGTTATTGACATATATTGAAATTCTGCGTAAAAAGTTGTAATAGAAAACATTTTACTATTTTTTAATTTAAATGTTTAGAAACATTTATATTTAAAAAATTAGTAAATTATTGACATCTTAAAATAGGGGGTTCTTTGAGATTTTGTTTTTAGTTACATATATGTCACTTCCCTCAACAATACTGAAAGCGAATCTAGATCTAACCAATCATATCGCTTCATTCTTACAGTGACTGTTAGGCTTAGTGATGGCCTAGTCCATAGCTATGGTACAGTAATATATATATATATCTAAAAGCATTAGGATAACCTACTTAAGAAAAAAAAGTAACATTTTCATCTACACCCGTTCCTATCGCAAAAAGTAAATAGATCGTATGTCTGAATGATTCTAACAAGCTGGTCAGTGCAAGGCAAGTCTAGGCTATGTGTAGTCAGTCATCCGGGTTGTGACAAGTCAACCAAGTGCTTATTGAGTGTTGAGTGGTGTTAAGGCTTCCGCGCGGTGTTGATTCTTTGAAATATAACTAGTGTAGATCTACGTCTGACTGGAAGTAATGCTGAACTCAAAATACTTCAGTAACACCGGCCAAAGGCCGAAATAATCAAATATGTAGTAGACGCTGATGTTGTTCTACAAATATATTTAATCATCACGAAGGGAATCGTCCGATGTCAGCTATGTCCGTAAATCCATATCTATTCTACTGCTCTACACGAAGCGTCTTCTTTGTAGCGTCACTTAGAGCGTTCTTGTTTTTTAAAGATCTGTCACGTCACTTGTCGCTAAGTAAAACTTTCCCCTTATTCCCGAAACAAATAACTAAATCCTAATCATGTCATAACAGTGGTCAGGTGAGAAAATACACACCGCCATGGTTAGTCAAGCATGTAATATCTAATCTTAACACCTATTTTTTCTTTGTTTACAAGGTCTAGATATAATGGCATAGATTTAGATCTATTTCTTTTATGAGATAAGTCAATAGATTGAATTAATAGGTCTGTGTGATGTCACATAGAAACCCAGTGAAAATGTGACCGTTTTGGAAAAATTACATTAAAAAAAACGTCAATTACTAAGATATCATTGAAAATAAAATAAAAAGAATACTATATTCATTTTATGTAAAACAAAACATATAAAAAATTGTCAAAACCATCAAAGTTTCTCTTTAAGATCTCACCTAGAATTTAACAATAAGGCAAAGAATAACACACACACAAAAAACATTATTTTAGTATTTTGTTTTTATATCTGATTTATATTACAACATGTAATGTAACTCATAATAGTAATAAAAAAAAAGGTGATCCTGTATCTCTGCATGATTGAATATGAAATGCTTTAATTGTGAGAAACAATAAGAAATGGAAATTAAATATGAATTTTATGCATTCTTGTCACTTCATGTTTTTCAAAGTCAGGAGAGAAAGAGGACAAAAGAAATTTTTTCCTTGACATTTTAAACATAATTCATTTAATCATGCTCAAAAACATTATCTACTTTGTTTTAACTAATCTCACTAGATTCTAAATATGTTAGGTATATCATATTAAGAAAGGCTTACAAAACTGTTACACTAGGTAAGGTAAATTCCATTTTGGCTCTCAAACTCATTAGTTTGGATCAGAACACATCTATACACATCTTAAGAATATTTGAAATTGTTCAATATGCCCTTGGTAATAAAAATATGATTCTTACAAGAATGAAATGGTCCCACGGATCAATGTTAGTTTCACTTATATTATTAACACTAGTCTCTCTGTTTTGAACATTAATAACCAACATTGGATATATAAAATATAGTTTCACTTGATTAAATTGAGGCTAGATTGGCCTAACAACAATATCTTCTGTAGTTTTTGAAAAGAAATAGACCAATTGTCCAGAAGAACCTCAAAGCCTGATGTTTCAAAATAACATTAAAAAATTCCTTTTTTTTAGTCACATCCATAAATAATTTGATCACACAAGTCTACTAAGCAGACTCATCAAATTGTGGTTGAGGCAGAGAAACTTTGACTTGTCTTGTTTGCTGTATTGGCTAGAAAAATAAAAAATATTTGCCCAGAACATATTTTGACATACTATTCTTCTATTTATATAATGAATGAAACATTCAGATTGCTGTTCAGTTAACTCTATTACCTTGTCAGAGTGCATTTTAAGTCTTTCTGGCTCTTCAGGTTGCTGAGGTATTGGAGAGATAGGAGGGGAAACTGAACTGGAAATTTTCTGTGAAAATGATGAACTATGTTTAGGCTACATCAATATCTTTATCTTGTACTTCATAACCATTTCTTCATTTCTTCTTCTCTGTTCACTTTAAAGTATCTACTCAAATTTACTGAAAGTTTAATAATCTATTTTTTAATCACAAGATAGAATATTTACAAAACATGTAGATATCAAATAAAAATATCTTGTAGGTTTCCATGGGAACAGTGATTTTTTTTTTTTAAACTATAACTAAAACAAAAAAAATTTTTTTTCCCTTTTTATATATAGGGTTTCCCTTCATTTCATATCTGGAGTATTTTTATATACATATTGAATTCACTTTCACATTTGAGACATTAGTAACGGTTTCAAGTATAGACATTTGCAACTTAAATGGGTTTCATAATAACTATATCAAGCTCCAGATAACAGAAATAAAAAAGACCAAAGAGTGGTTATGTTGATGTTGTCAGGCAGAATTTCAACAAGCTTACAAAGTGGAAAAGATCCTTGTCTCTCTATGCATGAGTATAGAAATATTCTATTAAGTGAATTGGCACATTCATCACCAAAGCTGCTAATGAACAGAATCCCAAGAGATACCATTGGTACCTAACAAATGCACATTACTTAGCAAATGTCAGATGGGAAGTAAAATGAGATCATGCAAGTAAACCAAAAGACTTAATAGTTGAGGAGAAAGTATGAGTTAACCTTGGAGACTCATGTCAGAGAAGGAATTGTTATGATAAGACATTCATCCCCCAATAATGTTTAAACAGCCAACTTTTAGAAACACTGAAGCAGATAAGTTGTACATCTAAAGAACTTGTGGTGGCAGTGGGTGAGTTGTTAAGGTCCCAAGTAGATATCAATCCCACATTTCTTTCAATCTTATGTTCATGTAGTTTCATTGTTAATTATTATTTGTGATCATGCTTGTTATGCAATAAAAAGAGCTTTTAGAGTCGATCCTTTATAAAACATGAAGATGTTGCATAATAACAGCTGTTTTTTTTTTGTAGCCACTTACAATTATACAAACTTGAAGGTAATCTTTATTATTAATAGTATTAATATTATGGGTTCAGTCACTACATGGATGTCAATGTGATAAGTGTTTTAAGTCAAAATGATAGCATTTAACATCAACAAATACACAGTTCACTACTAAAAATGTTTTAAGTCAAAATGATAGCATTTAACATATCAACAAATACACAGTTCATTACCTGCTCATGTAAATGTGGATCAAATTTTTCTTGTATATGCTTCTGTTGTAGTTTCTGATGATGCAGTAGATCTATCAGACGTCTTTTAGCCTCTTCTTGTTGTCTATTGAGTTCAGCTATTTGTGCTTGCATAAGATTCTGTAAGTCAGGGTTATTCAAAGCCTCTTCCATTACAAGCTAAAAGGATAAAAATATAAAAGTAATGTCAAACTTCAGAATTTCCAAATTACTGATAAAACAGTGAACATAATGCATTCTTTATTATCCTCATAAATACCCATTAATAAGATTTGTCTCTTTGCCATGATTTTAGACTTAGATCATACTGCGCTGTTTGACTCACTGGGTGACAAACTGTCTCCATAGAGATCTGTCACTGGCAAGGTTTGGCACCAAGTTACACAAGTATGTCCCTGTTTCCACTTTTCTCATATTGACCTCCATGTCGTTGTAACTCTTGGTATGCATGATTCATTCTGTCAGAGAACATGTTCCCCAAACCTCATGTGACACTCAGTCACAACTTCATTAAGTTCCAGTGAAGCATAGGATTCCTTTGTTTGTGACCTAATCTCCTTAAATCCGTCTTAGTCACTTTTGCTTAGCCAGATTTAGCCTTATCTCAATTTTGACAGTTGACTTCAATGTCTAGCATTCACAAGTCACTGTTGGGATGACCCAATGATTTTATAATCTTCAATGATTTAATTTTTTTTTTAAATTTTGGCCTGTTAGTTTATTAATAAAAATAGAGACACTAACTCACTAACTTCTTTCTAGCTTAAGCAAAATGAAGATGTTTATCCCTTGGAGCTGTTACTAAATAACTTAAAGTCAGAAATGTGAGTTTATTGCAAAAGTTTGTTTGTTAAATAAAAAATAAAGATGCTAACTCTTTCTAGCTTAATGATAAAAAAATGAAATTAGTTACTTCTTAAATTAAAGAAAGACAAGCCCATTCAAAGAATGAATTGAATAAGTGGGAAAATTGTAACCTCTTGCAATTGTTGCATCTGCTGTTCAGTTTCATCTTCTAATCTCACCAAGTCAGCCAAGTCACTTATGGGTAAAGTTTTAGAAATGGTGTCATTCTGAGAGTCTCCTTTGACCTGTCCAGCTACTGGTGGAATGTGATTCCTGGCAATTACCAAAGGAACACTCACATTAGATTGAACTAATGGGATTGGCCGTGGCACATTGATAGTACTTGTGATTGGAGGAACCTGAGTCAGATGAGGAGGATCACGAGATGGGTCATAAGAATCACCAGTAGATGAATGATAAACTTCTACCAGAGATGACTGTCTCTCTTAAAAAAAAATGAAGTCACATTAAGTTGATAACATACATTTTTTTAAATACTTTTTTATCAAATAAAGAGGTACTAATTATTATTATTACATTTTATAATATAAATTATTTTCTAGATAAATATTAGAATAAAAAATATACTACCATAACATTTATGACCTATCAATATAATTATGCCTGAAAATTTAAGCTATTTTAAAAGATATATTTCCTACTTGAAGAAACTGTAGTTCCAGGAAGTTGACTTCCTTCAAGATCAAAGGGAATTCTTGTCTTTCTAACTGGTGGTGACAAAAGAATAGCTGTTGCTGGCAATGTTGGTCTCTGAAATGACTCACTATGAATAGGTTGAGAAACAGAATTATTTGTTTCAAAGATGGCATCTGCAAATAAAATTTTAAAAGTATATGTTAAAAATAATTGGCCTACTTATAATCAAGTATTCTATGTAATTTTTTTTATCTCAATTATGTTGCTCAGTAATAAAAAAAACTATAAATACATAACAAAGACAATACATAATGAAATTTAACAAGAGCTTCCAATACATTTAGAAATTAATTTGTAATCGAAAAAAACCCCACAAAATTGTCTAAAAATATTGGATGAGTAGTGTAGAAATATAAAAAAATATTAGCTTAGTTTATGTAGATCGTAACAATCAACATACAAGAAAGAACTTTGAAAATTCAATAGTACTTTCCTTACTAAGAGAATTAATATGTAAGAGCAGATGCTTATTTAATAAATTTAAATAACTAATAATTAAAAATCTTTGAATAATTTTAATCTATTGAGTCTATAAAGTAACTTGTAGGTTATAAGTTAATATGTAGTTTTTAATTGATGTAAATAAAGTCAATAGTAAGAAAAGAACCTTTGCGTAAAGGTGTGGATGTCCTGGAGTCATCTGACTTTCTGCTGTTGTTATTGTTGCTGTTAGCATACAGAGTATCTTGTCTCTCTTCCTGTTGGGATAGTTGACAGTTTAATCTTTCTTCAGAGTTAAAAGCATTTCTTTCGCCTTGAACTGACCTGTATTCTTTTATACCCAAACTATTCTGAAGATTTCTCACCTGATTCTGATAGAGCAAAATAATAGAACTCTAATAATAAAGAAATAAGAGCTGAACTTCTGTATCACTATAAATAGGCTAGAATTAGGATTCTGTCATTAGATTTTGTTTCCTGAAAAAAAAAATTGTCTTACATTTAAATATAACAATTCATTTTGTGTTGCTTCTTTGTACCGCTGATAATCAGAGTAGAGCTTCCCATATTCCTCTTGTGTGACTATCATATCCTGAAATTTAGTGTAAAAATTAAAAATACAAACCATGCCAAAACTATTGCATTCCTACAATTATTTGGAAAAAAAAAAAGGGAATTAATCTAATATTTGAAAGCATATATATATATATATATTATTTTTTATCAAAGAGATCTAATATTTTACATTTCTTCTCTTTAAAGTTACAGATGTTCCTTCAAAAAAGAAGATAATTATATCCATATCAAGTAAAATGATCAATGAAAATATATAATAATTTTATTTACAGTAGCCAATGCATCAATAATTGTTTTTAGTTGATTAACATCTTGAGATAATTGTTCTCGTAATGTTGCTTCAGTCTGAATTCTCAGCTCAGTCTAAAAATAAAGAAAGATTAATAAATGTTGATTACTTTCTAAATAAATAATATTTATTTTTAGTCATGTCTAATACAAAATCCTTAATTAGCCTCTTGTTGATATATAAGCTCTGTAAACGTTTACAAACATATTCCATACATATGCATACATGAACAAAGTGTTAAAAAAAACACTATGAAATAAATGGGCTTTCAATTTACCTTATGTAT
Organism: Biomphalaria glabrata; assembly: GCF_947242115.1. NCBI lineage: Eukaryota > Metazoa > Mollusca > Gastropoda > Planorbidae > Biomphalaria > Biomphalaria glabrata. The sequence goes on from NC_074715.1 coordinate 41,129,261, forward strand.
TATACAATTACTAATATTTTCTAATAAATAATTCTGAATTTTGTCAGCATAGAAATGATGATGCACACAACTATCATAGTTTACACTCGACTGTGCATTTAGTCCTGTAAGCTGTCAGAAAAGTTTTCATTAATTTAATATGTATCATTCTCAAGTGAGCCGAAACAGAGTGGTGTAAAACATAAGAGTTGGTGTAAAACATAAGAGTTAAAAACTTCTATCAAAAAAGAGAAGGCTGAGAGAAACAGACACCTTTACAATCTGAAGAAAAGAATCATATAACAGTATAAAGGTAAATGTTCTGAGATATGATTGCTGCTATTAACAGTTCTGTAGTAAAGAAGTTCTGGAAGAGAGCGGTATGGTACTTAGAGAGTTGTTCTGTGTTAGGGGAAAACTTTACTTATGTAGCACAGTGTGGCACACATTCCTGAGACAATAGGTGTGAGGTGACTGGCAATGTGGTTGAGGCAAACTAGTGATTACACAAAGTGAAAATAAGCCTTCATAGAATAGTTTTTGAGCTGCAACTTTCTAAGCATTAACTTGTTTTATATCTACTAGTTTTATTTTAAAATTTCCACTTAGAATAGACTGGAGCCAGGAGAGTGCTTTACCAATTATGATAGTTTAAAAATCAGTTTAACAATGAATAGTCAAGGAGAGTTTGAGCCTTAAAAAAAGTCAATTACAAAAATCTGAGAATCTATGCATCCTCATTATCCTATTGGTCTTTAGGAAGGATTTTATCTAACAGCTCTTCACCCCATGCCCCTGTCTGAAGGTTCCACAAAGTCGGCGACCTATACAATGATAGTAAGTGAAATGAAGGTAGTGCACAGTCCTTTGCAATGGGTACTGCTTGCTACAAGCGGCTGAGGCTAAGTATGAGACATTTTTTCATATTTCTTTTTTTCAACTGCCAGAAAGCCACATAAGGGCCACCACTACTCTCTTATGATGGCCCCTTTGTTGAATGCCTTGTTGGACTGGAAACCTCTGCAAGGAGAGCTTAAGTTTTTAGATTTTCTTTATCAAATTTGGTTTGCAAGTAAAAACAAATGATGATAATTGTAGTTTACTGTTTATAGTTAAACGAAGCTTGGGAAGATTAAATATCTGTTTTCTAACTAACTTTTCCAAAGTTTTGAAATGAAAGGTAGATTGAATTCAGGCTAGCGACCCTTGGAAATTGATAATAATCAGAAAACAATAGGCATTTTAAATAAAAAAATAACAAAGGACATTTTAATAATAATTTTAAAGGTTTAGATTGTCAGCATACATAGAAAACTGAATAAGTTATAACTAGTTACCTCCTTAAGATATTTAGTTAAACGTGAAACTGCTGTGACTAATGCTATTGTATAACCAGAGAATGTCTCAGTTTTTTTCAACTCTTGCGATTCACGCCTTCCTGCCAGCTGCTCATACGAAGCAATGTCTTTTTCTAAATCATTTAAAGCCTATAGGAATATTAGAATAAGAGATAATAATTATTCATGCTTCAAGTCAATTATCAACTAAAGAATGATATCTTAAGCTAAACTGTAACTGGTTAGGTAAACATTCTAAGTAGAAATAGTTTACTTTTCTCATATCATTCATGTTAGTGGTTGTGTTCCCAGGTTCAAAAGCTGTAGTACTTGTACATTGTTTGGTCTTTTTTACTTTCTGTGTATCATTCATGGCTGAAGGAGGGCTTCTTTCACTAGGGAGAGGGGGCGTTTGACCGTTTCTTGGTGGAGTTTGAAAAACATCTCTCTCTTTATTAGCTAGTTAAAAAAAATATTTATGATTTTAAAAATTAGTTAACATTTGTGGACAATTGATTTGTTTAGGACAAAATAAATAGCTAGGTTTGTTTCAGAGTTGGATCAGAGTTCTTTACTTTTTTTTCTGCTGGGAAATAGACTCCAATATTGAACCTCTTAAGTTAAGGCGCAACAGAGCAGCATTAGAAGTTATTGAGAGATACAGAAGGTTGGAGGACGACCATCCAAATAAACTACTAACACAGAGAAATAAGAAAAACAAACAAAAAAAGCAAAGAACTCTGATCCAACTCACTGACGAACTAGCCCTAAAACACCATCTACCCAATAACAGAGAAAAAATTACCAGATTCTCAAACATAACTCCTGGACTTAACTACAAACAACCAACCATTATCATGGACAAAGAACAGCTAAGTCATTTTCACTATCAAAACTGCAGTGGTTAAATTTCCCAAAGCGATTTAAAAAAAAATGTTGACCCAATATATTTTTATAAAGCAATGTACACAACTATACTTTCTTCTCTTTTTAAGCACTATTTAAACTCTTTTTGGTGTGTTCTCCTTAACACACACCTTCCAATTGTAGATGTTTTATAAAAACAATCATTTTTTAAATGTCAAAACTGGGACAGATTCCATGTGTGAACAGAGGATGGTATTGGAAATAATTATAGATCCTAAGTCATTATAGTAATAAGGTGTTGATGGCTGGCACCTATGGACAGAGTGTAAGTTTATGGTAGCAGCTGAACTGTTCCCATGCCACTTTCAAGTAGTAGTGGACAACTATTGAATAATTTTGGGAAAAAAAGTATGCCTGTGGAGAGTATCCGATTTAGTGAGACCTAGAATTAAAAATTCCAACTCTACATCAGGATTCAAACTCAAGCCCATTGGTTAGCTAGTCAAGTGGTTTATGAAATTCAGACATACATATTTGTGTAATTCAGCTTTAAATATTATACTCCTACACTAAATAAAAAAATAATCTGTGTCACCTGTTATGCCAGCGGCTCTATGAAGATCTTTAGCATTTAGACCTCTTTGTTCCTGAGCCAAGAGAGCAGTGACAGCCTCATAAAGTTGACTTTGTGTCACACCCATCCTGTCATCTTTAGCTGGTAGAGCATTGGCTGGCTGTGTAGTGTTTCTGTTGGACTGGTTTCTGTTGAACTGTGGACCTACTACAGCAGGATCCATCAGTGCAGATTTATTTTCTTCCTGCAGTAAATATTCCTGGAATCTTTGAAGATTCAGTTTGGATTCATAAGAAATGGGTTTTGGTCTAGCTATTTCACTATCATCTGAAATGTTAATCAAGATATTTATTGATTTTTCATTTGTATATATGAAAAATAAATTATTTTTTTTTAATGTATAGCACTTGAAACACAATTTTTTAAAGTTGTTATAAACATCATCCAAAAATTAAAAAACCTGAATCTGATTCTGAACATGAGTACAAATCATTCAACGCTGACTGGTCCATAACAGAATCACTGAGCTTTTCTGAACGTGTATATATGTCTGGTATTGATGCCACTAGACTGCTAGAGCTGAAAAAAAAACACAAACTTATCTTAGCAAAAGTAGAGTAAAGCAAGGTTACCCTTTCAGACCATGCAGTCTATAGGGTAGATGATGTAAAGGTTACCTGTTTCTATGGCACATGGTTATTGGAGTGTCATGTGGCCCGCACAACAAACAAATGCCCATACTTTTCTCCAACTAATGTCAGGTACCCAATAGAGCTGGGTGGAATCAGAGGCACCCTAAAGATCATGAAATTAAAAATCCCAGTCTTCACCAGGATTCAAACTCGGGACCCTCCGGTTCGGAGGTTAAGCACCTTACCACTTAGTCACAGCGCCTCTATCCTTAACAAAAACATCATCAAAATAAATAGGCTTTTTTAATAGTGGATATAATTCTGAAATATATTTATCCATAGATCTTCTTATTAAGCTAAAAGTGAGTACTGTGATTATAAATAGACTAGCTTTTACTTTTCATATCAATCAACTGGATACATCCAACAAGGGAATTATGATTATTCTTGCCTTTAGTGGGGTAAGTTTAATAATTTTTCCTTAAGGATAATAAAGATTATTATTATTATTAACATTAATCTATGAATTAAAATTAGTACTATACCTTAAAAAAAATGACTTAAAAATATATATTACAACATTCTGATCTATTCAAAACTTTAAATTTCAAAAGGGACAATTATTTTTTTAAAAAAGGTTGTTTTATTAATCATGGCCAAATTTGTTTTCTTATTTCATTAAGTAGATTGTCAGTGTGTGAGGTGCCTACATTGTTATACAATGGTGTTAATATATATATATATATATATACACACACATATATATATATATATATATATATATATATATATATATATAAAATATATATATATATTTATTTATTTATTCTTTTTTTTTCATTGACATTTTATATTATTTATTATTATACGATGGTGTTCTTTATTTGAGAATTTACCTGTTAGAATCTTGATTAGATGGTGCTGTAGTTACATTTGGAAAGCCCATAAATCTCTGATAAAAAAAAAAGAGCTCAATTACAATATGAGTCAAATATATGTGAATAAATCCTATTCCTCTCATTAGCTTGCAAATTCGTCACAGGAAGAAACAAAAAGAATGAAGCAGCAAAAACCTGGACACAGATCTCAAAAAAGCTCTAACCATTATCCTAGAAATTTGACAGTTTCTAGTTTCTGTATATCTTTGGGGAAATATTTGGTCTGGAGGTCTATAAAATCTTTACCTTGAACACACATGCAAGCATGTATTCCCACATGTATTCATCAAAGAGTTAAATAAATAAATACATAGACATTGTGTGCACTCTCTTCTAAATCTGTATCTATAGGCCTATAAACAAACTAGAATTTTCTATACCATAAATCTAGAGCCAGTATTCTAGCTTGGCTACTGTCTTTTACTGTTGCCATGTATGGATCTGTATCACCAAACTAGAATTTTAAATACTCTGAGTAGATTTATATATGGACTTAAATAGGATTTTTTCTGGGGGGTGTGGGGGGAATTGGGAGAAGTAAAATTCTCCTTTTTTTTCTTTTTTTTTTAAATCTAGCATTCATTAGTTATTAAGAGTAAAGTAATTGCTTTTACAAAAAGTCATCAGCTTTATAAAGGAGGAATTGTCTTTCTAAAAAAAAAAAAAAAAACTTATGTTACTTGTTATGTTATTATCATGGCAAATCAACTAAAGAATAAATGAATAAAAATACATTAGTGGCAAATCCAACCTTTGGGTCATCACCAAACAAATCTTTAACAACTGCCATCATCGAGTCAGATTTAGCAAGTACATTTTGTAACTGTAAATTAAAATGAAAAATCATATAGATTTATAATATTTATGCTTACTTTATTTATCAGTGGAAAGATTAAATAACATATGATATTATTCAACAACAACAAAATTTGTGTTCTGTTTGCAAAAAACAAAGCAGGCACTGTTTTGTAGCCAATTTTGTTTGATATATGAGAGCTTAGAACTTTCTTTTCTGAAGCCCAAAACTAATCATCTATTTACAAATGTGGCAAAATTCAAAGGTTTAAAGAATGTCTTGAAGTAGTTTGTGCATTGAAAACTTTACATATTGGTTTTTGCTGTATTTTCAGAGTGGGAATTTTGTATTGACATTGGGTTTAAGAAATGACTCTGTGAACTAACCTGCTGTTGGTCATAAAGAACTTCTTTGATGATAGCAAGCTGTTGAGCTTCCACACCAGTTAATTGAGATTTTGATTTTCTTTCTAAAAAAATTCAGTAATGTTTTAGTGCAAACATTTGGTGCATTACCACTTTTAAAGATGATGAGCATAACTATTGTCACTTACAGAATAGACTCTCTCAAGTGATGTATTACTATCTAGCAGGCAATGATTAATGCATGTTCAGCTAGAATGTCAATATCTCACTCCTTGAGGGAGCTCTTAAGAGTGTCTTTGTAACACCTGTGTTGACCCCCTGAGAGCACTTTCCTGCACACAACTCCCCATAAAGAAGTTTTGGGAGGCAATTTTCTGGCATAGAGACTTCATGTCTTGCCCATCAAAGTTGGGATCTTTTTCCAGTGGTGTGGACACTGTTCATATGTGACAACTGTAGGATTTCAACATCTAATATGGGGTCAAACTAGTTGATGTAGGTAGAAGGAGCAGGGCCAATCCTAACAATTGCGGGGCCCTATGCGAAACGGATTGCGGGGGGCCCAGTCTGGGTAGGGATAAGCATAATGTCAAAATTAAGATTTTGTATTAAAAAATACATTAGTCTTTGCAATAAATTTTTATTAAAAGAAAGCTGACAATGTTGGGTTTTTTTAATCGCGTGTAGGATTGGATCCACAAAACTGACAATTTTGTCTATTTTTCAAGAGGTTTTTATGAGTTTTCATGAGATTTTAATAATTTCAGGAGATTTCCAGGATTTTTTCATATATTTTACAAGATATAATGGTTTTTAAAATTTAATAATTTACACCTGGAATTAGCGCGGGCCTATGAAAGTATGCGGCCCACTTTGACCACATAGGTTGCAGTGTGCTAAGTCCAGCCCTGAGAAGGAGTTTAGCTCTTTGATGTGGCAGGAATATAAGGTCCAGAACTCTAATACATATAAGAGTGATAGGAAGATTACAGCACTGTAGACTTTCAGTTTTATAGATATGCTGAGTCCTCTACATTGCAAATTTTTGCTCTTAAAGTCTGTCAAATGCAGGATATTTTTTAATTATTATTAACTAAAAAGAAGACTAAGAATGAAAGTCATTTATTATTGAACTTACCTTGCTGCAATTTCTCTAGTTTGACACTCAAGTGATTTTTAGATTTATGCGCTTCCTTTCGTAAAAGCTTCAGAAAAAGATAAGATTTCAATGACAATATTAAATTTGAAAGTTTAAGACTAAGCTATCAGAACCTAAGAAAAAAATGTATAATTACTGATATGGATTAAAATAATTAGAATGATTGTTAACTGTGATTTATGAATAAATTAGCACAAAATATGCTATGGCAAAAAACTTAGTTTTAATTAGTCACAGGCTGAAGGGACATATAATTATTGAGCGATTTTCATTTCTTCCTTAACAACAATGAGAGATAAATATTTTGCTTTTCTAGAGTCTTCATATTTAAAACTAAATGAATTTCTAATCAGTTTACTTTTTTCTGTTCATACTGCGTAAAGACATAATTATCTTCTCTTTTAGGATCATCTATAATTTATATTACATTTATAAATCAGTCTATTTTATAAGTAGACCAGGAATAACTATTCAAAAATGGAGCTTATTATTATACTTAATGAACTCAACCTCTACTATAAATTAAATATGAAAATTCCTGAATATATGTGACATATATATTTACCCCAACTCTGCACAATTTTAATGTACATTACACAAAATATATATAACTTCATCTTTGAAAAGTGTTAATGTTGTTATTTATAAATGAGAAGTCACTTCTACAATCAATTTAAAGACTCACCACTTCTTCTGGTGTTGCTCTGAGTACTGTGAGATCATTAACTGTATCCTGAAAAAAACAACAGCACAATAGCTCCAAATAGCTATAATTGTACACAGAAATATGTACACATATTTAAACATTTGACATGGGGTATATTAGCTTGCAAACTAACATACTCTAATTCCAAGTTTTTTTCCAACAGAAAAGAATATTAAAAAAGGAGTCATAAAATTTGTTGGAAGTGATGCCTCCCCAACCCCATCCTTTTTTTTTTTTACTCTTATAAGTGAAAGTCCATTCATTTTAATAATTGTACCAAAACAATTGAGCTTGTTCAACGCTAACCCTAACCCTCATTATATTAAAGAATTTTTTGAGGTTGTGATATCTGTATAGGGAGGTGTAACAACATATGGATAGGTTAATAGCATCAACAAGTGACATACATAATTTTAAATAATTATTTTCACAGAAACTGTAGAGTTTCTTCACAAAAGTTCCACTAACTCAAGGCAGGAAAAGTGGCAATAACCCAAAGTGCTCTCTTTCCCTGGTTCTGGCAATGACACACATACTACTTTATAAAGGGCTTTAGATGCAATATACTTACATCCCAAGCAGGACGCTTTTTAGTTTTAGTTATTTTTTTAGTAGGATTATAGCCTACTTTGTGAAAAGACATATTTGTAATCTGTTAAGAAAAAAAAAAGAAGACAATTATGATTTGAAAAATGTATAGTTAGGATGGCAACTATGTTAACAAAATAATTGAAAATTAATTGTCACTCAAAAGACGTTAGCACATTACATTTAAATAAATATACAATATATGGTTCATTCTTCAATAAAGCAGCCTGCATGCATTAAAATTCTCGCTCCCCAACACATTTTTTCAGGTCCTCAAATTTTAAAATTCTTTGTTGTCTCTTTCATCATTAAATGGAATGGCCTGAAGCCCCTAAATAATAGACTTCTATGCAAAATCTCCTAAGGCTCATCAGTTGTAGCCTTTTTGTCTGCCTGCATTACAATGCCCACTTATACAAATTTTTTTACCATCAGACCCCTCACCCATCAACATAGATTTTGGACCTTGTATTTTCCAATGGAACAGCTGCACAGACACAAACAAATAAACCACACACTTCTTAGACCCTCAAATTCCAAAAGCACATAGCCTAACAATAATTTATTTAAGGTTAGTTTGACCTGATTTTTTATTTATTGTTATAGTTCAGTGGAACAGCCAGCATCACAATTTCATCACATATTTTTATAGGCATCTTCCAATAAAAAGCCCTAATCCCAAACTACAAACTTTTAGGTCGCACCTTTTTTTTTATCCCTCTATTAAAAGGTCAGTAATGCACACCCTTCTTTGAATCATCCACTTCATCCTAGAATGGCCAGCATTATAATTCCCCCTCACTACCCACAATTTGCCTGTGAATTATACAAGCCAGGATAGATAAATCATTTAAACTTTGCTCATCCTGCTGAACAGTTTGATAGAAGTCTATAGAAATTTCTTTTAATAAACCCTAATGCTTTGTTTGATTTTTTAATAGTTTCATCAATATGAAGATTCCATGACAGTTTTTCATTTATTATAGCACCTAGGTATATTGCGTGTTTAGTCTGTGTTACTGATTTACCATGAATAAGAGTTTATTTTTTTTATTTTTTTTTGTTTCTCTTAATAACTGACATTTTTTTGGGTGGAAAGACATGCTCCAATTTGATTCCCATTTCTGTAAGTCATCTAATTCTCTTTGTAAAATTTCTGTATCTTGTTTTGTTTTTATTGTTCTATATTATATATATATATATATTTATTTATTTATTATTATTACATATATATATATATATATATATATATATATATATATATATATATATATATATATATATATATATATAATATATATATATTATATATATATTAGGTAATCATAATCTGCAAATAATCTGACTTTAGTTCCTGAACTAATGCAGTTTGGTAAATCATTTATGTAAATTAAAAATAGTAGTGGACCTGACACTGTTCCTTGACGTTTACTGTAGTCAGTGTAGTGTTATTCAAGTCCAAGTTATTGCTGTTAATATATTCTATAATAATGTCAATAATGATTAATTCTTAATTCTTTCACTTTGACAAATAAAAATAATATCTCTAGAAATTGTTAGATCTAAATCTGTGTCTAATGCCGTAAGGTAATACTAATGGTCATAAATGGTCAATGAGTTGAATGAGATCGAATTCATTTTATTTAAAAATAAAAAAATTAATGGACAAGTTTAGACAGACACAACAATCATTTCAACATGAACATGCATTTCAATTTGTGTTAAAATTAAAATCTATATTTAATTCTAGATTATAGAGTATATTTTGCAATTATCAATTTATTTATTAGTAACAGTGCCAAATCTTCTCTTTTGAATACTGACTATCTATACTTTATTTTATAGATAGATCTTAGATCTAGATCCATAGAATTTCTATATTTTAGATCAAGATCAATCTCATTTTTTTCAACGTTGCGACTGTAAACAACTGTTTTCTGCGCCTAAAGACAAGGGAATGTAACTCTAGTCATCTTAGTGGTAAAAGGGTTATCTCCATCTTGATATCATATAGAGGTCTAGAACATTTTTTTTTCCAAACAAGAATCTTAGATTTTAGATCTAATCTAGATTAGATAGATATTTCATCCAAGTTAGCCTAGGCCAAATTTTGTTTGTTGTTGTTGTAGGATCTAGATCTGATATAAAGTCTAGATCTAGACTACCAGCCGTACCAGCACCGCTCTTCTTAACTATAATTGATTTTCTTTATTTTTTTTTTCTTTCTAAAAATAGACCACGCCGCACCGAAAATATGGTTCTCTAGTCTAGGCTTAGGCGCTGCAGTGTAGGCTAGCGGTAAATCAGAGGTGGAAAGCACAGACCTAGATCTAAAGATCTAGATTAAATATTTGACTACCGGTATGTTAACAAAATTAGATGTGTTTATTGTTAAAAATAGTGTTGATAATCGGTAATATCTTTTTTATCCATATTCTTGTTACACAGTAAGTGTGTGGTCTTGGCTAGTAGTAGTCTAGCTGCTGAGATCTGGTCTACTAGTTCAACGACAACTCTTTTTTACTTTAGTTTAGTTGGTTCAGCCATCTTGACTTGGCTGTTGAGAACATCAAGTAGCGTTTTATTTATGTTTATAATTCCTCACAGTTAAAGTAAGCGGCGAATACGCCAAACCGTGCCAAACGTCTTAGGTTTATGAATATAAAAAAAAAATTGCACAGCTTCATTATGATTAATATGATCAATGTGTATTGTGTTAGATCTGTGAGAGTACCTAATCATGCCTAATAATGATTAAAAAAAATTGTCTGATAATCTAGACTAGGACTAGACTAGAGTAGTAGAGATATAGACTTAGAATCTACTCTACTTCTTTTTTTGAAGTAACGTAGACTGTATAGTTTGTATTAGATTAGTTCTATATAAATATAATAAGATAAGACTAAGAGTACACTATTCAGACCTCTATTATGAAATTTATGTGTTTATATTTGTTTATATCTATTTGTTAAGAAATGAATGTGATAACTATACTTTATAAAAAGTCAGGCTTCAATACTTTCAACATGAATTTAAGACTTTAAAAGAAGTTACATATTTTCAACTAGATTTACCAAAATATTGCCCCTTTTAGCAAAAATATTTGTTTAATAAAATGGCACATAATGTCAACAAGGTAATGCTTGTATTCTTAGTGAAACTTATTGAGTAGATCTGGCTGGTGTCAAAATATGAATTTTGGTTTTAGAAAAGGAGCTGGTAACATTTGTATATTAACATTTTGACACCCTCACTCTGGACTCTGGTTTTGTTTCAATTCATTGTGTGTGAATATGAAGGAATCCCTCAAGTGTGTTCACCTCCGACCTTGCTACAAGAGGAGTGGCCAGGCAATGACTCAAGAAGAAATGATCCAGCAAAAGCGATGTTATTAAATTTACTTAGTAATAAACAGGGACTTAAACATAGAGGTGATGCTGATTAACCAACCTATCATTCATGGCCTTGAGAAGAGATCCTTTCATTTGATGAAGTGTCGTCTTAATTTTGTGTCAGAAGCAGACATGCTACTAATAAATAACATTGGCTATTTAATCTTGTATTAATAAGCATTAATAATGCTTATTAATACAAGATTAAATAGTCAATGTTATTTATAATTGATTTTCTTTATTTTTTTTTTCTTTCTAAAAATAGACCACGCCGCACCGAAAATATGGTTGTCTAGGCTTAGGCACTGCAGTGTAGCTAGCGGTAAATCAGAGGTGGAAAGCACAGACCTAGATCTAAAGATCTAGATTAAATAATAATGCTTATTAATACAAGATTAAAAAGTCAATGTTATTTATTAGAAGCATGTCTGCTTCTGTAAGACACAAAATTGTGAAATTTATTATAACTAAAATTGGGTTACCTTAACAGATAGCGTACAACAAAATAACTTCTTAAAAAAAAGCTCAATTTTCCGACAGGATAGTGCAGACTATATTTTAGTAAATCTGTCCTGCACTAGCGCTTATAATGTCTTTTATTTTCAGATTGTTCTTGTGTTTCCATGATCCTTAAAAAGGACTAAAATGAGTGAGGACTCAATTTATTCCCAACAGCAGCATATGATGTCCCCAATGGCAAATCGTGGAAAACAAATGCAAGGTGCCATGGGACAAAACATGCATCCTAATATGGGGGGCCCTGGGCAGCAAGGCATGCCTATGCCTAATCAAGGGCCTGGATTGACCGGAATGTCACCTGGACATCAAATGATGCAGAGTGGGCCAGGACCTAACATGGGGCCTGGTGGTCCCAATACAAATATTGGTAGTAATCAAAACATGCCAATGGGTAGCCTCGGCCAGAACGCTATAGGTGGAAGTTTAGGGGGCCATGGATCTCCAGGGATACAGATGAACAATACTATCCCTCCATCTTCTATTGGTGTTATGTCTAATTCTATTGGAGGTATACCTATGCAAGGAATACAGGATAACACAATGCCTAATGCTTCAATGGGCAATATGCCTCCATCTGGATCAGCCATGCCAATGCAAGGTCATGGTCAGCCTCCACAAAGTTTGGTTTCAGGACAGATGCAAAGTCAAGGAATGGGTGGCCCAGTTCAAGGAATGCCACCAGCAATGCCAGGAAGTAGTTCCAGTCCTAATCTTTCTGGTTCTCAGATGGCAGGTGGTGCCATGGGGCCCCCCAATCAAAGTGTTGATCCAAGCACTAGTCAGAGTAAGAACTTACTTTATATGTTTAAACTAAAAAAAAAAATAATTTCAGAACTAATTTATTTGAAGTTAAATGTATACACCACTTTTCTAAAATTTGTAATAAGATTGTATCTAAATGTTATGTATTTTAGATCAACCAGGAATGCCTGGTGGTCCTCCAGGTCCTCCTAGACAAACATTTAATCAGGCACAGCTTCATCAGTTACGTGCACAGATTAAAGCTTATAAACTTCTTTCTTGCAATGCTCCAATTCCTGACACTTTGCGAATGGCAATAGAGGGTAAACGGCCTATGGCACCTTTCCCAGGTAGACCAGGTAAATATGCTTTTTTAAATCGTTAGCAAACAATGTCCATAATGTATTAAAAAAATACATTGTAGAGGATTCTTTTATTAGACCATATAAATTGAAAAGTAGTTTGTTTACAGTTTTTTTCTCTGTAGTATCATAATTACAATATGCCAAAAGGCAATATAAAATCTCTAGTTGAGGTAGTAATAATATATGTGTTTTTGTAAGTTATGAAATGTTTTAATCACAGATTGTTTCTCTAAATTGTATACAATGAGTTTAAAAACAATTAATTTGAACATTTTTATTTTGAGATGGGGACCCACTTCAAATGCAAAAGATTCGTATGATGCAGCCGGGTGGTCATCCACAGCAACCTCCACAGCAACACATGCAGCAACAAATGGGACAGGGTCGAGGACATAATGTTGGCATGCAAGGGCCACCACCACCTCAGCAAGATCCTTCTCAACAGCGTATGCTAGGACCCCCACACCAACAGCAGATGCAGCCTCAACAAATAGGAGTTGTTGGTCAGCAGCAAGCAATGCAGCAACAACAACAATCTCAAGTTCTGGCAAATCTCAATAAGCAAAATAAAATTGCTCCAGTGTCCAAACCACAAGGATTAGATCCCCTTGAATTATTAAAAGAAAGGGAAAATAGGTAGCTTTATTTGTTTTGATTATCAATGTTTATAATTATATAATTTATTTGAGTTTATTTTATACATAAATAGAAATAGCAATATATACAATTTATAGGCTGTTTATATTTTAACAAATACTGTTTTATTGGAATCTGTGTGAGTTATCTCTTTTTCCATACTAAATGTTATGTTTGTCTTATTTTTACTTATCCATAGAGTTGGTGCAAGGATAGCTCATCGTATACAAGAACTGTCGAAAATGCCAGCAACTATGCCAGAAGATATGAAACTCAAAGGCATGATTGAGCTTAGAGCATTGCGTCTACTGAATTTCCAAAGATCTGTAAGTCTTTGTTGTTTGTTTTAATTCATTTATCATTAAAATAATTATTTATAGAAAGTCTTGAGCTTATTTTTGAAAAAAAATCTTTCAGCTGCGAGCTGAAGTGATTTCAACCATGCGGAAAGATACAACATTGGAGACAGCCTTAAATCCAAAGGCATACAAACGCAGTAAGCGCCAGTCTCTGCGGGAAGCCAGAGTGACAGAAAAACTTGAAAAACAACAAAAAATGGAACAGGATAGAAAAAAACGCCAAAAGCACCAGGTAAACACTTTGGTTGCACTGAAATGTTGGGTGTGTTTTTGTAATGCTATTTTCTCTTTTATTAGTTCTTACAATAATTCTGTGTTCTAATCTAGGAATATTTGAATGCTGTTTTACAACACGCTAAAGATTTTAAAGATTTTCATCGAAATGTTGTGGCCAAAATTGGTAAACTCAACAGAGCTGTTATCACATTTCATACTAACACTGAAAGAGAACAGAAGAAAGAACAGGAAAGAATTGAGAAGGAACGTATGAGGAGACTGATGGTCAGTATCATGAAACTTCTTTAGGAGAAAAAGTTATTTATATCTTAGAGGTAGCAACTATTTTGCTATTGTAGTTTTAATCCATTTTCTACATTTTATTCAGGCTGAAGATGAGGAAGGCTACAGAAAGCTTATTGATCAAAAGAAAGATAAGCGTTTAGCCTATCTTTTGTCCCAGACAGATGAATATGTTAACAGTTTGGCTACTCTTGTCAAAGAACATAAAGAAGAACAAAGGAAAAAGAAACAAAAGAAGAGAAAGAAGAAGGTAAAAGAATCATTTTCAGTATTTTCTATATATTTTTTGTATAGCTTTATTTTATGTTATATTGTGCAATAAAAGTATTTACTATTTGAACCCTGTATATGATCAGAGTTCTGAAGATGATACTACTCTAGGAGAGAAAAGAGTGAAGGTGATGGATCCTGAAACTGGAACAGTTCTATCAGGCGATCAGGCTCCTTTAGCTAGTCAATTGGAGGCTTGGCTAGAGATGAATCCTAAGTGAGTGACGCCCTAATAGACTAACACATATTACATAATAAAACAAAAATGCTCGGATTGAAATGGGCCTATTCTTTTCTTTACCACTTAAAAAAACAACAATTTTTATTTGCTCTGTACAGCTTTCAAGTTGCACCTAAGGATGATGAGGAAGAAGAAGAAGAGGATGATGATGAAAGTGGTGAAGATGTAAGAACTTTTGTTAGAATAACATTCCTAGTTTTAATTGTTGATGTACTATAAATTCAGAATCTCCTTGATATAACCCACCAAATGTATTCCCATATTACACACAGGAAGAAGAACCAGAACAAGAAATTGAAGCCCAAGAAGAAAAGTAAGACCTTCTTTTAGTCTAAACAAAAACTGAGCATAGCATTGTTGAATAGAATTGTTTGTTTTGTATACACATTTCTGGCAATTTTATTTTTTTCAGCCAAAGTCATGCTGATGATGATGGTGAACAAAATTACTACACACTTGCTCACACTATTAAAGAGAAAATCACAGAGCAAGCTTCCATCTTAATTAATGGAAAATTAAAAGAATATCAGGTTTATTTTTGACACATTTTTTTGTTTGTTTACAAATAAACTTTTAACATCTCAAGATTAAACATTTTTTAAAAAATGTTGATTAACACAATCTATGTTTATTTATTGACTGTTAACTGATTATTTTCCATCTTTAAAGAATGGGAATGAAACAGATGTTTTGTTTTTTTCATGTCTATTGTAGTTGAAAGGTCTGGAATGGCTTGTTTCACTTTACAACAACAATCTTAATGGAATCCTGGCTGATGAAATGGGTTTAGGTAAAACTATCCAGACTATTGCTCTTATCACCTATCTAATGGAAAGAAAACATGTCAATGGGCCATTTTTAATTATTGTCCCTCTCTCGTAAGTATTTGTTTGTTGTAAAACTACACAAATTATCAAATGTTTTTATTGTTTTACAGTCACAATGTTTACTGTTATGACCATAATGAAACAAAAATTGCTAAACTTTGTTTTTACTTGTACCATATCAGAACTTTGTCTAACTGGATGATGGAATTTGATAAATGGGCGCCTTCGGTTGTGAAAATTCCATACAAAGGTTCTCCTAATGTGAGACGTACTCTAGCTCCTCAGCTCAAGTCAACAAAATTCAATGTACTTTTGACTACTTATGAGTACATCATTAAAGATAAAGCTACTCTTTCTAAGGTATTGTTATTAGTTTCTAGTGCATAAATATATATTACTATTGATGACGGCATTGGTGTTTCTATTATCTAACAAAATATTTTTTTCATTCATCTAATGTGCACAGATACGTTGGAAATACATGATCATTGATGAGGGTCACAGAATGAAGAATCACCACTGCAAGCTCACTGTCATTCTTAACACGTACTACAATGCTCCAAACAGGCTTCTGCTCACTGGAACACCTCTACAAGTGAGTTGCTACATCTAAATTTTGAAACACATAAATGGAGGGTATTAAATGGTTCCTTTACATAGAAGAACCGGCGGACGCTGCTTATGCCTGCGCAACATGTGGCAAAATATGTAGATCGCAGCTGGGGCTGCATAGTGACATGAAATACTGCATTCCTAATTATCTTCTGACTCAAAGACAAGCTTTATTATTATTATTTCATAGAACAAAGTGTATTATGTTTATTTTTGCTTTCAGAACAAGCTTCCAGAATTGTGGGCTCTGCTTAACTTCTTGCTGCCATCCATCTTCAAAGCCTGTGCCACTTTTGAACAATGGTTCAATGCACCCTTTGCAATGACAGGTGAAAAGGTAAGAGTCATTTTTTACTATTTTAATTCAATGACAAATTAATGCATTTCATTGTCATCTATTGTGTTATTAAAAAAAAAAAAAAAGAATTATGCAACTCTGAAAGTTGGCTGCTGTTAAATGTTTCCTGTTTCTCTATCCTTACCAATATGGTTACTGACCCTATTTCTTTGTTGTGACATTACAGGTAGAGTTGAATCAGGAAGAAACATTGTTGATCATTCGACGTTTACATAAAGTGTTGAGGCCTTTCTTGTTGAGGCGCCTCAAAAAAGAAGTTGAATCTCAATTACCAGAAAAGGTAAACTAAATATGATTATGTACTTCCTTTAAAGAGTGTAGTAATTTGCTCCTACTTATAGTGATTTTAACATTTGTTGCATTCTCATAATTGTCTTATAAATGTGAATACCAGGTTGAGTATGTGATCAAATGCGACATGTCAGCACTCCAGAGATTAATTTATAATCACATGCAGTCCAGGGGTGTTCTTCTTACTGATGGTTCAGAAAAAGATAAAAAGGTAAGCAATCTGTACTAGCACTGAACTGAAATCTTAATTGATATATATATATATATATATATATATATATATATATATATATATATATATATATATATATATATATATATGAAGTAAAAACAAACATTGGTGATAAATCTGTAAACTATTTATATACAATTCTGGTGGACCAGTATGGTTTGAGCACTTTTTATTGTTTCTTCTTTCCAAATATAGATAATAAGGTAGTTTATTATTTTATATTGTAAATACAGCATTTTTTTTTTGTAAAACCAACAACAAAGTATCATGTTGACGTTGTTTGTTTCTTACTTTTCTAGGGCAAAGCTGGCACTAAGACACTTATGAACACTATCATGCAGTTGAGAAAGATTTGTAATCATCCCTTTATGTTTCAACATATTGAGGAAGCTATTGCTGACCACTTGGGAATTCATGGCAGTATCAGCGGGTAATTCTTGTTCATTATTATTTGTAGGTAAAATTCAGTTTCTAATAAATTATCACCATTGTTTGCCCACAAATTTTGGAATATCATGTTATGACTGCTTCTAATAAAAATGTAGCTGGCCTATCATCACATAATGATGGTTCAGTGACAAATGGTTGGACGGTGTGGAGGAAAAAGAAAAGCATTTTTGTTATTTCTTTAGCCATTTTCAGAAACTGGACAACACAATAATTTTTTAATGGTCCCAGCATTTCAATTTCATTGTTGAGTGATAAATTTGGAAACAAATACGTGGAGTAGCTGGTTGATATATCACACAAACCAAACTCTTTCATGCTTGCATTAATAAATACCTATAATTGACACTGAATCATATTTTTTCAGGCCTGAACTTTACCGTTCTTCTGGAAAATTTGAGCTACTAGATAGAATACTTCCTAAGCTGAAACAAACAAATCACAAAGTTCTGTTGTTTTGTCAAATGACATCATTGATGAGTATCATGGAGGACTACTTTGTTTATAGAGGTACTAATACATACATACACATATATATTTGTTTGTTTGTGTGGTACCTTTGTATAACATGTCTGCACTATGATCCAATATCTTTATGTGGTCATATGAGTGGATCTGATAGAAGTCTTGAAGTACCTCTAGGTGCTCAGTAATCACAACTCATCTTGAGGCTAATCTTAAATGAAAATTTCCTAATTGTCAGGGATGTATGTGTGTGCGTATGTATAATCTAAGTTTACTAACATAGGTTAGTTGGACTGAAAGAGAGAATGGCTGGAAGTAAGTTTTGAGAGAGCAGTGGACAGTGTGTGATGTTAACAAAGAATCAAGTTTTTGGGTTCATTGGAACAGAGTGCTTTGTATAGATTTTAATCATTTAATCAATTTTTTTTTTCAGGATTCCGCTACCTTCGTCTGGATGGAACCACAAAATCAGAAGACAGAGGCCAGCTATTAAATATGTTCAATTCTAAAGATTCTCCATACTTTATCTTCCTGCTTAGTACACGAGCTGGTGGTTTGGGTCTTAACTTGCAGACTGCTGATACTGTGGTCATATTTGATTCAGATTGGAATCCTCATCAGGTATTGTTTTTCAGATATTAATATTTCATCTAGTGGCATTTTAAAAAAGTAAAAATATAACATCATACATAAATGTATAAATAGTAAATTTTATTAGCTTTATTAGTTTCTTGTACATTTATTGATGTGAGTTACTATTATTTAATTACAAGTCTCAAGTAGATTTTAAATAAATGTATTTCTTTTCAAGTCTTTGTGAAGATGTTATAAATTATAAAATAGCTATGCAGCAGGTACATTTTTATTTCTTAAATGTTTCTTTTTTTTTCCCCAAATAAAATACTCTGAAAGACACAAAGATAAAGGCACATTCCTCGTCCCATATGCTAGGACAAATTTGTACAAATACTCCTTCTTCCCTAGTGCTATTAGAGCATGGAATGGGTTGCCTGAGCTAGCCAGGAAAACCAGTGACTTGGCAGAATTTAAGTCATTGGTTAATATGCATGACGCGTAGGACGTAATTATCGTCTTTTTTGAAGTAACGTCTGTATTATATAAGATAAGAAGATAAGATAAATGGCTTCTTTTTGTATTATCTGTAGGATCTACAAGCACAGGACAGAGCTCATCGTATTGGCCAGAAGAATGAAGTCAGAGTTCTAAGACTTATGACTGTCAATTCTGTTGAAGAACGCATTCAAGCTGCAGCCAGATATAAACTGAATGTTGACTCAAAGGTCATCCAGGCTGGTATGTTTGACAATAAATCCACTACATCTGAGAGAAAACAGTTTTTGCAAGCTTTGCTCACCCAAGAAGCTGATGAAGATGAGGTAATTGTCACAAGAAAAAAAGTGGTTACATTGTAAATTTGTGATATGGATAACTATTCCCTATTTAGATTTGAACAGTACATAAGAGGTGAATAAATGCATTGAACAAGAAGGCTGGATCTGAGGCTTGGTAGAACATGTGTTACTAGTAAAAGTTAAATATGGGATTTATAAAAATTATAGGAAGATGAACTAACTACTATATTATGCAGCCCATTAACACATATAAGTTAAGACCTTACATCAATGAACACAAGAAAGATGTTAAAGGATGAATAGAAAGTGTATCAATGTTTCACAAACATTGGTAGTAAGACCATCCACTTGCTAGGCTTTGATTCTGGCTGCCTTCTTGAAATAAAGCATTAGGATTTTGTGCAAAAAGAGAAAGAAGGTGGTTAATTTAAAAAAAATTTATGCAGTAAAATGTTTTAATTAGTCTGTGTTTGATGCTATTCCTCAACATATTAAAACCCTTTAGCGGCCCCCGAAAGGGGAAAAGACGCTATTAGTTTTGTGCGAAATTTCTGTCCGTCCGTCCCGTTTAGATCTTGTAAACTAGAAAAGATATTGAAAATCCGACATCACAATATTTTAGACCATTCAAAGTTCTGATGCAACGGCTACTTTTTTTTCTCCTGAAAACGAAAAATATAATTTTTAAAATCAGTTATGCAAGCAGTTTTTTAAAGAGAAAAAGCTAATTAGTATGCATTTTAAGTTAGACCTAATTTAAAAGGAATAGTAATCTTATAAACTTCATTTTCTTGAACATATTTTTTATGTATTGTTTTACAAAACAATTACATTAAGTGAAGACCAGGAGAGGCTCGGTAATGCACTTAGCTTCCGAACCGAGGGTCCCGGGTTCGAATACTGGGATTTTCAACTTTGGAATCCTTGGGCGCCTCTGAGTCTACCCAGCTCTAATGGGTACCTGACATTAGTTGGGGAAAAGTAAAGACGGTTGGTCGTTGTGCTGGCTACATGACATCCTCGATAACCGTATGCCACAAAAACATGAACTTTACATCATCTGCCCTATAGACCACAAGGTCTGAAAGGGGAACTAGTTAGGCCAGGTTCACATCTAACTTTGCATTCACTTGCACCTATCCTTTGATCTGCAGCATCATTGGGGCACTACACAAGATCTGTCAACCTTCTTTCTCCATCCTTATCTCTCATTTGTCTTTGATATAATTTCATTTGGATGTTCTTTCTGAAAATATTGAAGCCTGCCTGGGTGGACCACTTCGGGGGCCGATTTTAAGTTTGTGTTTCCACACAAACTGTCTTTGTAACCTTGTTTTATGTCAACTTGATCAAGGAATGCTACGCTACAACAAACATAATGTGTAGATAAGAAAAAAAGTAAATAAGTGGATAATTTGATGTACTTACTCCAGGGTGCAAGCAAGGAATGTTTAGGATACTGTGTTGCATTAGTCAAAAGTACTTAAGTATAAGAGACAGCACAGATGTTGATATTTGAATGGGTAATATGAAAAATTGCTGAGCATCCATCCATTCACTTAAAAACAACTACAGACAAGATTTTACAAAATGTTCTTGAGACTGATGAAAGTAGATGAGCATAAGAAGTTAATTAAACATTTCTATACCTAAGCCAAATTAACTGCAAAAGTACCAAATTAAAAACAGCTTATGTTCTGTTATAATCTGTATCTGTAGTACATTGCCAAATGGGACCAATTGGTTATTTAATTATTATAAATTTGTATTTTCATAATTTTTAGCGGCTTTGAAAGAGGAACATATACAGCTGCTTATTTTGTGAAATGAATGCTTGATCATCTCATTTTTTTTTTTACTTTCATCGTAGAGGTGATGTGACAGTTCAGTTTGATAGGTTACTTGTGTATATATATATATATATATATATATATATCTTTCATTGCAGGAGGAAGATGAGTTTCCAGATGATGAGACTATAAATCAAATGATTGCCAGGACAGAAGATGAGTTTGAATTGTTCCAAGTAAGATTATGTTTATACTATGCATTTTTTGTAGCTTTAACTCTATCATTCATCTTTTCATCAGATTTGTATTAGATATATTTTAACTCTTTGTTGCCTAAACAAAACTTTTATTGCCAATTTGAAATGATTGTAATGTAATCCTGATTTTTTTTTTAGTGCCATGGGATGGTTAGCTCCAGATTTCCATTTGTCTTTTTTTTTTTTTTTATTACTTTTTATAAAAATATGTAAAGATATCATTCAAAATCAATTTATTCCATTTGGATCATAAAATATTTCCTAGTTATACCAGTTTTACAATTACTTGGTGGTGCACTAAAAATTAGCAAGATGATATATATATATATATATATATATATATATATATATATATATATATATATATATATATATATATTTATATATATATATATATATATTATATTATATTGCTTGGTAACCAAAATTATTATTCTTTTAATTTAGCGAATGGACATTGAACGCAGAAGGTCAGAAGCCAGAGATGGCAATCGCAAACCTCGCTTAATGGAAGAAGGTGAACTTCCATTATGGATTGTTAAAGATGACAAAGAAGTAGAGAGGCTTACAATGGAAGATGAAGAAGATAAATTATTTGGTAGAGGAAATCGGGCTCGTAAAGAAGTAGATTATTCTGATTCATTGACTGAAAAACAATGGCTCAGGGTTTGTATATTATTATTATTATTGACATTATTCATTTCTAATAAATCTGCTTTTTCAAAGATTAGTGATCTAGTTAAATACATTAAAAAATATTTCTATTGAGTAATTTTAATGTTTCACACTCTCTCGTGTATACATCAGTAATAAAAAGTTGAATCAGTCAGCAACAATGCAATTATTAGTATAGTTATTTATTGCAATCTTTTTTTTTTTTTAGGCTATTGAAGATGGAAATTTAGATGAAGTTGTTGAAGAAGTTTCTAAAAAACCAAAGAAACCAAAAAAGCGAAAGTCAGAGGCTGCCACACCAAGTAGCAGTAGAAAAAAACAAATTGACCCACTTGATGATGAGCCTAAAGAAAAAAAGAGGCGTGGCCGTCCACCATTGGAGAAGCAGCTGCCAAATCCCCCAGCCATTACGAAAGTAATGAGGAAACTCTACAACATTGTAGTCAACTATAAAGACAAGTAAGGTTTTAATTCATTAATTTTTAATATAATATCATAGTTATATTTTTAAAATTATTACTACCTGTAGTTGTAATGGCACTCAATATCCATTTTATGACCCAAAATTTGTGCTGTCTTTTTATTGCTTCTTGTTTTTTTTATGTCATCATTCAAGAATATAAGTGCATCATAGTTTATTTTTTATTGAAAAAACTGAAAAATATCTTTAAATCTTTCCTAACAGTATTTATCCTAACATAATGATCTTAAAAACTGACATTTACACAAGCTAAATTGTAATTTACCCCTCCTCCTCTTTGTCATCTAATCTTTTTTTTCCAGTAGTGAATAGCACTTATGTGTAAACAAGCATTGTACATTTACCTTAAAATGTTCTTGGTTGATTTTTTTTTTGTATTAGTGTTTCTATATTTTAGTATAAAATTGCTGTTCCTTCTTTGCCTCATTAGAGACATTGAGGGTATTGGCTATTGATTGATTTTATGTATTTCTAGTGATGGGAGGGTGCTGAGCACAATGTTTATGCGGCTGCCATCACGCAAGGCTGCACCAGAATACTATGAAATCATTCCCAACCCCTTGGACTTCAAGAAAATTAGTGTAAGTTAATGGGAATGCCAGCACAAGCCTTGCTGATCTGGCCCCTCCTCTTTGTCTGACTTGTCTCTGTTTCTTGTAGTGTTGTATTTTATTTTACAGCAATGGTCGGTTACTGAGTAGTATGTTCATGCATCTACCTTCCAAAAAGCTCATGCCAGAATACTACGAAATCATTCAGAATCCTATAGATTTCAAGAAAATTTCTGTAAGTTTCATCAAAGCAAACATATAAAAGCAACAGACATGAAAAACATCAGTATCATCAATTGAATCAGTTCACTTTATTAGTTGCAGTTAGCATTTCTAAGTAATTACAGTCAATTTTACAAGTTGGTGAAAATCATAGCAATTAAGCAACGAAGGTTTAGAAAATTGTACATTCTGGTGGCTACAGTTGTAAGAACAACTTATAGATGATTTGTTACTTTATAGCTTTTCACTGCTTTGATAACAGATTCATGCTATTGATTATTTGAAAAGATTTCTTCTTGAGTTTCAGTAAGTCATTACTATCAATTTCTTTAAAAGGATTTAAATATAATATTGCCCTAATTCTATTAGAAAAAAAAAGAAGAAAATAGACAATGTCAATGGCTGGTTATCAAGTACTTAATGCAACATTTTTTTCTCTGTCCATTTATTGTAAACTCATTTGAATACATGTCATGCAACAAAACATTTGCTATTTATTTGTAGGATTTACACAAAGTATTATTTATTTTTTTCATGTATAATGTAATTAAATATTTTTTTTTAATTCATATTTTTCAACATAAAATTTTTAAGAAAGTAGTAAAGTACAGACTTTGTGATCTATGGGGCAGATGAGGTAAAGGTTATCTGTTTCTATGGCTGATAGTTAACAAGGTGTCGTGTGGTCAGCACAACAACCAACTGCCTTTACTTTCCCCAACTAATGTCAAAAGCCAAGTGCCAAATTAAGTCCCCTAGATAAAGAATGAAAGATGAAAAAATAGCTTATTTTAAGTACAGACTTCAAACATTTTTTTTTTTTTTTTTTGAGAAAAGGTTTTAATTTTCTGAACTATATTAAGCTTTATGAAAAAGAATGTTGAAATGATAGTTCCATTGAAATTTATTTTCTAAATCTCAAAACAGTGTTTATAATTTAGATTACAAAAAAAAAAATAGAAATGTATTTCTATAAAATCTGAACAAAATGAAAGAATTAAAAGTGAGATTTTATTGTAGAGGAAAGAATTACAAAAGTGTATAAATTAAAGTATAATTGCAGACCTGCCTACCGTTACGCAAAATGCGTATTCGTTACGCAAAATCTCCCAAAAATGACAGTCAGTACGCAAATACGCATTTAACCCGTCGCGTTACGCATTTCGTATCCTTTTTTTTCCCCTCTCTTGACTAGCTTACGAGCGGTCACGGAGGTCACGCTAAGCCGTCCTGTTGGGCTGGAGGGGGGGGGGGTAACAGAAAAGGTGGGGGAACACATTGTGTCCAGATCTATACGTTGATTGGTTCTTAATAGCCATTAGATTTAGTCTAGAAATGAAGAACGCAAGAGTGAGGGAGTGGCGGGTTGGTACCAGGTTGGTACCGTCAGTTAGCTGATACAAACGGTGACCAACGTGACTTTTTTTTTTTTTTTTGTAAGTTCATTAGTAGAAATTAATTATGTTGAATCCCTGATTCCCGTATTCATTTGTATAGAAAAAAATATCGAAGTGCTATCGATTCAAAACACATTGAGTGACATTGTAGATATCAAGTCTAGATCTAGATCTGGATTCTAGATCTAGAATCTAGATAACTTGTTATACAGGAATAGATCCACGGCATCTGTAACACTTGAGCCCAGATCTAGAGTAGATTAGTAGATTATATTCATTATAAATTATATAGACATAGATCCAGATCTAGTCTAGATATCATCTCTATTGTATTGTCGTATTGATCTAGATTTAGATTGTAGATCTAATCATGACATCGAGATCTAATATTATATATATATATATATATATATGACAAAATAGTGGATCGCGTAAGTGTTACGCATTCTGGTGCCAAAATACGCATTTTGACCATCAGCGTTACGCATTTGGACTTTTTTTGGTAGGCAGGTCTGTAATTGAAATAAATATGTTAACAAAAAGATATTGATCTCATCTACCCACCCAAATTAACATTTTGAAATCAACAGTGGTATAGTTAATCTAGAGACATGGCAAACAATGCCAATTCTAGGCATTTTCCAAAAACAATTATAAAAAAAGATTTAAACCTATCTTTAAAACTATCCCTTTTAGTTTAGGTTATATAAACTTATAAAATGTACTTAATTGATTATCTATTTGTGTTTACTTATAATTTACATTTGTATTAGATCTAGTATTTTCATAGTCCATTGCTTCATTATTGCTAAAATATTTTATTCCCTGTTCTTATTACTTTTCACATTACTAAACCAAATAATTCTTTTCTAGACCCGTATTTCCACACATCGCTATCGTACTCTGGATGAGCTTGAAGCAGACATTATAGAGCTATGTCAGAATGCTCAAAGTTTCAATATGGAGGGTTCTGTTGTAAGTTGGATTAGTTTACAAGTACCAGTACATGTAAACAAATATTTAGTCAGACAATATTTAATTTTTGTAGAGTACAGACAATATTTAATTTTTGTGTACCATGCATCTTTTTTTTTTCTTCAAGTAAACTTTTTTGACTTGATCCTTACAAATTACTATATAGGTCTGATAAATCTCATCTTAACAGATATATGAAGATTCAATCGTTCTACAATCAGTTTGTACAAATGCTAGGGAGAAACTTGAAAAAGACATGGCTAAAGGCAAACAAGAGGATTCTTCAACAGAAGAAGAAAACAATAGTGAAGAAGATGAGAAAGAAGAAGAAAGTGAAGAAGATTGTGATGATGAAGACAGTAAGTGTTAAATGAGCTATGTATACAATGATGTAATTTCCAGAAACTAGATAATCCCGCTGCATGTTAAAATGAACTGATCAATTTTTGCAGGTCAGGCTCCTCGTTCTAGAAAAAAGAAGGAAGGTGGAGGCAAGAAATCTAAAGAAGTAATTTGTTTACATTTATTTCAATAGTTTTTTTAAATAGTTTTGTTTGTTTGTTTGTTAGCACATGCTCCACTCACCTTTGTAAAAAAAAATCTTTCTCTGCTACCATAGGCTGAAAAACCTCGTAAAAATGCTAAGAGAAGAGCTTCTGTTAAAGTGAGACATCCTATAATAAGTGATGAAGAAAGTGAAGAAGAGAAGGTCTGAGTGTGATCCTTCAAATTTTGGCATTGTATTTGTGGTATGTGCATGCTGTTATAGTAAACCTATTATTAAAGTTATTATTTTTTTTTATTTAAAATGTCAAAAAGAGTAAAAATCTTGGGTAAGAATACATTAAATTATTTTTTTTCGTACTGAATATTGCAGTTTTACCTAAATTTCAAAGTTAATCTGAGTTTTGTTTATTTCAAAATTCTTCGTAAGTTCCGGTAGTAAAAAATTTATAAAATTAGATTATTGAAAACAGTTTTAATGTAGCCATGAAAAATATGATAATTTACTGAAACTGCCATAAAAGAATTGAATAGAACAATACATTAGGTCTACTTATGTGCAGGCAAGCATTATCCATTTCAAGAGAAATGAATGACAACTCAAGTTTCTATGTACAGTTGTTTTGACTCAATAATTAGGTTTCATTCTCTTTTTTAACGAAAATCCATTATTAGTTATGCATGTTTTTAAATAAATGTTTCCCTACTGAAAAGAAAAAAAAGTTGATTCACATATTTGTATTTATCCTTTTGTTGGTAACTGTCTAATTGTGAAACCCATTTTAATGACATGGTCTAAATTGTGCCGATGTGCCAAAAACCTGAACACCCATTTTATAACACACATATGTATACATTTCATACAAAATACACAATAATCTGCAGTACAGTTTCAACATTCTTAATTGATAAACTTAAATATAGATTTTTTTTCTAAGTAAATGTAGTTTCTTTATAAGAAGTTGTGTACAGATGTCTCTTAGAAGATTATGTAATTTTACTTGATGTATTTTAATAGCTTAAAATTTGTGCTAAAAAATCTTCCTTACAAATTTAGATTAACAATAAAATCATTTCAATTGGACCATTTCTATTGTAATTGTGCATCCCTTTAAATATTCAAAATTTTTCATAGTGAAATGGTAAAGTTGGCACTAGAAGTTGCCAAAACTAAATATTTGTCGTGAAATAATGTTAGTTTCCTTAACTAAAAAGAAAGTATTAATGCATTGCAACATTATTAGGTCATTATTGCAGTTTTGTCCCTGGAAAGAAAAGTTTTGTTTTTGTAAAAATTATTTTTAACATATGCATACACACAAAACTTTGAGGAAGCATAAATCAAATCTGACAGATTTCATTTTTAATACAAACTTCAAGGCCATGTTGTATTCTTTCTTTGCATAACAATTTTATGATAAATTCATCACAAATGTTGAAATATTTACATTAAATGTACATTAATTTAAAGTTCTTGAAATTGTTATATTTGTTTTTCTTTACACACTTTTTCATTCTGTAGATGTATTATATGTTGTCATATATTTCACCTTTGTATTGTTATGTTAAGGCAGAGCAATTTTGTTTAATATTGATTTTTTTTACTCAAACAAGTCAGTGCATGTTTTGTCAAATTAGCAGTTGTATAGTAACAAGGTGAACAAAATAAAATTTAGTATGTATCTAATGGTAAAAATACTGTAAACAAATTATTTCAATTTCATTTATTGTTTATTCATTAATTTTTAGATGTTTGCTTATTTTGGGGTGCTGCAAGAATAATACGCCTTGTTCATTTGCCCACTAAACTTTAAGTGCTAACCGTAGGTGCAGATATGATGAAGTCTTTTTTCAAGGTGATTTAAGTATTTCACCCAAAGGCTGACATCATAATCTTTAGTTTGAGAGATCCAAAAGGAAAGAAAAACCATCAAAACCTTAAGGATAGTTAATTTAAGTCAAGAGTTATTTAGAAACTACTGTGTGAAACATTTGACAAGCAATTAATATTTTAACAATTTCTGTGAATTATCTCCTTCTCCCTTGTCAGGTTTTTGGTATGTGTAGTTTGTAACAACAATTTACAAGTCACATATGTTTTTGTCTGGGTCCCTGACAGATCTGTCAGTCTTTCACTCAACTATTAAGAGTAGACACAACAAGCAAACAGTAGAAATAACAAGCAGATGATGCTGACAGTTAAAAATGTAGAATGAGTAGGCTATATATAATGATATGATTATGATTCTGGCATGAAGCATAAAATATGAAATGTACATCTTATTAACGTACATCTTATTAACATCATAAGATGTACATAATAATTACAATGCACTGGCTATGTATTAAAACTAATCATTGCACACCTTGTGGTATCATGCAGATAACCAGAACTTCCACGTCAGTGACTTCTTAGCCCAGACACAACTTAACATGGCTCGCTCTAGCCTTGCCCCTTATAAGACACACAAAAATTGAGCCTGTATTCCTAACTCTATCGGCAAAGATTTCAACACAATAAAGCAAGCAGTTCCAATACTATACTAAAACTATAGACTTATCCTTATGGGGAAGTGTGTGAAACCAGACCATTGCTGAACCTTAGATCACATACAGTACTGTCTACAACTCAAGAAAATGTAAAATCAATTCACCTTTTTTGCCTTAACAAGTGCTGTACACTAAAATACAATTATCAAAGCTCAATTGTGTACTGGTATATATTCCAATTAACTAAACTGAGTATTTGCCACTGAACTTAAGTTAGCAGGCCTAGCAGCGATTAACATCAAGCTGTTCTAAATAGTTCTTTCAAAAAGTTTATTTCATAACATTTGTTATACCTCGCATCCAAAATGTTATTTTCTTTCTCTCTTTAGGATGAAGATGATGATCGGAGACCTTCATCAAGATGCTCTTCAAGATTATCATCTGCCAGCAGCAGTAAAAAACATTAACTTTGCAGAGATTCTAGGACCAATTGAGCTTAGAATGACAATGTACATGAACTTAAGTGTTGTTTTGTGTGTGTACATTACTTGTGTTATATTTTTAGTTGTTTAGTTATTATATATATACTGGTATATATTAGATATGTTGTTACATTATTTGTATTGTGCTTATTAAATACAAATGTAATGTTTCCACATGATTTTCAATGTAAATGAATTTTATATAATACCTTAAAGGCATTTAAAAAGGAGTCCTTTGTTCTTTTAGTTATAACCATTTAAAATAAAACAAAATCTAAGAGGCATTTTTTTGTATTTAATGTGCATTTGTCATTTAAAAATAATAATAATAAAAAAAAAAAAAAAGGTTACAAAAAATGACTCATTTTTTAAAATCACTTTCTGTAATTGTATTAAATACTTCATCTGTTGGGTCCATGTTGTAAGTGATCTCAGGTCTGCGTAATTCTTGAGACACTTTAGCTTCCTGTCTTTGGTTGTATTTGTCAGCTTTCTGTTGACGGAGTGTTCTTCGAAACTGTGGAGTACATTGAATAACAGCAATGAGGATATTATTTAAAAAAAAAAAGATTAAATACAAATCGACCTAAATATCTCTTAATGCCACTTACTTCATTGGGTGATACATAGTAAGGGTTTTGATACAGGGTTGCACCACCAAAGCTGCTGGCAAATATCCGTATTGGATTTAGTACAAACCTAGGTCCTAATAGAGAAACAAAAATATAGAGAGCGACTTATGCCTTTAATGTGATAAGAGAATAGAAGTTTAGTTTTAAAAGATAAAAATTTATCAAGTGAAACCTATGAAGGGTTCTACAGGGAAATTTGTTCTATTAATAACTGGTTAATGGTGATGGGTTCATTTGTTTACTAAAACCTTACAAACTTATAGTTTGAACATCATAAAAAAGTGTATTTTTTCTTTTTAGTTCAATTAAATTCTTTAAAACTTCTTGAACATGTGAAGGTCTTAAGTTTATATCCCCATTTACAAGTTGCAGCTGATGTCTCAGAACCAGCATTATTGGAATCATTAAAAGTGATGACTAAATAACCCCCTTAACTTTGTTGCCATCATTGATGCTGCCAAGAGAAGAGAAGTAAACAAATATAGAAGAATGTTTGCTAGAGATATGGCAACACAAGTTCTATGGAATGCAGTGAGCTGAAGTCCAAAACAGAATGATTGTATTGATGAGATCACTGGCAAAACATTCATTCAGCCTAAAGCACATGTAGGCGCAGTGAATATGTGCAGAGAGAATAGTTGAAATTGGTTTGGATAAAGTTATTAAATGGCTGCCTCTTTACATTGAAACCTGTAGTAACAGCAAAGGTGGTTGATAAAGTGATTGTTACATGGACATGCTGATATCGACCATTATGGAGGTTGAAAGTAAACTTAAAAAACAACAGTGATTCATTTACTTAAAGCTGTATATATATGCCACATTTACTTATAGCTGTATATAGATGCCTATCACTAATACAATGCCCCTAAGGTATTTGACCAAATTCAACACCACTGCTTTTACAACAAGGTACTTTTTTGATATTTTGGAAGTTTTCTTAGGTGGCAATGGTAGTGGTACCAGTATCATGCTATTCAATGTTTTTGAACAAGAAGTTGACTTTTAGAATAAAAAACTTCCAAGAAAAGTGAACAGTAATTATCATTTATATTTGTGTTCCAGAAAACAAGACAACTTGTGTGCTGATAATCAGAAGCAGGTTTCAGAAAACTTAGAGCATCAAATTAATTTAAGTGCAATGGGTATCCAATAAATACTGAGTATGTCATATCTCATTTTATTTTCATGGTGCTGTGGCCTGTGACATGAATGTAGGAAATTTAAATGGCCCTATGCACACAAAAAAAAAATTTACTGCTATATTATAATCAGAAATGTAGACATCTTTAAGATTGTCCTTGATATGAAAACAAAAATATGGTTAGAAAGTCTTCTAAAGAAGACAGAAGCAAAGGATTAGACTGATTTAGTTGTGTAAAGCATGGCTTTGCAAACATCTCTGACACAGACATTATTTTGTATTCATTTTAAGTCTCTCAACACAATAAACTATTGAGGCCCAATGCCACTTAAAATAATGTAAGTATTTCTGAGCAGTTAAATCATATTCTTTAGGTAACATTGCAGTACAAGCTCACAAATTAATTATGATTAAATCATCATACCTATTTCTGCTAGAGATCCATCTTCTGCCAATATCTGATAGTTTCTGAACCAAATACGATTGTCTTGAATCGAAAAAGAAAACACGTGATCAATGAATGGTTGACTCTTGGGATGATGGTTTGGCGTGCCAAATATCTAGGGATATAATATAAAAACAACCATTTGTATATTATATCACAATTGCAGACTGAATTGTGGTAGATATCAATAAAGATATGAGGCATGTTTTAATTAAAAGATGCCAACAACAGATTTAAAAAATGAAGTCCATAATGTGTGTGCTTTTATCAAAGTATGATGAAGCTTTTTTTGACATTACTTTTTAATACATCTTATTGTTCCCTTTTTGATTCAGTAACAAACAAAAATAATTATAACTTTTAGAAAAATATAATTACAAATTTTACAGCTAGTTCATGGCAGATAACTGAAAGATACATTCAAAGTTCAAACAGGAGTAAGGTAAGGCTGCTTACTCCCTCCCTTTCTGTTCTTCCTGGCCATAGATTGGATCATGGAGATATCAACAGGCCAGAAATGAAACAGTATACAGTGGACACTTTAGAAGCAGTTGGACAAACTCAACTTTGGAATCTGGCTCTTTTCACTCGCACACAACAGCAGAAGCAAGAAAAGATAAGCAAAGTTGTGGACAACTCAGCTGGACTGGGTCTTATCATAAACAACAAGATGTTCAAAATCAGAGTGTTCAATAACACACCAAGGAAAGATGCTGGAAGAGGTGAAAAGCTTCACCAATCTAGACAGTGTCCTGGACAACCATGGAGGAACAGATGCAAATGTCAAAACCTCCATTGGTTAAGCTCAAGCAGCCTTCCAATCAGATGAAGAACAATGAGGATTCAGCAAAATAAATACCACCACTAATATCAAGCTCTTTAACACCATTGTGAAGCCAATACTACTCTATGGAGCAGAAACCTGGAGAACCACTGTCACCACCATGAAGAAAATACAGGTATTTATTAATACCTGCCTCAGGAAGATTCACATACTGCAGGACAGACAAGACTACTAAATAGGAATTGTAGCAAAGAACAAAGCAGCAGCCAATTGAAGAAGAAGATATCTTTCTGTGGATGAGTAAGTCAGAATAAGCCACACACTTTGTAAGCCTGCATCCAGCAATCACAAGATAAACCCTGAAACCTTCAAGAAAAAGGAATGGACCCAGAAAAACATGGTACCACGATTTGGCTGCAGATCCCAAGTAAGATGTGGGGACAGTTGGAGAGACTTGACAAGAACTGAGATGCCTGGGGAAAGCATGTTCGTAGCCATATGGGACCAAAGGCAGGGATGAAAAAGAAAGAGAAGCATCAAATATTTTACCTGTACAAATAATTCTTTCAACAACATCCAGTGAGGTTCAGAATTAAAAGCCTGAAACATAAACATATATTCAGAAATTATTGTAAAGTGTTTCATTTAAACATAAAAAAAAACAATATTTGTCAATACTAAAAGTCAACACTCTACATGAAAACAAACAATAACTATAGTTTCACTCATTATTAAGTATAAATGTGTAAATTTCATGTCATTGAAAAGAAATAATGATACAGGAACAAAGACAATAAAATAATAACTTGAACTAGTTGAAAGAATCAAATATATTTAATAAAATCAAATGATTCAAATACCCTTTATAATCATAAGCAATGGTCAGATTTCCTGAAAAAATAATTGTTTTCTTTAATAATGCTTTTCTTCTTCTTTTTTTAAAACAGTTTTGGAGATTTCTATTGAATCTAGCATTATTTTTTTTTTCTGCCTTCTTTCTATTTTGAGCAGAGAAAAGATAAAAGGTTTGATAATATTTTGTACCAGTATATCATTCCTATTTATTGTTCTTTATATATATATATATATATATATATATATATATATATATATATATATATATATATATATATATATATATATATATATATATATGTAAAAAAAATGTTAATACCCCACAACGTAATCCCATTTCTTTAAAATTACATACAGCCCTGCCTACATAAGTCCAAATATGTGTTCTGGGACATCAATGTGTATTACTTGCCAATCAACTATTTTCTAAAACTTAATCATAGCAACATTAATAATTGAAATTTATCAGAGAATCTATATGTGGCCTGTGGGTTAAGGTTGGTTGGTTAGTTTTTCTTTTCTACCTTATCAAAAGACAACAATGGTCGAGATCCCTTCAAGCAATTTCCTGTTAACTTCAATTCACTCATCGTGTGAACTATTGAAATAAAAATAAGTATTATTAAAACCCTGAAATGGATAATTACACTTTTTTAATAATTACATACAGCTTTATTTATTCACAATTAAAGTATTTCAATTCTATTCCTGACTAGTGGTAAATCATTTTTTTTGGTCTTCATCCCAATTATACAATTTAATGATTAAGCTATTACAATGTTTAATAAGAAGCTAAACACCACTTACTATTTTCTACAAGAAATTTTGCAGATGGACCTTTTGGAACATTTGATGCCCTGAAAATTAATTTGTAAACATTGAACATTTTAGCGTTCTGGAAAATGTATGCAATTTCTGATTGATATAATTATAATGCTATTTTGTAAGCACTTTTATTGACCACACAGACAGTGAATGTCATTAATCAGAAGGTTATATTTCTAATTGCTTACCATAAATATACATCTTGTTTCTTTTTGCCTTCAAAATATAAACACTTGTTGCAATTTTTCATTTCACAAATCTAACAAAATAGAAAACAAAACTTAAAATAAAAAAAATAAATCTAATATTAAGTGTAACTGTATCAATTAGTTTGGATCAGTCATGCAATTAAATTTGTTATAGATCTAGTCTAACGATAATAAATCTGTGCAATTAGAAATATTTTACTAATTGTTTTTGTTTAGATTTCTCAATATGCCATGATCCTATCATTGTCTGGACCAGTTGGAAAGAGGTAGTTGAAGAGGGGTGGCGGAGAGAAAGAAGGGAGTATCTGCACGATCACTTATTAAATGTATTTATAAAAGAAAAAAGTGAGTGACCTGAATTTGAACAATGGCTTAGGCCTTCTCAGGCCAATATGGTAACCACTGTACCAGGGAACTCCGTATGAAAATAGGTTTTATATTTATTTACAAACTTTAAGCAATAAAGGGGACTAATTCAATTTATCAGTCAAATAAAATTTCTTTCCCTTGTTCGAGATAGCAAACAAAATAATTAATGACCAATAGTTGTTTTTTTTAATTGATTCTTGTGTTGTCAGGTGGGAGAAATAACATACAAGCTTTTTATCAGACAGACAGAGTGAGTTGATATAAGCTTTGTACAAAAGAAAGATATCTAGTAAGTAAAAAGAAATGATACTTCACTTTAGAAGAAATGAAACAATTACTGAAATGAATAATTACCTCATTGATAATAAATAGTTTGTCTTTCCTATCCATTTTGGGCTCTAGAAAAAGAAATTAAAAATGATCAATTTATTTATATCCATATTTAAATAATTGAAACATACATTTCAGAAAATATTTCACTTTAAAGAAATTTGATCAAAGCAAATATATAAGCAAAGATTATTGCTAGTAGGCTGTTATAGCACAAAGCATATTAAAGGAATATATAATATATATATATATATTAGGGGTGCACCAGATAGCCGCTCCAGCTTCGGCCGAATATTCAGCTACAGCCGAATAGTTGGCCGGATAGTAACAACTACACTGTAGTAACTATATTTCTATTAATATTGTTAGGTGCCTTGGCGCTAAGTCTTTTCCAGAAACGTCAAACACTTAAATAACGAAACAATGCAGGCAAAAGGCAAACAATATAAGGGTGGTTGACGCTGATAAACAATGTTGAACAAGAAGTTTGATCTTTAATGAAGGGAACAGCTGAATGTTGTCAAACAAAATCTCTACATCAATAAAAACCCGCTAATATTCATAAAGTGGACATGATTCAATAATGTCAGTTCTAACATATCCGTACATTAACGTTTATGTTTCAAATAAAAGAATATATGCTTTTAAAACTATGACTATGCACCATCGTTTAGTACAAAGACAAGGTGTGTTCATCTAAATAGAAATAAAGCTTAACATTTTAAATTTGCATTACATACATAGCAGTGATGGCTGGCACATTTTAAAATTTTGTATTGACCTTTGAGTGGGCTAGTTAACGTGTAATATTCCTTAACTATGTCATGCCGACCAGACATATATCTAGATGTGTGGGTATATCTTCTCCAGAGCTAGAGATGAACGACCCCCACAATCTTT
This sequence comes from Biomphalaria glabrata, assembly GCF_947242115.1. Lineage (NCBI taxonomy): Eukaryota > Metazoa > Mollusca > Gastropoda > Planorbidae > Biomphalaria > Biomphalaria glabrata. The sequence continues at coordinate 41,165,166 of NC_074715.1, forward strand.
TGTTTGTTTAGTCCATAACATTGAGTTCATAGATAGACAGGTGACCACATTATGCCAGATGTCAACATGTTGACACTGTCTAGAGGTCACACCTTATGATGGAACTGAGTTTGTTTGCTTGGAGAAGAATCTTTATTAAGGGATGGGGGCTGGACTTCAAGACACACCTCTACACAGGTAACAAATCTCTTTTCCTAACATGTTAACTTGAATATTACGCCCACCTTAATGTCTTGATTTGATGACAATATTCTTAATAATTTGAGAGTGTCAAGTAACCCCTTCTTCTTCTTCATCGTTCTCATTGTTATGTTGGAGTGTAACCCCTTCTTATTACTGATTTTTTAACTTACGATGCATACTTAGCCACTGTGTATCAGGCCAGGACAACTTTTTACACCCAAAGGCTTAATTCTGTGCTTTTTTATTACAGAACAATGATAAAGTTAGTAGGCCTAATAATTAAGGAAGATGTTTCTTACACAATTTGCAAAATAAAACATCTACATGCTTAACTGACCACTATTGCATATGCTCGAGAAAAAAAAAACATGTGGTGGTCAACACCATCAGGTCATCAACTATACACACTACACCAGGACTACATTATATGTAGGCCCACTACATCTATCTGACCAGGTTGTTAAAATCTGTCGAGGTTTCTTCTCTATTTGCTTTTCCTAATGCTCTTAGATCTATAGAACTGTAGATTTAAACATAGATCTCCATAATAGATATATATTATATAATGTCAATACATTTCTTGATTAGAACAGGTGTTTTTTTTCCCCTACACTTTTTATAAAACTGACTTTAATATCATACAGAAATTCTTGCTGAATCTTAGGCACTCAACAATCACAACTCAACTCAAGCTCTCTAAATAGGTAGCCAAGGAGTTAATGCAACTCAAGTCACACAGTGAAACAATCCTTCATTCACATTTTAATTTTATTTCAAAAAAAAAAAGTATTTCCTATTTTGGTCATTTCTACAAATAAATAATTTATAAACAATCTAAATACACACTTACAATTCAATATATATAAAAAATTAAGAGTCAATCTAGAAAAAGATTGATTTTCAAATGAGAGAATAGTAAAGAGTTATGAGCACAATAGCATATATAATTTTAAATATCCTGTATGTTACTTTCAATGCTTATATGTTCAGCTTTAACATCTACATGTTTGGACTATAAAATACACAGTTTCATTTGTGAATGTGGACATCTCATTAAAAAATAAAAAAAAAACTAGACTTCACCTGCTTTAGAATGTGGCATCATTGTTCGCAAATCATTCATAAGATGTCTGGTTCTAAAAGATATACCACGTGATGAGAAGACAAGAACTCTCTGCTTGTTTTTCCATTTTGTCTAAAATAAATTTTAAGAATAATAATTCTAAACATCCTTTACTTAACATGCATACATCCATTGGTCAACTTGAACATTATATTTTCCCTTCTGGTCTAGCTTGAACTAAAGAAACGTTGCACCAAATGTATTATTTATTGTACAACAAGAAGAATAGTCTATAACCATATCAAAACAAAGCATAGATCTATTGGATAAAAATAATGTGAGGGTTTTATATGGGAGACAAGTGAGAGATGTTTCATAATATTCATATGGATATTTTATTCTAGAAATTTATTTATAGAGACGTTATACAGACGTTATTTAAAAAAAGAAGATGATTATCTAATCTAGATCTAGAAGTCTAGATCCAGATCTATATCATATGATTATCTAGGTGTGTTATCTTGTATTTTGGTCTAGATGTAGAAATAAACTAGTAGAGATTATTCTAGATCTAACTATTTACTGTTTTCTTTGTAAAATGTTTTACAATACATGTTTTTGGACATTCCTACAGAGTTGAAGATAATTAACACTATTTACAGTCTAGTCCAAAACTCCAGCAGGACACACGACATTTGAATTGATGGCAGCGGGCAGGGTTCAAACCTTCCACCATCCATACCATCAAAACTCATACCAATGCCACAGTAGCCACACAACCAGGCAGCTGAGGCTGAGCCCTACCTTATTAGTAGACTAGTACGGTTAACTAATCGTGACTAACGCAGATTATACATGGTAATTTCCCTCTTCCGGACAAGTTAAGCGCTGCTCAAACATCTATAAACTCTTCATCCATTTGTCAATAAAAATAGCTATATTGTTTCATTACGCTACACATAGTTAGTAAAATATGATGTTGAAGAGGGTCAGGTCAATGAGGTCCAGCGCTAACATTAACGAACACCATTCCCCGCTCTGTACGCTAACGAACACTGTCTGTACACTAACGAACACCTCTTAGTCATTGCATTTTAAAATAATATTATATTCATTTTTTTAAATTTTATTATCAATTTCTTATTAAACCAACTCAAGACGACAGATTAGTGTCACTTTTCCCTCTTTTAATTGCTCCCTTCTCTGCTAAACCCTCAACTTTACAAAGGGCCATATACTGTGAACTTCCTAGATCTAGTTGACCCAACAAAAAAAAAAACTGTGCGACCCTGCGCGTCTAGTCCGCTCACTCCACTTAGTGAATGTGACCTAATTTGGTACCTGATTGATCAATAATTGTCCCTCCAGCTACTTTTTTTTTTCTGGTACTGTGTTGATGATATGCTAGGTATATAATTTGAGCGACAAGGAGTGAAAAAAAAGAGAGAGAGAGAGAGCACGATTGTGCCACTCATGAAAACATTTTTTTTTTCATTATTCACATTATACCCAACTCTACCCCTCATCAGCACTATGTTATCCCCTTTCTTTTTACTCATTCACATCACACTTGTTTAACATCTAAAACAAAAGCAAAATTAAGTAAGAAAATGTTAGACTTAAGACCTATACAAAATAAATCTAAGAAATCTTCATTTCCCGGCATTGAGTTACATCCCTCTGATATGCATTCTCAACATTAAAATAGGGTTCGTTAGTGTCATTGATTGAGACAAACGAATATAATCATGAAACACTCCATATAATATTTACAGTTTACACATAGTATGACATAGACTATGACGTTGTGTTTTTAGGTCTATTTAGAAGCATTTAGTTAGATAGTTCATGTTTAGCTGATACTTAAATTTCTAAAAAAAATCTCCATCTTCACCCCGGACCTACCCTCCTTCTGTCCTAGAAGAAAAAAAATGGCATCGTCCCGTGTAAAACTACTAAAACCCTTGTTTTTCAAATTTCAGAGTAAACGAAACTAAATGACAAATGTGTCTGAACTATAAAGAAATGAAGTATAAATAAAAACACTAGAAGTTTCGTCATAGTCATCAAAATAGAGGCTCATTTTAATAAAGATTGTGGGGTGTTCGTTAATGTCAGAAAATAGGGGGTGTTCGGAAGAGGGAAATTACTGAGTCAATATTTTTATTTTTAGATGAGATTCAGAATTCATTGCTTTTTCATTTTCACACAAGTTTTTGTAACTTTTTTTTAAAATTAAAAAAAAAAGAAAGTAGGATGTCATAGTCATAACTAGAATCTAGATCAATATAAATACTTGTCGTTCTACTGGTGCGTCCGACTGTACAACTGGTTGCAAAATCACATCTTTCTTTTGCTTCTTTGGTTTCAGACCACTTGATGAATTATCCGTAATTTGTTTGCGCTTGGCCATGCTTTGGCTTTGGTTTGTAACACAATTGTCAACAATCCTAATTTTAGTATTTTTACCGGAAGTATGTTAAAAAAGCGAAATTTCGTACACATAAACAAATCAAAACTAGATTTTATCATCTTAAATAAATGCATAAGCCATCCACAAAATGAAAGTAGGCCTAATCATACATCTAAGAGTTTATGTATAATCGCCACCTCCCCTTTTCCAGACAGGCCCTGAGTTGTTTTTTCCGGGAGGGGCGGGGGAGGCCGTATTTTTGTGGAAAAATTACAAAATCTGTGTAAAAAAAATTACACTAATAGATTTATGTTATATGAAGTAGTTTATTTGTTGTTTTTTTTATGTCATGATAAAGCAAACTATCGCCAACAATCTATACTGCAGGACATTGATATCTACCAGTTGGTCACTGATCGAGTGATGTCACTTGGACTTCCACTGGATGGAACTAGGTTCCTTACAGTGATTATAGCCTATGCTCCCACGCTACTAACATAACCAGAAACGAAGAACTAATTCCACTGTGACCTAATTGGGGTGAGTCCTGGGTAAGGTGGACATCACGGACAAATTGTAGTAGGCTATTAGGTAACTTCAACGCCAGAGTGCTGAAAGACTCTAGGCTAGCGCATGGCCACGTGTCCTGGAGAGAAATGGCATTGATAATTGCAATGACAATCGCAGACTAAAATGTTTGTTTTACATGTTTCGGATATTCTTCCAGAGTTGAAGATAATCGAACCCTACACCGTAGCCCAAAACTCTCGCAGGGGAATAGCAGGAAGGGTATGAACCGGGACCACCGAGACGACCGAACGACAGTCCAGCGCACATGCCGAACGACCAGCCACAACGACTATTGCTGGAACACTGCTCCAAAGCCCAAATTAGACACAATGGTGACCTATCTGATTCCTTCCCCATAGAAAATGACAAAAAAAAGGAGGGTTGCGTAGGCTACTTACTACTCTATTTGGTGAAATACTAAGTCAAGTAAGGCAGTGACTGCAGGAAGGCACCTACGTCAGGTCAGTGGTGTAGCAAGGTACCCGTGGGCCCGGGTTCAAGAACATCTTGGTAGCCCCCCTCCATCCAATAAGACAAATTGAATGTGTGACAAAAATGAGTGATCTAAATGTAAAGGCATTCCAATGTAAAGCTCGTACCTTTTTTTAAAAAAAAAAAAAGTAATTCGAATGGATGGTTTTGAGGTCATACGATGTGAATGAGTGGGCATTGCATCGTAATATATGGTTTCAAAATCAACCACCGCTAAAAAAGAAAAAACAAACTTCGAATGGATGGTTTAGAGGTTATACGATGTGAATGTGTGGGCATTGCATCGTATTGGTTTCAAAATCAACCACCGTTTAAATCCGGTGTCAAAATAATTTAAATCGGCACTCGCTGAACCTCCAAGAAAACATTTAACATTTATATTTCATTCGTCCTAGACAAAAATTGTTTAGTATGGGTATCGAACCCAGGACTTGCGTGTCAACAACCAGTCATTCTAATATGTGCAGCATTTTGATTTTGAAATAAACGATTCAGTCTTTTACACTACCTAGATCTGCATGTGTCTAACGTGTTGGTTCTAGAATCTTTTTTATTTCTTTTCAATTCTGAAACAGATATTGTTAAATCTGAGTTAGTGCTTTTGGAGATTATGGCCTCGCATGACCAATCTACCCGCTGTCTCGCGCCCCCAGCCCCCCTCCCCACCTCCAAGGTGCTGTCGGTGATAACGTTTAGAAGCTTAACGTGTAGGACAAAAGGTTGGTTGCCACCTAAAGCTAACGAGTTTCTCCTGCCCGAGGGAGAAGGAAAACTCAGAATTCAAACCTTTGCTGCCTCCAGATAAATATGATTTTTAGATCAAGGCATATTTGATATGAGATACAGTCCGCGCTTTTTTTTTTTTTTTTTACCTCGGCGCTATTTTAAAGACACCATTTTGTCAACGATACTTTGTTGTACGAAATTTTGGCATGTAACCCAATTTCAGTTATGTGTGCTTCTTAAAACAAGATTAATTATAGGCAGTTCTATTTATTATTCAAGTCTATCTTTGTTCGTTCATCCTCGGTATGAGCGGGAAAATAACACGTAATGTTGCTGTCTCTTTGTTTAAAGTCTAAAACTATACAATCATATAGGTCATGTTCACGTCGGAACTATTCAGACAAGAGTTAGCAGGCAAGACCTTTTGCTTTGATTGTAAGCTACCGCAGCAGTGCCGGATTTAAGGAAGGGCAGATTAGAGACACTTTGAGTAGAAGACTCGACGACCATTTTCCCTGTAAACTTTTTAACGGTTTACTAAAGCGATATCCAGTTCTTACAAGAGCGTCTGAAAAGCTGTGCAGACTCGCATGTGTGTTAGAGCTCTTGATTGGAGCCTAACAATTTATCCAATGTGATAGCAGTCTGGGTGATAGCACAAACAGTAGAGACTGAATTAGGCATAGCTTAAGGAACTATAAAGACAGACTCGAGCTAAATGGGAGATGGCATAAACAAGGCTTGGTGTTGGACCGAATTGATGTTGGAAATCAAGTGCCAGTGCTTCTTGTGACTGAATTAGAGACAGTATTATAAGCGCACATTCTTAAAAGCACGGGATAATACGATATTATTAATTAATATCTATTCGATTTAAGACACATTAGGAAGTAATATGTAAGCATGTAGTTTAAATATTGGACTATTAATGTTTGGTTAAATTTTTATATAGGTGACGCCAGAGACGGTAGATCTATACGTCGTAAACAATGCCTGCTACACAAGTAAATATCACACCAGTACTGCGAGGACTATAGGATGTAACCATTGCCTACTACACAAGTAAATATCACACTAGTACTCCGGATTCAAGAACATCTTGATGGGCTCATCTCCAGCCAATAAGACAAATTTAGTGTGTGACAACAAATGAGTAATCTAAATGTAAAGACATTCCAATGTAAAGATCGTACCTTTTTCTTAAAAAAGTAATTGTCATAAAGTTTGATTCAGTTAGGACTGCATATAAGTAATAGTGTCTTAAAAATTAATGTTTTTACAACTTCTTAACAGAGTTAAACGACTTAAAAGTGTTTCAAATGAACAAACAAATGTTCTTCCTAAGTTCTAATGTGGGCCGCAACTGGCCTTGAGCCATGGGCCCAAGCGTGATGAGCTCCTTCGCGCCATGGCAGCTACTTCACAGCTGTGGGCCCTTATTGCTTGTGGGCCCGGGTTCATCGAACCCCCTCGCGTCATGGATGCTACGCCACTGCGTCAGGTTCCACTCAGACGGCTATGTGCTCAACCTCCGGCGCCTACTATCCCATACTAAAACAAAATAGATGGTTGTCACAGAGCTGCTCTATGCTGATGATTGCGCCTTACTTGCTCACACTGAACATGAACTCCCTGTTAACGAATTTGCATACGCTTCTTTAAAACAGAAGTCATGATGTTTCAGAAGTCACCCAGTAAAATTTACTCAGCTCCAAAGGATCACAGTGAATGGAACCTCCTCAATGTGGTAGAACACTTTACATAGGCCCTTGGGAAACACGGTATCCAATGACGGATCACTTTCAAAAGAAGTTGATAAACATCTTGCTAAGGCAAGTAGCGCTTTTGGACGCCACCAATCTAGGTGTGGCGGAATAAATCGCTCGCCTGCCTACAAAAATCAGTGTCTACCAAGAATACCATTTATATTATTCAATTTATTTATATTTTAATTAAATTTTATTTAGCAAAGTAAGCTGGAGATTGAACTTTTTATCCCAATTATTTCCATTAATTCAATTTTTAATTAATGCAGTGATGTCTCTGAAATTTTAAAATGAGTAATCAGACGAGTTTATGTGGGAAATTTCAGCTCGATAAGATAATAAGAAGTTGTTAAATTAAACAAATTATTGACTATGACAAATGTGTAGTTAATACTAGGAATTGAAAAATGTCTCTAATAAGCAAAGCTCAAGTTTGGCTCTTTGAATAAACTTCAATTTTGTATTTTGTTATATTTCGCACTTTTGGATGCACTGGCCAAAGCCCATTCTACCCTTTTTTGTTGCCCTTTAAAATGGTCGAAAATCGAGTGTCGAAACATCGTTCTGTTGACGTCTTTTGACCAAAACAGGACTGTACAAGAAGTCTCGCTCAACACAAAGATGAATGCGCCAAAACAAAACATACATATGCTACGTGCCACGATTGTCACTAACACTTCAGTTACCAGTATCGGCCTATGTCCCCATCTTACTTTAACTTACTTAAATCAGGTAGAGGGTATCTGACGTGTCCATGGCACTCAGTATACTGAGGTTTTGTCAAACCTAGCATGTGAAGTCTGGACTTGGCGGCCTGTGCGTAACGTCACAAAACTAGACAAATCGGACAGAAAGGCAAATACCAGCACAGTGCTGTGGAGTACTCTAGAGCAGGACAAGACACACAGAAAGTCTCTGGTCATCCACTGCACCCAAACTTGTCCCCGGACGTCTTGACCAAGTCTTGCTTCCGGAAAAGGATGGGCTTTAGGGCGAGAGCGTGAGGTCGACGTGTTGCGCGAATCCTCCTCACTTAAATCAAAATTCCAGCGCAAGTCACTCCCCCCAAAATACAACCAAATCATGGCGTCGCACTGTGAAAACTAGCGCACAGGAAAAGAGAACAACGATGGCAGAAGAAAAACGCCAGAGAAGAAAAGCAAGGCCAATGACACTAGCTCCAGCTGGAATAACCTGCCCAGTGTGCAGCCGAACATTTCGGGCTCACATAGGTCTCACCAGCCACATGAGGAGGCATAAAACCTCAGTGCAAAGCTCATAGCCCCCTGGATGACAAAGTGGTCATCATCGAATCACGATGGACGAACTATATATACTTTTTTTTTTTTACTTAATTTGACCTGTTGTTTTTTTTGGAATAGGATGGATAGTGAGCTAATGACGTCAGGATAATGCTTTTAGGCATCTACGAATGCAAGAAAACGCTCAGCCACCACACCCGAGGGGATTAGGGTTTTTGGAAAAATATCTGGATACACAAGTGAAACAACATAGATGCGTACTTTTTAAATAGCTATCGGTCTTTACTTGTCCATCATTTCAATGATTGTCAGAATTGGCTCTTGATGTTTAAAAAAAGCGCCGCATTTGTTTGATCTTTCTGACACGCTTGTAACCTTTTCTCGGCCTCGGCGTGGAGATGAGAGGGAACAAGGAAAAGGACACGTGACATACAGTAGGCTTCCACAGTACCGATTACGTCATCACTTGGTGAACAAGAAAAGTTTGCTAACTCTGTTCTATCCGCAAGCTTTTCCTGACGAAAGTCGCAATAGTAGTAGTTAGTGGTCGTACATTATAGAAATAGGGAGTAATCGATTCCATAGAAAATGATCACTAGCAATGTTTTCAGCATCTTACCAGCTGGTGTTCACTGCTCCGGTGTTCACTGCATGGTGTGTCCACTGCGCTGGTGTCCTCTCCCAGGTGTCCACTGCCCTGTTGTTCTCTCACTGGTGTCCACTGCCCTGGTGTCCTCTCCCAGGTGTCCACTGCCCTGGTGTTCTCTCACTGGTGTCCACTGCCCTGGTGTCCACTGCCATGGTGTCCTCTCCCTGTTGTCCACTGCCCTGTTGTTCACTGCCCTGGTGTCCTCTCCCTGTTGTCCACTGCCCTGGTTCCACTGCCCTGGTGTGTCCACTGCCCTTGTGTGTCCTCTCCCAGGTGTCCACTGCCCTGTTCTACACTGCCCTGGTGTCCACCGCCCTGGTGCCCTCTCCCTGATGGTCACTGCCTTGTTGTCCACTGCACTGGTGTCAACTGCCCTGATGCCCTCTCCTTGATGGCCACTGCCTTGTTGTCCACTGCCCTGGTGACCTACATGAAGGTTCGGAACCAATAGACCAATAACTTGGCTAAACATCTATTTCTCTGGACCCAACCATCTATATAGCGTTCACAAATCTATTTCTCTGGACCCAACCATCTATATAGCGTTCACAACCATCTATATAGCGTTCACAACCATCTATATAGCGTTCACAACCATCTATATAGCGTTCGCACTGCATGTTCAATGCTTTTCTCAAATGCTGCTAAACGCCTTTCTTTCGAAAAAAAAAATAAATTCCTTCGCGATGGTGCTACGTGAGGCTAGGGATTGGATTAGTATTCATTTCGAAAGGAAAGTCGGAAATAGAAACGTTAATACTTAGTTCCATTTCACGTTTGAAATAGAAACGTTAATACTTAGTTCCATTTCACGTCTGAAAACAGAGACGTAATTCTTGTTACTTCTCTAGAATAAACTGACTCGCCGTACATTGTTTCCTACAGTTGTAAGTCTTCCACTTGTAGACTAATAGTAACACAAACCATTGAACAAGCAGGGTGCATCAACACAAATATAGCTGGTCAGCCTAGAAAAGAGAGAAAATATGAGACATGTACCTATAACCCAAACTTCATAGGCATAAATAAACTTATCTATTCTTCTAATCAGGCTATATTGAAACTTCGTTTACACAGTTTTACAACTTTAAATGTTTCCTTCTTTTCTCCTTTGTTTATGATAGTCCCTTGCCTTTTCTTATGGTAGGCCAATTACTGGATTTATCTATAGGCAACATAAACTATAGCTTATGGTCCCCAGAGGGCCCCCAAATATTGTTTTGAAGAAAACGCAAAGGAATGAAATGCTTTATGTCGATTACAAGAGGCCCCATATCTCAAATATTCTCAAATAGCTTAGAGCCTTATCAAGTCCATCGACTATCTAGACACTTCCTTTTCCCTTTCCGCCTGGAAATTGTATTGCCTTTTGAGGACAGCTTCTTTTAACTATGCTTTAGCTATTTAGTTTACTTTAATCTTATCAAACGACAACAAGTGTCAACCCCACGCATTTCAAATGATTTTTTGTTCAATAGCTAATCGTATATTTACTTAAGATATTTAACAACTCAACTTTAATCCACCAGCTTCGTTTTTTTTTTTCTTGTGAGATTCAGATCAAGGACCATAAATTTCTTGTTATCATTGTTCCAGGGGGAATATCTTGCTATCATATCAACTAATAGTAGAGAGAAAAAAAATGCGTTGTGTTAATTTTCCTGCAAGTACTTCAAACATCAACAACTTCAGCCTATAGTCAGCTTTATTAGACCAAAAGTGTTTTTTTTCCTTGGTAGATTTTATTCGACAATGCAACGAAAACGAAACTAAAAAACAAACAAGAAAACATTTGAAACAAATATTTAAAAATAAAGCTTATACAGGAAGTTAGTGATGGGCTTGTAGGTTGAATCTGCACAAGAGTCTGCAACACTAGCGTATCCAGACCCTAACCCTAACGCCCAGTAAACCCTAACCCTATGTGTGTTCAGCATATATATATGCGATCGCCCCTACCGCCCCCCCCCTGGATCCCCCATTGATCTATTCCGTAGTGCAGTAAAAGCTCCTTTGTTTTCAAACATTGTCACTCCATGACAACCAGCTAAAATAACAGTAAACATAAATACTTTTTTTTTTTACCCACAAGCTGATTAGCATTTGTCATGATATAGATTCAGTTCGAAGGCTAGGCCTGCCAGTATATTTGAAACAAGATTTTTTTATTCATTGTTTTTTGTTTTACAGCTGTCAAGATTCTGATCACTACGTGACATAAAAAAAAAAGATTGTTCACATAAGCACAGACCCGTTTGAACATATTCAATGCGTGTTTGTTTGTTCACGCTTCAAGTTTTATTTTTTAAACTGAAATATTTGTTACCTGTAGAAAAAAATGAGAAGATTCAGAATTTAGTTTCTCATTAAAAGTCTTGATGTCTAGAATATCAATAAATAGTCCAACTTTGAAGTGGAACATTAAGCTACACAAGTGGACATATCAATACTTTGAAATATTTATGTATTGGAACTTTAGATCACACAAGTGGACATATTAATACTTTGAAATATTTATGTATTGGAACTTTAGATCACACAAGTGGACATATCAATACTTTGAAATATTTATTTAGTAGAACTTAAGGTTCAACAAGTGAACACAATAATAATAATTTAATGTAAAAATTTTATTAACAAACATAACATAGGCTCAAGGCGCTCTGATAACATACCAGATATAAAGTTAAAATGATGAACTAATTTTAAAAAGTGTTCATCAGATAGGTCTTAATCTTAATATCGATATTTTGAAGTATTTATGAAGTGAGAATTTATTTTTCCTAATAATGCATCTCATTTGTCTCACTGTAAATACTTTTAGTTTTTTTTTTTTTGTTGTGATCTTCTCGTATCAAACATTTGATTCGGTCTTTAATATCTGCTCATGTACATTGATATTTTAAAGAAATTTGTTTCTAAACATCATAGCCATTTAAGTAGTTTTTTTTTCACCAAAAGTAGGCTATAACACTTATATATGGATCACAGAGCTATTTATACAATACTCTAGATTGGTCTGTGGTTTGGAAATAAACATTCATAAATACGGTGCTTTTTTGTAGAAAAATAGGTACCTTTACTCAGTAATGGATTGCCTAACTTTTGACTACTAATAAATTAAAAATAAACGTTAAAATACAAGAAAAGTAAAAACAATTTCACCACATTAAAAAAGTTGCCGGTACGCTGTACCGATGCGTACTGTCACAAAAAAAAGCACTGCATAAATAAATATATGTGTGTGTGTAAGCTTGAGTGTGTATGTGTGTGTGTGTACATAATTAATCTTTATTACATTCAGACCCTTCATTCTTTTGAAAGACGTATACTGCACCCTACAGTAGGTTCTTCCTGGAGTTAGTGACAAATCGTAGAATCCCAGCCATTGCCAGCAAAGGGGTCTGGGGGAGCGCAGTGTGAGAGTGACATTCTCTACCGTAAAGTTTTAGTACATCCAGAGAATGTCTTGGACTCGACAAAACATTTAGTACTTAGTACTTAAGAAATAACTTTTAAAAAAATGCAGTTGGTTTGGTGAAGGCGCATTTTCCATTAAGCCAACCAAAACCATGTTTCTAGAACGAGGTTAAGTTTTACATAATGGAACAAGCACTAATAATCTTCACATTGTGCTAAATAGTGAAGAATCTGTTGAGAGAGTCAAGTTGTCATCCGTTGTTTTTTTTTTGTATAGTAATAATTAAAGAACAAATTCTATTAGTAAAGATGTCTTTAAAGCACATGTGTTTTATATTAGTAGACATACGGTCCAGATAGTTTACCAGAGACATTCCTTCGTCTTGACTGACACATTTATCTCCCTTGCAATGCCCACATCAATGTTTTTTTTTTATCAGACGAAAACGCATTATCACGTGGATCCCCAACAGCCTAGATTTCGCAATATTAAGTTTAAATCTCAAGCAGAGATTGTTACGCCCACAATGTACGTCGTCGAATCCTGTTTCTAGCTTGCAACATGATCCACATAGGCCTACCCTGTGTAGTTCTTAGACATTTGTGTCTTTCAGTCTCATACTTCTCTCATAGGGACAACACTAAGATGATACTAGGATCTAGCCATAGACATAAATAAATATAGACTGGCCGAAGGAAGTAACTTCATGTAACTTGAAAACATGTATATCTATTGTATTCGGATTTCCGAATTATGAAAAATTGCATGATCTTCCATTCTTAGAGATTAAACAAAACACTAGTGAAAATATTGTAATACTTATATAGGTTATGGCTGAAGTAGATATGAATACTTAACTTTTATACTGCTCATAAATGCTGTATAATAAATTACACAAAATTGCAAGTCACAAATTTTCGTTTCATAAAACTCTTTAATCGGCTAGTCTATATTTATTTATGTCTATGGATCTAGCTTTTTGAGCATGAACTATTTGTGATTTCCATTAGTGAAGAGGTTTGCATTAAATATACAGAATAAATGGTGTGAGAAGACCACACGTTTTTAATTAATGACAGCTCAATATGACATGTATTAGACTAAATCTTATCAGTGGTATTGGTTTTGTGTTGTCCGTCTGTCACATTTAGATCGTAAAAACTTAAAACGCTATTAAATTCTATTTTATAATCTCCTAAGAGCAGCGGCTACTTTTGTTCATCTTAATGCGAACACTTTTTGGTATTAAGATTAAATAAACACACTGTTGCAAACTGCTTCAAGAAACTGTCGTTGTGGGTTACTGGTAGCATACCATCCTCACTAACCAATAGATGATGAGTTTTAATCATCTGTCCTAACGACTGTGAATGGGGATTTAACTAAATCTTTACTCGTATAAATTTATGGCATATTTGACTGGTTCTCATTCTCTTTTAAACAGTGTCCTTGTCGTAAAAATGTGACATACTATTAGTTTCCAGCTAAGGGAACATTGTAAAAAGTAATGTCATGTAAACCAATTTTGAGGGCTTACGGTACATTAGGCTATAACAAAGTTGCGATGTTTGTGAATGATTTGTAGTTCCCATAAATAATAATGTAAGTAGGCCTAATTTAAAAAAGAAAAAAGAACACAACTTGAGAAAGCTAATTCGAAACAAAATATCTAAACTTCAGTTGAATTGTTATGAGAATAGACTTCTACACAAAAGATCATCCTGGTAACATTGCCTTTTCAGTTTCGTCTCTTTGATAGTACTTTTTTTATCTACTATATGAAAATCTCATCTAGTTATTTCTTTTTATTATATTTCTTTTTAGGTTCTCTTATAATAATAATAAGGCTTGTCTTCAAGTCCGAAGATTAGTGAGGAATGCAGTATTTCCCGTGGAGGTGCAGCCCGAGCTGTAACCTACATATTTTGCCACACCCAGGTCAAGCATAACTTGTCTTATATCGCCCACACATATATCCATAATGATTTTTTTTCTTTCTTTTTTGTTATTACGCCATTGTTTCCTAGATACCTAAAAAATGTTATCTAGTACTTATGGATTAAAATGTATACAAAGAACAGATTGCTGGATTTCCATGTACTGAGGAAACTTCCCAAACTCTGCAATATTTGTAGTAGCCTCCAAGGAATGGGTTTTCACTTTGTTTCCTGCATACATTGGACATTTTTATTTTTTGTTGGGCTGAATTGAACAATGTTTGAACTATTTTAATTCGTTGGGTTTTGTTTAGTCTCGCAAAGAGAATTCACTTATCAGAAAAGCTAAAATTAGTTCTCTCCCTTTCTACTCAGCGCGATTAAAGGAATGGAGTACTGAATTAAAATAAGTAGAGCAAAGCGATTGTATTTTTTTTTTAAAGCTCAAGACATATTATTTTTTTTTAACTGAATACTATTGAAACAGGATATTCGACTTTATCAATTGGAGATTTCCATCTAATCTTCCATCAATGGTGGAAAACTATAATTAAAACAATATTTTTGGCGTATCTACTGTAAGGGAAGTCTTCCTGAACTGTCGACACATTATGAAATACAATAATTTTCGTATATTTTCAAGTACTGAAGAATCAAAACACAACAAAATCTACAAAACACAAGAATATGTACAAAACACAACAATATCTTCAACATCGAGACGGGTGTGAGACAAGGGTGTATCTTATCCCCATTTCTCTTTCTGCTATCTATCGAGTTATGAAAAAAAAACATGAGTCAGGGTGCATTCGATATCATTGGTATGAACCAAAATGACTGACGCACCTGGAATTTTGTGGACTATATAGCATTATTCGGAAATACAATTGAATATATAAAAGAGATGACGGATAGACTTGCTAGAGACGCACTCAAAATCAGGATAAACATTGATAAACCAAAACTTATGCATGCTGGCTACAGGTCAACTAGTACTTCCACCAACATTGGTCATACAGAGCTATTTACCTATTTAGGCAGCGTTACCACAAGCGATAGAGATTCAAGCAAGATGCTGCATGGTGGGAAAACAGGAACCATCTTTCAAAAACTATCAGGGAAAACAAATCAGCCTAGAGACCACCTCCTCAATACAGTCATTGTCTCAAAGCAAGATGTGGAAGTCATCCAAAAAGGTTGACAACAGGCTAAACGTGGCTCAGTAGCGATGGAGGAGAAGGCTCACAGGAGTTAACTTCAGAGACTCTGTCACTAATTAAAAAATCATTTCCCGCAATTGTACACCCTAAGTGAAGTGCTGACGGTATGTCGCATGAGATCCTTACACATATGGAATCCTAAAATAGGAAAGCGAAAACAAAGCCGTCTACGTGTATGTAACATAGCGCTGCTCCTTTTTGAGATGACCTAAAATGCGCTGGTAGATCTAGTACACGTTCTTTGAAATCTATAGATTCACGCGTAGTCTGGACCATGGCATATAGTCTATGGGCAGTCAAAGTGCATGGAATGAAAATGAAAAGATGAAATAAAAGTGAAATAAATACTCTCTGTGACGTCATAGCTGGTGTTTTGAGTATTACCTGGAGAATGGGTCCCAGTCTCACTTTCCACATGCATCAGTTTCACTGTAGACATTTAGAGCCCCTCTGTTCACACTTTGAAGGAATTGATATTTTAGCATAATGTTTTATAGCAATTTAAAATTATAATTATATCTTAAACTGTGAAAAAGTCATTATTTGTGCGACCTACTACAAACTTTTCGTCCTGGACATGGCTTAAAGAAGAGGGAATTTCCCAAAAAAATAAAAAAAATACAAAAACGGTTTAGAGCAGTGATTCCCAAAGTGATCTATATAGACCCCTGTGGGTCTATGAAGACTTCCAAGGGGCCTATGAAAGTGAAAAAATAAATTGGGGGTCTATGAAATGTCCACGGGGGTCTACGGTAATAGATTTCATTTAAGCAGGTCGTGACTTTAATTTTTACATCCCATTAATGTAATTCTTTCATACATTAATATATGATTTGTACCTTAGCTCATCCTTTAAATATTTATCCTGCTATTCAAACAAAAAATTGTTGTATTTAACTCCCAATACTTGTTTAAATAGCTTCATTTCGTCTACATGTAACTAATGTTTAACAAAAGGATGTAGACTGTACAGCGTTGATTATTTAAAATAAGGACTAAATCCTTCCTTGTCAATTAAGTGGTTGCCTAAGTGACTTTTAGGACGATATAAAAAAACAATTACGCTGGAGGATCATTTAAGACAATGCCACCCTGACAAAATAGATAAAGATTTGAAAAATTTTCTAGACTCACAAAATCTCTCTTTGATATCATATAGACAATATGATGGTTTGTGAGCGTCTTACAGTATCTCTTTACATTAATCTCGCTGGCCATTGTAGTTAAATAAAAAAAATAATTCTTATGTATTGTTTTGCAAACAACATAGATACAGTTTGCAATCAGGTGCGTCAAAGGCTCTCACAGGGTGTAGCGCTGTCTGCTACAATCTGCCTATGGGTTGCTAACTCCTAAATTTTCCTCAGGGGTGACACACGAAACCTTTACCGTGTTTGGGGATAGTTGCAAGGCAGCAGTGTTTTGAATTCAGTTTTCCTTCTGCTAGGTTGGTAGCAAGCCAAGGCTAATGAGCCCTTCCTGCTCGAAGCTTACTGATTTAGGCGACAGTTACTCCCCTTCTCCCCTTCTATTGTTAATGAAAACAGTTCTGCGGACTCAATACATGAAACAACAGCAAATATAGGAGACACAGCTCTTTGCGAGAACTTAAACAATGATACACATAAGGCAAATTAATTAATTAATTAATTAATATTTAATGTTTAAAGGACTACTTCATAGAACCACAAATTTCTTTATGAAACTTGATATGGTTTGCAACGGATGATAAACCTGCAAAGAACAATCAACAACATTTCCATTGTGTTAGGTGATTCCAGCAATAGATATTAATTAATTGTTATTTTAATTAATTGGTTTAAATTTGAATTGTATCAATAAAAAAAGATAGATCTCTATAACTTAGTATGTAGCTTTAAATTACTTTCTCACTTTTCAACTCAATACAGTTAGAAATTAGTTTTAAAAAAATGTTGATGAATTTGCGAAAATTTGTAAATTAACTAGGGGGTCTACCTAAAATCACAAAACATGGCTGGGGGTCTACGAGACTAAAAAGTTTGGGAACCACTGGTTTAGAAAGTGTGTGAGTATTGTATTAGCTTGTGGATACTTGAAATGAATAAAAATAGCTTTCCAGTGCGCGTAGGCCTATGGTTTGAGAATACTTTCGGAGTTCACATTTTTATTTTAATTGAAACATACTCAGGTTATTTTTTTCATTTACTTTTATTACATTGAATTATTAGACTTGAAGAAGCTATTGTGCGTATTTAAATTAAAACTATATAAACCAATTAAAGTTGGAATTCTAATATTATTATCCGAGTTTCAGTGTTTTCATTTCCAACATTCAATTGAGGAACAAATAAGCTGCTCATCCCAGTGAATGAGACGATACGTCATGAACTACAATACATGACATTGGTCTTTAATAAGAGCTCTTGTATTCGGTCAAATACATTTCGATGCATTCATAGAGTTGCCTAGGAGGATGAAAACAATGTTGGTACAAACATTTCTTTGAAATGGTTACAGGGCACATCTTTTTGGAGACTGATCATGACGCTGTCAAGTTTTTCACTTTATTTTTTTTTTTTAAACAAATATATCAAAAACAATAACAAAAAATGTCAATTCACATTTCTGGTCAACTAGGATATTTACAAGAACCCGATTGTCTAGATCAGAGTCTAGAATCACTACACATAAAAGATATTTAGCTGAGGATATTTTACCCAATGGAAATCTTTAAAAAAAAAAAAAGAGACTAAAAAGCAAGAGTTCATGTCATGATCAAGTCACTTATTAATCTGAAGCTACTGTCTTCTAATTCAAATAGAAGTGTATGAACACGTCTAGAAGATGCATGTTAAAGTGTGTAGTGACACCGGTAGAACTGATTTCGTGGCTTATACGTGACTGTTTACCATAAGATATAGATCCGTGTTTGTATGTATTAGTAACACAAACCAGTCAACAGAGGGGAGACCCCACGACGAATTTAACATAGAAATAAAGTTAAGAACATGTACTGACTTAATCGCTATGGAGTCATTTAGGAAGGCGCAGCTTTATAACACTGTGATCTTCGCTTGTATCACTCCATTGATTTATTGAACGATTTGAATGTATCTTTTTTTTTAAATAACTAAAATAAAAGCGTAAAGTCAGTTAATTTACGGCTGTCTGTTCATGCGGTATGCACGCTGTACTGTCGTTCGGACTGTCGGTGGTCCCACGCTCTTACCCTGCCCGCTCCCATCCCCCGTCGTCCTTCGGGAGGTTTGGACTAGGAAGTAGATTATCTTCAACTCTGTAGGAACATCCGAAACATGTAAAACATTTGACAAACAAACATTTGACAAACAAACATTTTACAAACAAAACATTAGACTTGGCTTACTTTGACCTCGTACAGACAGTACAATCAACAATAGCTCATAGAAAGATCTAATTTTAATGTTTCTTGAGACAAGGGGAATTCTTGTCATTGAACATCAAACCAAGGATAGGGCCGGCCTTAGGCATAGGCAAACTAGGCAGCCGCCCTCAATTGGTGGGGGGTCTCGCACATGAAATTGCCAAACCTGGATCAAACAATCTCTATGGTTCTACTAGCCTCTAAGTCTTTGCTAAGATTGAAAGTTAATTCATGAATGCTTAGATCTACTTGCTAAATTACATTTGTTAGAAGACCATTGTTTGTTCCTTTCACTTGGTGCCACCTTATTTCTTTGGCCTAAGGCCTCCATATTGACTTTGGCATAGGGCCTCCATATTCACTTTGCCTAGGGCCTCCATATTCACTTTGGCCTAGGGCCTCCATATTCACTTTGCCTAGGGCCTCCATATTCACTTTGCCTAGGGCCTCCATATTCGCTTTGCCTAGGGCCTTTAATTACCTAAGGCCGACACTGCCAAGGAACAATTACAAAATACTTTCTGATGTCCCAAAAAGACGGTCCAAGTGTTAAGGAGTGTATGTGTGTGTTTCTATGTTGACGTAGGAAAGAGATTAGATATGCAGTGTGAATGATGACTAAAAACGCAAAATACCTAGGTGTTATAATAAATGAAAAATTGTCATGGAATCCACATATTGATGAAACTAAAAAAAAAATAATCAAATAAAGCATTAGGATTTATTAAAAGACATTTCTATAAATCAAATAAGAACATAAAACTAAAATGTTATTTAACCTTGGTTAGGCCAATAATAGAATATGCACCCTCCGTTTGGGACCCCTCAACTCAAGAAAACATTAAGAAACTGGAACAGACACAAAATAGAGCAGTGAGATTCATAACAAACGAATATTCACATTTGACTAGTAAAATCACTAAATTTAGAAAGCCTTCAGGACAGAAGGTTCAAAAGTAAAGTAGCAATCATACATAAAACACTGAACCATAATCTTCAAATACAAAAACAAAATTTAATAAAATACTCTGAAAGACACAAAGATAAAGGCACATTCCTCGTCCCATATGCTAGGACAAATTTGTACAAATACTCCTTCTTCCCTAGTGCTATTAGAGCATGGAATGGGTTGCCCGAGCTAGCCAGGAAAACCAGTGACTTGGCAGAATTTAAGTCATTGGTTAATATGCATGACTAAATGTAATCATCTTCTTTTTTGAAGTAACGTCTGTATTATATAAGATAAGATAAGATGCAAGATAAACGGCATCGTCGTCAGCTATCTTAGAGAAACGACTTCAGATTGCCTGAGTGAAAAGACGTGTTTTTATAGTGAGTTAGATTTTGTATAAAATACCATTTTTAGCGGCCCCGAAAGGGGAAAAGACGCTATTAGTTTTGTGCAAAATGTCTGTCCGTCTGACCGTCTGTCCGTCCGTCCCGTTTAGATCTCGTAAACTAGAAAAGATAATGAAAATCCGACATCACAATATTTTAGACCATTCAAAGTTCTGATGCAACGGCTACTTTTTTTTTTCTGAAAGCGAAAAATCTGATTTTTAAAATCAGTTATGCAAGCAGTTTTTTTTTAAAGAGAAAAGGCTAATTAGTATGCATTATAAGTTAGACCTAAATTAAAACGAATAGTAATCTTGTAAACTTCATTTTCGTAAAAATTTTCTTAGTGCGAAATTTTTTGTATTTTTATTTTTTGAGCATTCGAATAAGAGATTGGGCCTTTTCAAAACAATTACATCAATTATAAGACTTCAGTTAGGCCAGGAGTGGAGCGGTAAAGCGCTTGGCTTCTGAACCGGGGGCCCCGGGTTCGAATCCTGGTGAAGACTGGGATTTTCAACCTCGGAATCCTTAGGCGCCTCTGGGTCCACCCAGCTCCAATGGGTACCTGTTATTAGTTGGGGAAAAGTAAAGGCGGTTGGTCGTTGTGCTGGCTACATGACACCCTCGTTAACCGTAGGCCATAAAAACAGATGAACTTTACATCATCTGCCCAATAGACCACAAGGTCTGAAAGGGGAACTAGTTAGGCCAGGTTCACATCTAGCTTTGCATTCACTTGCACCTATCCTTTGATCTGCTGTACCGTTGGGGCACTACACAAGATCTGTCAACCTTCTTTCTCCGTTCTTATCTCTCATTTGTCTTTGATATAATTTCATTTGGATGTTCTTTCTGAAAATATTGAAGCCTGCCTGGGTGGACCACTTCGGGGACGATTTTGAGTTTGTGTTTCATCACAAACTTTCTTTGTAATATTGTATATTATTACTAAAGTCTAATGCATTTATTTCATTTTTATCGCAAGTTAAATTTGTCTATATTGTAATAAAAGTTCTATTTAGTTTTGTTCACAAAGAAGTTATTCAAGTTTTGCTAGTAAAGATATAATAAGCCTATAGTGGTGTAGTTGTCTACCAGCAGGTAAGTGCTACAAGTCAACGACCGTCCACAACACCAAGTACCACAGTTGTGAATGATGGACCACTGCAACCTCGCCAGTACCTTGCTAATACAGATGATATTAAAAAAGTAATGACGAAAATGTGCTTTTATTGTTCTAAAAACAAAACAAAAAACAAATACTTTTTAAAAAGCTTATTCTATGTTTGATTGCATCAATTAGTTTGAATAGGTTGTATATTGTATCGACTTAAAGTTAATCTTTGTGATTAGCAATATGTTTAATATTTGTTTTTGTTTAGCTTTTAGCTATCTCAATGTGCTATGATTCTATCACTTGTCTGGACCAGTTGTGAAAGGGAGAGGAAAGAAGGGGGTATCTTTGTGAATGTTTACAAGATCATTTTTTAAATGCATAAAAAATGTTCACTCAGGGCGCGAGTCCTCAAGGAGACTAATTCAACTTATACCACCACATCTGTCAAGTACGATTTATTTCTTTTGTTCAAGATTTTTAAAAAATAATTAATTACCAATAGTTAATTAACTCATTAATCATTGTTTTAAATTGATTCTTGTGTTGTCAGGTTGAAAAAATAATTGTGCAACATTTCAGTTCAATCCGAGATTGGGTGTGGGAGAAATAACGTGTACAAACTTTTTACCATACAGACAGACCGAGACAAATTGTGATAACGAATGGTCTCGGACAGACAGAGTGAGTTGATATTCGCTTTGTAATAAAAAGAGAAAAAGTCATTGGGCTTGTAATGTCCTTAACCCTTGCCTTTTTTAAGTTGCCTAGTCGATCCAGTTGCCTTTACTTTTGTCTGTATTCACCCGTTCGAAATGAATACAAAAATATTCGCATTTTAAATAGACACACTTTGTCCAGTAGATGACCGAAGCTGAGCTGGAGTATTCTATCACCTCCTCTTCAGTAAAATGTTTCCATTTCTTCTAATTACGAAATGTCCGATATAGCACTACTAAATAAATCGACCTGTTTTCATGTTATCTGTTAACTTCTCCGATAAGTATACTCATTTTCTTTATTTATATCAACCGACCTCAACAAGCAAGTTTGATGGCCGCTGTGTAAGAAACCGGGCCTACTCGCACATCATTCATAAAAAAGAAAAGAGAAAGCGAAAAAGAGGCGAAAAGGGAGAAGAGAAGCAGTTTAAATAACACCCTTGACCTGACTGTTCTAAATATAGCGAACGCCACTTATACAGTTTTTGCCAACCTAAGGTAGATATTAAGTCGGGGCGTTTTTTTTTTCGCGTTGCATGCGTGTTTCTCCTCGCTCATCTCTGCATAACGCCCCTCAGTGCGTGACTTTTTCCACCCAACTTGGTCTGACTTCTCTGCTCTAGAGTTGTTTTGTTTTATATTCACTCCATTAGGAAGAAAACATAATCCGGTTGACCTGTGGTTGTGTTCATATATATCCGAAGAAAGCTGTTTACAGTAAGTACATAGTTAGTTTTTAGGAACACAATTAAAACTCCTTTTTGCGACGACAAGTAATGCATTATTTGTTTGAGAAATCATTATTAAAGGGAAATTATTTCAAACCTTATTATTAAAATAAAAAAAGGACATAGCTAGCGAACGAAAGTATTATATTACAGTTACTGTGCCTGCATATAGTGATAAGTCAATGAACATCAACCTTTAATATGTTTCTATTAAACAATAGTGAGCTTCTGTTTAACCGAAATAAAAATTAAATTAAAATATAGAACATTGCAAGGAGCCAAATGCACAAGTAAGGTTAATGAAGGTAGTCAAATGTATAATGTGCTATTAGCAGCTCGTTGTAGGCCCAGTTGGATTGTATCTTAATTTAATTTCGACATTTTAATAATCAGGGTGGTTATAGAAGTATGTGCACATTACAATATCTGAGCATTAATATGTAGAAAACACCATTTCTATAAGGAAAATAACATATTGTGTTAGCGTGCTACTTAGAAAACACTTCAATCTGAATTGTCTACTCTAAAAAGCTACCAATGGCTTGTGCTGATACATAAGTAAGTATTGTGTAAGTAGCTTAGCAGCTCAGACACAACATAGTTATTCCCTTTGAAGAGGACTTTTATAATATTTTGTTAACTTTTAGGCAATAGTTTTTTGTCAACCTCCTGTAGGAGCAAACCCCAGCTTGTTGATTCGAGTCACCAACACGGAAGTGATCTTATGGAGTGTAACTCCGAATCACAAGTTCGCAACCATATAGAACATGAGTTAAAAACTATTATTTTAAAATGTTTTTTTTTTCAGTTACATAACTATTGTGTTTTTATATATGTCTCTATCAAATGAAAACTTAGCTGGCCATGGAAATTGCCCAGTGACCAAAAAATTAAAATGAGCGCTATAAGACTGCATTTTTTGGTGTAAGTTTTCTTATTCATTCGTTCACATCTTGAATAGTTGTATAAACCCAGGCTTTAGAAGGCTTGAATAGTTGTATAAACCCAAGCTTTAGAAGGCTTGAAAAAAAAAATTCGCAACGTTTGCCGTTTATTACCGATGAACACTTTTCTTTTCATATAATTATTATCTCTAAAAGTTCGAAATATGTCAAGGAAAGGTACCGTTTGTATTTTGGAAACTGGGGAATCTTGGCTGTCCTATTTGCATAAAGATGTTTGAGTTGTGGGATGGGTTGGTTGAATATCGAGGTCACACCCTGTTCTATCGTTCCGCTTACACTACAGTAGGTCTATATATCAGATTACAAATGGAAGTTACAACTTATAAGATGTCCGTTCGAAGAGATGGATTATTTTGATGGTTATATCACTAAACAACTAAAAACTGTTTCTCAATTTAGTTGCTGCGAGCTTTAAAGGGGAGATAATGCAATGTGCTAAGGGAGATAAACTATAAATTATTTACACCACTGCTTGGCAGCAGAACAAAAGGAGCTACCCATCTAACGCGTTCTGGTGAACGAGAAGTACAAGAGTTCTCGTTCCTGTATCTATCTTGGCTAGTTTGTTTTGACCTCAGCGTGAGAGAGGGACTTGGGAAACAATAGAGTGGATGCCCCTGAGAGAAACGAAACGTTCCTTTAGTCTTGAACCTAAAACACTGGCCTAGATAGATCTAGTAGGGTGGAAATTCACTTCTAGCAGGATGTGAAGTTATTTTGTAACAATAGAAAAACAATCCCCAACCTGTACATCTTTACAATGCGTAGATCTGTTATTGATCCGCTTTAATAGCTCAGATTTACAATGTACACAAACGTAGGCCTATATGTTTAAGAGGTGCTTGTAGCCTACATTTATGTTTACAAGAATAAACATACTGAAACATAGCTTGAAGTCAAATGCTATTCAAATCCAACAATACGTTCACAGCGACAAATTCTCAGCACTTGTTGCAAGTATCGATTGCTTTAAAAAAAAAAAAAATTAAAACATGTCAACACTGGCTATTATTAGCTACCACGTAAGGAAAAAAGACGCTATTAGATTTGTAAAGTCTGTCTGTCTCTTCGTCTATCACGTTTATAGACATAAAAAATACATAAAGCGATTGAAAGTCCATTTTTCACCATATATTTTGGCTTGCTAAGTTTAGGCTCAAGGTATTATACAAATCTTTTGATGCCCCCCCCCCCCTTGTTTCTGGAAATATTTTCTGTCTCGACCTTTGACCTAAAGAAACACGACCATCAAAACAAAAACGTAGCACGAGACACATTTCAATGTAGGAAATAAAAAAAGGTCTAAAGTGATTGTCTACAACTAGCTAGAGCGACAATGATGGTTCATCATTACATTACAAGAAGATTAATCAAAGTGGTAATGATGTCACTTGGAGGATAATATCATGATGACATTTTTTCTTTGTCTCCCAAATGCTTATTCAATCTCAAAAAATCTCTTCAAAACACAATGACATGTTTTCAAAGCCAATATACTACCTACCTACTTACCTACCTACCTACCTACCAACCAAACTACCTACCTACCTACCTACCTACCTACATACATACCTACCTATCTACCTACATCTATCTACCTACATCTATCTATCTATCTATCTATCTATCTATCTATCTATCTATCTATCTATCTATCTATCTATCTATCTATCTATCTATCTATCTATCTATCTATCTATCTATCTATCTATCTCTTTCTCTTCTTTACTTATTTTATATTTATTTATATATGTATATTCGTAAAGATAGATTTGCATATAATTGGGTTGGGTTTTTTTGTTATCTACAGTAGCAAAAAGGCTGACCTTGGCTATTGTTTGACAGGACTCGCCTACTGCAACAATCAGTCAATGGTGATAACATTATAAATGATAATTGAGAAGACAATACCTTCGATTATCAGTGATCAAGTCACACACTTGCACTTAGAAAGTTATCAATCTTGACCAACAAACGTACCAGATACTAGAGTTTAGATCTTATTGCGATATAGGACTTAGTGTGGGACAACATCTCTTCCCACTTCAATACATTTGTTGGGTTGATATATACGTTTAAGAACAATAGTACTGGTTTTTTTTTTAATTATTCTTTGTGTGTGTCCCCAGTAAAGTATAATGCAGGCAAAAGTTTAAACATGAACACGCACACACAAAACACACCTTGGCACAGCCCTACGAACTAAATCAAAAACATTAAACCTTTAAACCAATCGATATTGCTGACCAAATATGCCTTTAGGAACTCATATTTCCGATCTGACTGGGAAGAGGGACAACACCGAAAACGGTAGAAAACTTTTGAATTACAATATTTAAAAAAAAGTAAATGCTAATGGGTCAAACTTCCAGTTTGTGGTAAGAGCTCATTCTTTTCTAAATCAATTAGTCAATTACTTATTGGTAAGTATTTTTTTTATAACAAAAGGGAACTAACTTCTACATTATTGAGAAATAGTTGTATACGTGGAGATCTTTTAAAAGAATGTTTATATTTAGCTTACTATTCATAAAGAAGCGGTACCAGCTCTACAATCGCTACACAAATCTAGTTCAGTGCTGAACCATTCGACACAATACATTTAACGAGAACTTGTCACCTGTGAAAGAAATAACACACCGGCAGTCCTAGTCCAGGGTTAGGGCGGGTCTATACCGGAAATACATACAGGGTTTAATCTGACCTCGAGATTAATGAATAACTAGAAGGCAGTCTCCAAAAGGAAACCTTTGACTGACTATTGGCATTAGTCTTCAAGTCAGCGAAATAAAGTACTTATGACACGTTGAGCTGTGACACCTACTGTCAGTTCGGTGTTAAGTAGGCGTCTGGAGTTAGGGTCACGAAACGGACTAGCCACTAACCTGTTTACTAAGTTAACGTCTTAGCTAGCTTAAACCAATCCTTATAGTGCTGTTGGCCTCCTCCAGTCGTAGAGACTATGGTTGGGGTGGAAGGGGAGTTCTTGCTAAATCTGATAATATCTATACTCCCTAGATATCTGTACAACTTGTCCAACTTGTTTTTTTGGGTTGCCTACTGATATGTTCATTGTGCGCGTCACTGGTCCGAAAGTGTATAGATCTAAGCTGTACTACATTCTTATCTACAGTTTGATATCACCTACAAACTCATTAAATCTACTAGATCTATATTGAAGTGAATTTCAATACACTTAAGAGAAGAACAAAATACGATAAGATATGGAAGTATTTGATCTACACGTCTTTCTGTTACAGTCTTTACATGACAAGCTTTGGTAGTGCAATCACGTTTAATACAACAATAACAATTCTTTAAAACTTTTCTGTTGGTAATATAAATATCTACATACCTAACGATTTATGACATTTGTTCTCTATGGACGAAAACATAATTTACATGATAGTATTTATTTATTTATTTTGAAGTCACTTATTACTGATATTCAACTGTAGATGCAAGAAGATGAATACATTCATTTTGAAATTATGATGATATGTATACGACAGTTCTTGACGTTTCCACGACATTTTGAAATGACTTGCTTGGACTTGATCAAACTGGCTACAAGTTTAAGATAATATGTAGGGTTTCGTCCCCTTTAGATAATTTAACATATTATTTCTCTCACAACCATTCCTGGATCAAGTTAAAACTTTAAACAATTAATTATTGTAACTAACAAAACATGTATCAATTAAAAAAAATAGCCAATCAGCCAATTAATTATTAGTGATTAATTATCAAATCGAATAAGGGAAATAACTTCTACATATTGATAGAGTTCTAAGTGTGGAGTTCTTTCTTAGATAAGCATTGTTTTTTTTTTGTTTGTTTTTTTTATGATTTTTTAAAAATATTTTGCTTGTTAGTGTATTGCGCATGAACTTTGACTTGCCATGACTATGTTGCAACCGTTAGGAGTGACGTTGACTTTTGAACGGTTTTTTTTCTTCTAATAGACTCTGATAACAAACTGTATGACCTAATTTCGTAATACACGGCAATAGCATTGAATTTGTATCAACGTAATGTCTATTAAGTAGGCTACATTGGGGTTTTCACACTCATAGTTTATTGTAGTAATCTGTTCTTTGTTTACATTCTGATTTTTAGCGGCGCCCGAAAAGGTATTAGCCGCTATTAGTTTTGTGTTGTCTGTCTGTTCGTTCGTCCGTCCGTGTCGTTTAGATCGCAAAAACTGGAAAAAAACTATTGAAAATCTGATATCATAATATTTTAGATTTTGCAAAGTTCTGGTGCAATGGTGTTGATTCTCTGTCGTTGGTTTGTAGCTCCAGATAGCTAATACAACTAAACCGATATGGGCGTATTGAAATATTAGTATAGCATTTTCAATAAAATTCTTTCTTCAAACTTAATATAACATTTATTTATGAAGACTCAATTTGAGATGAGACATAGATCTAGATCAAAATGAAAACAAAATCTAACTCATTACAAATACACGTCTTTACTACATTGTTGATTTCCCCGTTCAACAATCACTAAAGTGGCTTCTTAACATAAATTATTATTAACCAGCTGATGGTCTCAACATTCTACACCACCAGAAACCTCCTTTTCCTCATTTCTCTGTATATTTTTAATACATTCTTTCACAAGTCTCTTCATTTCGTATGGACGGAGAGGATGTTGATATTTTGTAATCCATAGCGTCTGGTAGTCATGCTGAATTGAAACCTGCCTTTTGAACCGCCCTGACCACTGCGGGGCCGATTCTTTTGTAAATCTTGTTTAAGGTTCCGTTTACGTGAAAGTGAAGAGTACAGAAACATATCTTGCATGCAGGGCTCACTTAGACCAAGAATCAACCAGTGCCTGCCCCCCCCCCCCCCGACACACACACCTCCTAGCGGCCTTACAGTCATTGCACTCCCTTGTATTGAAGTCTGTGTGGACTCTTAGGAAATGTTGACGTGGGAAATCTCCACATTTGTCTATTACTTCCTGTACATTTCTTATTTAGTATTACTCTAAAATCTTTGTAGATCGATAAGACAAGGTCATTGAACTTGAAACAAAACAAAATTTAAATTTCTCACTGGTTGTAGTCTGGTTCCGCTCTAGTCATTGTCTACTTCAAACATTAGATTACATGCTGACGTCTGGATAAACAGCGTAAAGTACTTTATTTACTTTGTAGTCTTTGGCAATGGTTCTCATTCCTTTTACAAAGGGGTAGGGCTGCCGTCTATTACAAAGGCATTTAAGTGACATCAAGAACAATGAATAGAAAGCCGTTTCAAAAGAAACCTAAGAAACATAAACTGCGTCGAGAACGGAGAGTCACTGATTCCGTTACTTAGTCCTAGAGGAATCATAATTTTTAAAAACCCTTGCAATTGTAAGTAATTTTGAAGTTGCATAGTATCTAGTTCTCCTCGGCCACATGCACTGGGATAAGACACAGAAACAAAAAAAGTTTTCTTTTTAATTAGGAAACAAAAGACACAAAAATTAAAATAAAATAAAATCGAAAAAAAAAGAAAAAAAAGAAAGATAATATTTTACCCAGACCACACCTAAAACACAAATACGAGAAATCAGTCCAATTAGTCATCTACTATATTACGTCTGATACGAATCGAGTTCAGACCTCATCAAT
Source organism: Biomphalaria glabrata (assembly GCF_947242115.1). Classification (NCBI taxonomy): domain Eukaryota; kingdom Metazoa; phylum Mollusca; class Gastropoda; family Planorbidae; genus Biomphalaria; species Biomphalaria glabrata. The sequence goes on from NC_074715.1 coordinate 41,194,755, forward strand.
GTCTCAGAATAGTTTTATAGGGCCTACCTGAAATGAGGAAAGAAAAGATAACAAAGGGAGCAACACAAACTCGTCGGTGGCCCTTGCGGGTTAGCTATTTACACTTTGCTTTGGCCACAACAAAAACAGACATTAAAGCTTGTTTAAAAACTTTATGGATGTAAATACGAGATACAGACTTTCTTTTTGTTTTAAAGTTGACCATCTCGGAACACCACAAGAAGTAGCTGAGGCACTTAAAAATACATATTTTATCTTTTTTTCTTCATGCCTTTGACAAATATCACATCTTGATATATTATATTGCAAAAGACAAAACTTTTATATTAGTTCCATATCTTTTAGATATTCTCGTTTGCTATACAACTGTATAACTGTATGACTTTGCAAGTCTTGCTTAACAAATGGTTTATGTATAGGTAAAGAACGTTTACAAATGAATTTAAAAAAACAAAAGGGTCAGCTTTCAGACGACCAAAAGTAGTGTTATTAGGAAGTAATTATTTGTTTCGGAAATAGGGGAAGTTTTGACTTAGTGACAATGACGTGACTAGTAAAAACAAGGATAGGTTTTAGAGATAGAACGAAATATCAGCCGACTTTAATAGATTACTTCCTGGACGCATTAAAGATAGGAAGCCTTATATGAACGTCAAGAGTTAGCTGACATTCGACGGTTCCCTTCATTGCTATTAAACTTGTTCGACACTCAATATCAGCGTCGACTAACTTAAATTAATTGTGCGGCCTTTCGCCGGTGTTATTGGATTACGTATTACGTAGAGTGTTACCTCCATTTGGTTTATTTGCATTAGACACCGCGGAAGCGCCTAACAGTAGCCATTGCACCTACAGCACAACACAATCTTGAAATCGGATTTTCCATTGCACATTTAGCTTTTGAGATCTAGTAATCTAAACATGACAGATAGACAAAACAAAGAGCAGTTGTTTCCCTTAGTTAGATCAACTTGTTGAACAATGTTGATAAATACAATGGACACGTTTAACAATGTTCGTTAATAAGTGGCTTGATTTGCAGAGTATATATATAGGTCAGTTTAATTAGCTTTGTATAAAGAGACCGAAGCAGTTTGAAATTTATGAATTTCTTCTTTTTTTATCGTTCTGGAAGACTAAAAAAAATAGTTCAAGCCACTTATTGCATCGTGAATGCAGTATACTTTGAGAACCGCAGACTTATCTCTTTCAGTAGAAATCTATGAAAACTTAAGTTGGTAGAGTTATCGGTGTCAACTGATAATCCAAGATTTTTGTTTTAAACTTTACTGGTCATGTGTTACATTACTTCCTAGTGTTGAGAGACGGCTGGAGATGTCCACTTTAAAGTGTGGGCGTAGACAGGGCCGGGTTTAAGTAAATGGGCAGCCTAACTCGTTCATAATAATTAATAAAAAATACACCTGATTAATCTTGCAAGTATCCACACACAGAGTCTAGGAGAAAGAGTTCGTGCTGCAGTAATTTTAAATCTAATTTCATTTTCATTTTTTCATTCTTTTTTTAAAACAATTCCTCCTATTAGCTTGCACATTCTTCATGTACACTGGGTGGAACCTGGACACTGGGTGGAACCTGGACACTGGGTGAAACCTGGACACTGGGTGGAGCCTGGACACTGGGTGGAACCTGGACACTGGGTGGAGCCTGGACACTGGGTGGAACCTGGACACTGGGTGGAACCTGGACACTGGGTGGAGCCTGGACACTGGGTGGAACCTGGACACTGGGTGGAACCTGGACACTGGGTGGAACCTGGACACTGGGTGGAGCCTGGACACTGGGTGGAACCTGGACACTGGGTGGAGCCTGGACACTGGGTGGAACCTGGACACTGGGTGGAACCTGGACACTGGGTGGAGCCTGGACACTGGGTGGAACCTGGACAATGTACGGTGTATTACGAAAACAGAACAAACGATTTTCCTACAAAATTGATAGTTTATGTCTATCTTTTAGAATAAATGTGACTACTTAATATTGGAACAAAAATGTACTACTGACTAGACCACTCAGTGAGAACCTTTGGTTTGATGTACTACTGACTAGACCACTCAGTGAGAACCTTTGGTTTGATGTACTACTGACTAGACCACTCAGTGAGAACCTTTGGTTTGATGTACTACTGACTAGGTCACTCAGTGAGAACCTTTGGTTTGATCGTTCTATTTGTTCAAAATGTAAAATTAACTTCACATTAAATTTGGGTTACGTCCTGAACCAATGTTTCTTTGTGTTTATGAAAGAGTTGAAGCAATAAACAGACACTCATGAACAGTTTGCGCACAGCCAATACGTAGCTGGACTGTTCAGAGAAGAACTTGATTGTCTAACGCTCACTGGAAAATTCCTTGAACTATTGAAGCATCACAAGAAAGAAATAGAATCAGACATTATAGACCAGCATCTGGTTCGTAAAGAAGGAATTGATAACTCTGTTCCATTATTTTCAACATGTAGACCTTTACAATAGACTTACTACTGAATTTCTGTAAAGAAGTCTTTGGAAAACCCAACTCTGCATTAAGTCAAACTAATGAGATGTCAAATATCACTGGCATGGTATATTATGACTATCAATAAACATGTTCCACTATCATTTACCATTGACATACCAGTTTTAAAGGTAATAATAAATTATTTGTCAATGCTTATCTCACGTGACTCTCCAGAGTCTCCTGTATAGGAGTAATTAACTACTAACTTCCTTTTTTGTTTCTTGAATTTTAAGAGTCACAGACATTTTATTTTATAATAAAAGCTAGCTGTCTGGACAATTTATTGAATTGGATTCTTATTGTAACATAAATTGGAGAAAGGCTTCTTTCTCTACTCTAGAGCTTGTATTGAATTTCTGTCAAGAATAGTTTGGGAAACCCAACGTCTCTTTAAAAGATCCTGTTTTAGTTTAATTAGTAGTGGGAATAAATCTGTCTCTACTAATGGCTAGTTAATCTGAATACATTCTTTTGAAATCGAAATCAAGACGGACAGAAAATAAATACATTAGTTCAGCATACTACTTCCTTGCTGCGTGACCCATGTATATTAGTGTAATACAGAGTATTATTTAGAGATTAGACGCTACTCGACATTCAAGGTCAGCCTCTGAAACCTACTGGCTTAGAGGACACTCAATCATTCTTAGAAATAGCAGTCTAAGACGAACCAATGTTTGCCCAAGATTAATAATTTCACAATATAATTTTCTGTCACTGTGATGTTATATTCACAACTACGACTTTTAGTGGCCCATTCATTAGCTGACTCTCTCTCATAGTTACAGTAACAATAAACTTTGTGTTTTATTTACATTAAAGTCAATAGAATCAGTGTTCGAGGCTGTAGAGGTCACTCGGTCAATACGTCTAGGTTACAGCTCGAGCTTTTTAACAAAGTCAATCTGTCAACATTGTCAAGGAAAACCAAAACTTCCTACGTTACGCATTGTTTGGACATTTTATATACCCGACTCTAGTGGCACTAGATTGTCACTAGATTTATACTCTAGGAATAGCGATGCACATTGAAATACAGTTTAACTTGAAGGTTTCCTATAAAAAAGAAAAAAAAAACGTAAATGTGGTCCTTCATAAATGAATAAAATAAAAACAAAATGGGTCTCTCCTATAGGTATATAGCTTATGACATGTACACTTATCGTTGGTGTTGCAAGCAATTCCAGTCTTTTTAAACTACCAAGTCAACTATAAGCTAAGAGTAACTCTTCTATCTTCATTGGTCATTGTGCTGACCACAAGATATTCGTGTTAAACGTTGATTTAGAAACATTAACTTGGCGGGGGGGGGGGGGGGGGGCTTCATGCTTTTTGCTAACATTGGCAGCTGAGATAAAGTAAGACGACCAAAAAGTCCCTCAACACAAGGGCAAGTATTCTAGATACACATGGACACAAGGGCAAGTATTCTAGATACACATGGACACAAGGGAAAGTATTCTAGCTACACATGGACACAAGGGAAAGTATTCTAGATACACATGGACACAAGGGAAAGTATTCTAGATACACATGGACACAAGGGAAAGTATTCTAGATACACATGGACACAAGGGAAAGTATTCTAGATACACATGGACACAAGGGAAAGTATTCTAGATACACATGGACACAAGGGAAAGTATTCTAGATACACATGGACACAAGGGAAAGTATTCTAGATACACATGGACACAAAGGATCTCCAAAACTATCACATTACATTTAGAGATATCTATGTTCAGTTTAACTTAGGAATTATCTATGTTCAGTTTAAATTAGGGATTATTTATGTTCAGTTTAACTTAGGGATTATCTATGTTCAGTTTAAATTAGGGATTATCTATGTTCAGTTTAAATTAGGGGTTATCTATGTTCAGTTTACATTAGGGATTATCTATGTTCAGTTTAAATTAGGGATTATCTATGTTCAGTTTAAATTAGGGGTTATCTATGTTCAGTTTAAATTAGGGATTATCTATGTTCAGTTTAAATTAGGGATTATCTATGTTCAGTTTAAATTAGGGATTATCTATGTTCAGTTTAAATTAGGAATTATCTATGTTCAGTTTAAATTAGGGATTATCTATGTTCAGTTTAAATTAGGGATTATCTATGTTCAGTTTAAGTTAGGGATTATCTATGTTCAGTTTAAATTAGGAATTATCTATGTTCAGTTTAAATTAGGGATTATCTATGTTCAGTTTAAATTAGGGATTATCTATGTTCAGTTTAAATTAGGAATTATCTATGTTCAGTTTAAATTAGGAATTATCTATGTTCAGTTTAAATTAGGGATTATCTATGTTCAGTTTAAATTAGGAATTATCTATGCTCAGTTTAAATTAGGGATTATCTATGTTCAGTTTAAATTAGGAATTATCTATGTTCACACCATTCTAGGTTTTATCCATTTTCATTTTAAATTAGCAGATGTATGCGTTCAATTAAAATTAGGAGATGTATGCGTTCAATTTAAATTAAGGGATATCCATTTTCATTTTAAATTAGGAGATGTATGCGTTCATTTTAAATTAGGAGATGTATGCGTTCAATTAAAATTAGGGAATGTATGCGTTCAATTTAAATTAGGAGATGTATGCGTTAAATTTAAATTAGGGGATATCCATGTTATGAGGTTGACCTAAAGCTTGTTCCATTGAACACAAGCCTTGTTACAAAGTTGAGTTCGAGTTTCTTTCTAGTCTACATCTACTCTTAAAAGTTTTAGTAGGAGATTATTCGTTTTTCTTTTCCTGCCTTCTCCCACAAGAAATGGTCCACTTCATCTACATCTGTCAGAAACAACTTAAAAAGATCACAAACAATAGACCAGTTACCAACCCAGCGTTGTTTTTTATTCATGTATCAGGGCCTACTTTTTGCATTAAGAAACTACATCATAGTACTACTTAAAATAGAATTTTAAAAATCTCACTTTAGGCCATTGTTTTACCATCACTTGATTAAGATCTTAAGACAGATCCGCCAATTAGACCATGTGATAGTGCATCTTTGCCCCATTGGCACTCATAAAGATCTAAATTTAGATCTGGGTAAGCGTACCTGCCGAGTACTTTCACGACTCAAAGCTCTTGCATATAATATATTTATAATATATCAGAGCCAATGTCAAGGGCACGTCAGAGTTCAAGTAAGGGAGACCACAAGCTGAACACTGCACACACATTCAATTTCTATGTATTGTACTTTGAAACATCCAGTATTATTAGTATTGTAATATTTTGTTTGTTTGTTTGACAATTTCCTCCCTTCTTACGCCCCCTCCATATCTTCGCTCTCGTGACCCCCCGACAGTCTTTGCTCTAACGCTTCCCCGCCCCCAACTTGTATTCACGGCCCTCTCCCCCACCATCTCCCCCCACCCCGTCTTATGTTCAGAATTATTTTATTTAAGTAAAGGTTCGTCATTCGTTGATGATAAGAGATGTTATTATTGTACGTGCCTATAAATAATTGATAGACATGTTCCCAACCAAAAACCTAACATGCCTTAACACAGATTAGACTTAATAGAGATTTAATGTCAAAATACTTTCGTTAGCGAGTGTGGACAGCGTCTAAATGCAAAGTAAATGCGTGCATTATCTTTTGGAATCATTTCGTCACTGCGCTACTTTCTACTAAACATCACCTGCCATGCGAACTAACAGTGCCACTAGTTTTACACACACACACACACGCACGCACGCACACACACATACACACACACGTACACACACACATACACACACACACACAGGGCAATAGATGTCCACAGAAACACGTGAGCTTATTTGTGTTCAACTCTAAAGCATGCTGCATGCAATCGCTGACTACACTCAAACATTAAAACACGCACCAAGCAGTCAGCTTATCTTTTTAGATGCTGTGGCTAGAGATTAACTTAAAAAAAAACAACACCAGGCCTGCTTGTTTCATTCTTTCTTTTCTCCACCAAATTAAGTACATTTATCTTTCCTCCTCTCTCATGCCTATGTACAATGTCCAGACCCAGATCTAGCTGTCTCTTGTTTATTTAAAAAGCTGACAGGAAAAATGGCGTTGAAACGTTCACGTCCAAAACCACAATTTCGTGTAAAACACTTTTTTTGTTCAATTCCTCTGATTGGCTTGCCAACTCTTCATGGGTGGATACGGAATTCGAAAACGGCTTTGACAGCTTATGTACATTGTTGAAAAAAAACAACAATTAAGAGCTAATTGGCTACACAGTGAAAATCTGGTTTGACCCTAATAGTGTTTTAAAATATAACGAGCCGATTCGCGGTGTAGCATACGCCGCTATTTAGTGACGGGTGAACACTTCCTTCGGACACAGTTGTCCAAGTGGAGTGGGTGGTTGGGCGACGTAGAGTATTATATACACAGAGAAGATTACTTGTTCTCCCCCCCCCCCCCCTCTTTTTCTTTCTAAGCCTCGCTCTCTGTCGCCATGAAAGTTACGTGGGGTAACTCTAGTACGACTTGCAGAAATAAAAGAGTTATCTTTCCATGACTTCTTCATCGAGGGTTAGAGAGTTGGCATGCGTGCGTCTTGTCCCGCATGGTTGGGCGACGTAGAGAATTATATATACAGATCATCTTAAGTAATCATCTTAAATTTAATTTTGGGTTTCAGCGGGTATTTCCGCACTCGACTCAAAGGTTTCTTTGTATTCATTTAAAAGTTAAATATAAATAAACATAGGGTTAATAACATTTTGCGTACCGCCTCTTGTAGAAATGAGCTGGACTGAAATAGAAGAGCTTGATTGTGCAGTCTCACTGGAGAGACTCCTTGCAATATACATTACAAGATATAAATAGAATGAAAAATTGTCTGGCATCATTAGTTTTTAAAAAGTAGGAATTGCTATAAGAAAAAATTGATTTTAATGTAATTTTTAAAAAACTGATTAATAGAATAGCAACATGGATTTTTTTAAAGACTTAGAATATAAAAAAAAAAGACTTTGTGTTACGTTTTATGTACACATTTATTCGTGTCTACTGGACGGTGGAATGGTTAAAACTTGTATAGTGAGTGAGAGGTCGCCTGTTCGAGTCCTGCGGTTGATAAGATTCTGAAGCTCCTAAGTTTACCAGGATCCTAATGGGGCTTTAACCGAAGGCTTGAACACCGACCTGCAACGTCGCAACCTGTGGGCAGTGGAGACCAAAAGCTCGATACCCCGTCCTACAGACCTCTAAGATGACGAGTTATTGGTATCCACTGCTCACAAGTTGTAGGCCTAACGTCGCAGGTCAGTGTTGAGGCCTACTTTGATTGGTCTCAGTTTAACCCCAGAGTGACCAGTATTGGTGTATTGTGTGTAATGACGACTGGATGACCTTGTTAGTACTGAGTGAACTGATCAAGTGTGTGTTTTAGGACGGACTGTGTTGAAGTTAGTTGGTGGACAGAAGAATTCTGATCTAGTAAGTATGTTTGACAGAACTAAGAAATCAAGTTTGTAGTTTCCTAGATATTCAATTTCTTTAATGTGTACTACACTTTTATGACATTTGGTCATTGTGCTGACCACTTGATACTTTCGTTAATCATAAACCCATAAGCAGGTCAACTTAATATCTTAATTACTAAGGAGAGCAGTATTTCGAAGAATAGGACAACTACTTTTTTATTACAAATACTAGCCAACTGTTTCAGCCAAACATTTAAAAAGATTGATCATAAATTTGTTTGTAAATTAACGAAACCAGCTAAAGCATATTTACTAACTAAATGTAGATACATCTAGAAATTCCTGTGCCCTGAAATAGGTTTGATCTTCGTGTTAAGGAGTTGTGGTGACCTACATTTTCCCGCTCTCAATGCCCCACGTGAACGCCGTACACTTTAACGAACACATTAGCAAACATTCTCTTCAATGGTCCTCAAACCAATGCACGAGGCTGCTTTGAGAAATGTGTTTTAGCGAGGTATTCAAAGAAATGAATGAGTTAGATCGAAGCTGCTGGGCGGTCAACAAAAATCTGATGAAGTTTAGAATGAAGGGTGAAAGAAATTGTCAAAGTCAAACATGAGCCCCGCGAACGTTGGGTGACCCCTCGAAGTTGTCAGGTGAATTATGATGCGAAAAGGGGAAGCCACTCACATACAGCTCTCAGGTATGTGTGAAGCGAAGGTTTCAGGTCGTCTGCCTAGCAAGGTGTGTTCCGTCGGCATTTTCTTTCAAGTGTGTAGTTCAACGGTTCTCACGCTACGCATCATATGTGTCTTTGGTTATAGCTTAACGGGGACGCCAGACTTTTAGAGATTAAGCAAACGTTGGTTTTATTTTTAGATTAACTTAGAAAATAAGGGGGTGGGGGTACGAGTAATTGAAACTGTTTAGAAAAGTAATAAACAGTAAATAGCAGATGAACTTAGTTTCGCTTGAGTAAAGGTATTTTATTGTTATATGTAGTCTTTCAAATTCCTTACGATGTTGTCAAAACAAAAAGGGTGAAGGACTGTGAGAATATTGATAGGGATGAATATCTTAAAGGAACACCTTAAATTCACGAATCTTCCCTCTGTCAGCACACACCCGCAACCTCTACAACTTTTTGAGACCTACTTCCCAGGCTTTAGAGAAAACTCAACAATGCAAGATGTCGTTTGATGTACAAATGTTCATTGATTTTGTGATTAGAAAATAAAAAAGCAATAACTGGTCCTATAGTAAGCGCTTGGGGCTGTCGTAAAGATTGCCTAAAGTTCAAATCGTATCTGCTGCCATCTCTTGCCTGCTGAAGCAATGGGTTACTACTGAAGTCACTTCTGATACTGACAAAAAGTCATTGCTGTAAGTTTTTAACAGGAGATATTTCAAACCAGTAGTTTTATTTGTCAGAACTATTCGATTCAATTCATCTTCAAGCTTCAGGTACAATTTTTGTGTAAGATTTCTCGCGTGAACTCATCACATTATCTTGTAAAATAATAAAATAGATTTTATTACAAAGCTTATATTTACTCACTCCTGTCTGTCTGTCTGTGAGGATTCTTTACACGTTTTTGTCCTACTTCCCAATCTTGGCTCAAATTTAAATTTGCACAATTATTCATAGTCAAAAACAATACATGAATCAATTAAAAAAAATTTACCAATTAGTTAATCAATTTGTGGTAATTACTTAGATTTGTTTTATATAGAAAACCTTGCAGTCTTGAGAGATATGGCAGCTATTGTGCGTTGATCTGGAATGTCGCACCAAAAAAGGTGTCATAATGTGACTATTACTGTATTTTATATAAAAGTGAAAATATACTTCGAGAATATATATATATTTCTTTAATTGGGTTGGTGGGGAAAAACAACACGGATATATAATATCCCATCCTTTTGATTATTTGTTATTTATGCTTTGCGTGCTTTCTTTTTGAGCTATTTTTAAAGTTTTGTTTTTATGGTTACGATTGGTTCACCTTGAACTAGATACGCTCCTCGCTCTAGTTGGTTAGTCAAATGTCTACATTTTTTTTTAAACAGAGGTTAGTGCTTTTAGTGACTACATGGAGTTACTTTATAACACCGACAGTCACGTGATAACTAACTAGATCAGAGGGTCTTGTCACACTGTTCCCCATTGGTCCATTGGCGCGCCTGCAAATCTTATTTTATAAATTACAGACGTGACTTCAAAGGAGAAGATAATTACGTCTGACTTGTATCTATCTAGTCATGCATTTTAATCCTTAATGTCAAGCAGATCCAGAGTCTTCATGAAAAGTATAAATATACACGTCTTGACCTAACATTATAGTTCATCGTTTCCTTTATATTCAAAAGATTAAAATACATTTTCTAATAAACTTTTTTTTTCGTTTTATTTCAGGTGACTTAACGCCCAGGTTTGATATCCCAGACACTTCTCCGCCCTTTCAAAACTTCTCATCATGACTCAGTTTCAGCATGGTCTCTTTGGTTGCTTTGACAACATTGGCCTCTGCCTCATCACTTACTTCGTGCCTTGCTACACCTTTGGGAAAAACGCCGAGGCTGTGGGCGACTCGTGCCTCCTGTGCGCACTGGCCTACTTTGTGCCCATCTTGAACATCGTAGGCCTGGTTTCAGTCCGCGGTAAAATCCGATCTTCTCGGAACATAGAGGGCAGTGTCATAACTGACATTCTGTCGGTCATTTGCTGTCATCTTTGTGCACTGGTCCAAGAGGCTCAAGAGGTCCAGGCTCCAGGAGGTCAAGCCATGGCCAGATCATAAAGCCATTACACTTGTTTTTGTTTGTTTTCATTGTATGTTTATAGTCTGCAACACAATTCAAAGCAGTACGAAGTAAAGGAGAGAGTGTCTGGCTAGTTACGACATTGCCACTGTTTCTTTGTCTAGTAGTTCTTCTTGTCAACTCATTACATTGGAAAGTAGAGCGTATGTATTTGTTGTACTTACTGTTTGAAGGGACAAATGAAAATATCCCACTGTAAAATGTTTGAACTATTTTTTTTAATGTATTCAAATACATGTTAATCAATTCGTAGTGTAATGTTTCTTTCTTTCTTTTTTTTTAAACATTTATTTTTCTACTTTTGTGATAAGACTCTAAAGTAAATATGTGCATGGTGTGTTCAATAGAATGTGTAACAGATGTAACAATGGTTTAATGGAGTTTTGATGTAACTCATTAGTCGTTTCGTTTTTTTCCTTGTGTATAGTGTGCTAGTTGTACAAACTAGTTATTAGGCGCAGAGAATGTTGTACAAACTAGTTATCAGGTCCATAGAATGCAATGATCCACATTGTTTTAACGGTTCTTGTTAATGGAAACTAATGAACGCTCTGTATCCCAGCCACAGCTCAACTAACACAATCTCTCTTTCCCTCACACTAACCATTGACCTCACCTGTCATGGCTTTTGTGTTGTTGTTTTAATTAGTTGAGTCTAAATGTTCGTTGATGTAAGTTAGGTCATTTATAGACTTGTAAGTTAGGTCATTTATAGACTTGTAAGTTAGGTCATTTTTAGACTTGTAAGTTAGGTCATTTATAGACTTGTAAGTTAGGTCATTTATAGGCTTGTAAGTTAAGTCCTTTATAGACTTGTAAATTAGGTCATTTATAGACTTTTAAGTAAGGTCATGTATAGACTTGTAAGTTAGGCCAAAAGTCAAAAGTAGAGGAATTCTTACCACAACTTTTAAGTTGCCAGCTAAAGTTATGGGAATAATTGACAAAAAACAACTTTTAATGTCTCTGACATAACATTTCATAAGTCGATTTTCATTATTATCATTATAGAAAATGGTGACAATCGTAATTGTGCTAAAATTTTGACATTATGAGACATCTTGCTTCCCAGCCAATAATCAACTATATTTCATTCTCACAGGCACATATAGAGGAAGCCAAAAAAAAAAAGTTTGAATAATTTCTTTCCTTCAATTCCTAGAACACTTCTAATCGAACCCAATATACCCATATTTACAACCAATCAACAGGCTCACATCACGACTGTACTGGATCGTGTCATACATTTCGTCATTTTGACGTCATATTGTTTTGTTTGATTTACTCTGAAAAAGTGCCTTATAAAGTTTTTAAAAGTCATAATCCATTTCAATTGTGTCATGTAATTGTAAACTTGTACAAATATATTATTTTTCTATCATTGACTATGTGGAGTTTTTTTTTATGTGAATTGAAATTTGTAATCCATTGTATCTCTTAAGTAGACATTTGTCAAATGACTTAAATCCATGATATACATGATAAATTCACTAAATTATTTAAATGGGCAACATATAAAATGGATATTTATGTGCATGCTTATATTTAGCAGTATTCTCTATTACGCAAGAATAATTATGGTAAATAAAAACAAAATAAACTATTTCCCTTCCTTCTCAAAGTAACCAATTCTTTAATGGCAGAATTTTGAGTTAATTAAACTGTATATTACTTCCTAACTAGCAATAAAGCGCGAAGGATTCAAGACTCTCAGGCCTTTGACAAATATGGGCCCTCAGTAGCCCCCTGAGACCTTGAACTAAATGTTAGAGATTTTAAACTTTACATATATCAAAATTGTACTTAGCATCCAACGTGTATTTATCCATATGAAGCTATAATCCAGATACAAATGTCTGCTCCCTTGCGTCGTAGGAGTGCTGTGAGATTTCGTGTCACCCAATCCCTCCCCCACTCATTCCGGTCAGCAGCTGTTCTTAGCAGCCTATCAAGAGAGAAACCGGTCCATACTTTTACGTTGTCCAGCTTTTCTTTGGATGACCTATGCGTGCGCAGTCCACTGTACACTGAAAGGTGACTTTTGAAAGTCTTACAATAAAACCAGCTCAGCTTTCTCTTCATAGTATTGAGGAGTTCCTCCTTTTTGTTTGGGGCCAGCCAATGATTATTTATAACAATACTGAACCGTTTGTTTGCTTTCCCTGATAGTTACCCAGCAGTTTTCTGCAACATATATACTGGATGAGCTCGATTTGTGTCAAACTCAACTTACATGGCGATGGGGGGGAGGCGATCATATTCTTGAACCCGCCCCACGACCACCTTGTACACAATCGTGTATACATACACATACACTTCATTCATCGTCTTATAAAATAGAATCAGTCCATTAATAGGAGAACATTGAATTCTGGGAAAGCTGCTGACGCTCTACTGGCTAGTCACTTCCATGTCCCAGCATTCGTAACAATTAGACATTAAATACCTTCTTGGTTGTGTCTCACATTAGTATCAGTATACATGTATCAAAATAGTATCAATATACAGGTAGTACCAATATAATATCAATACACATGTAGTATCAAAATAGTATCAATATACATGTAATATCAATATAATATCAATACACATGTAGTATCAAAATAGTATCAATATACATGTAATATCAATATAATATCAATACACATGTAGTAACAAAATAGTATCAATATACATGTAATATCAATATAATATCAATACACATGTAGTATCAAAATAGTATCGATATACAGAAACCAAGAGATTAGAGACAAGGTTACTGCAGCGATTGGACCCCATGATGACCTGCTAACTATCGTAAAAAAAAATAAAACGCAAGCTAAAAATCTATGGCCATATTACAATATCTTCGGGACTCGCGAAAGACCTTCTTTCTTGGAATAGTACCAGGAAAAAGAAGAAGAGGCAGACAGAGAAAGCGATCGGAGGACAACATAAAAGAATGGACGGGCCTGTCATTGAAAGAGGTTTTAAATAAGACAAAAGACAGAGAGCAATGGAGAAACACGGTCGACGTAGACGTATCTTGCATGGTGCCCCAACGGTCCAACAGACTAAGGGATAGGTAAAGGTAAATCAATATGGTTTGATGATATATATATATATATATATATATATCATATATATATATATATATATATATATATATATATATATATATAAATCCGCATAATTGTAATAGTTCTAAATATTGAAAACTAAAGATCATTACTTTTCTACACAGACCTATATATATTATGTCTAGACTGGAAAACGGAAACTAACTCTTATCCGCGATTGATCGTGACTTCCATGTCGAAAGCGCCGGATTGATCGACTCACAGACCTATATATATATATATATAGCGTGGGAAGCGTGGTCGAGAGGCCTAGTGCGCTTGAACTAGTGGGGCTCGAGGTTCGACACCCGACTCGGGCAGAGTTGTGTTTACTGAGCGCATAAAGGCAGCACGGAAAACCAACTCCTAGGTACCCCTTCACCCCCACTGGTCCACAGATGAGATTGGACCAAAAGCGCTCTGAGCATGCTATAAGCATGAAAGTAGCGTTATATAAAAGCTATAACAATAGTGTATTGTTTTGTAAAAATCACAGAACTATATATTCACGCAAATTCATGAAATAAAACCAATTCCTGTCAGCTTCCATTAAAATAGTGCTACTAAAATCCTAGATATTTAGTCATCTTATGTATATTTAAATAAATTGATTACCTTGATCGTTTTAGATTATGTATCTAAAAATTGCAAAATAATAGTTATTCTTGTATTATCTTATATAATACAGACGTTACTTCAAAAAAAGGAGACGATTACGTCCTACGCGTCTTGCATTTAGTCATGCATTTTAACCAATGACCTAAATTCTGCTAAGTCACTGGTTTTCCTGGCTGGCTCAGGCAACCCATTCCATGCTCTAGGGAAGAAGGAGTATTTGTACACATTTAACCTAGCATATGGAACGAAAAACAAGAATCTTTCTCTGGGAGAAGGGGGAAGAAGCGGGGTAAAAATAAATTTGTAATCTAACATTCATTAATTTCTAAGGGAAAAACAATCGCTCAATAAGTTGCATAAAGGAGGTATTTTCTTTTTTAAAAAGTATTTTTAATGTTTTTCTAGTTACAATCAAACAAGAACATAAAACTAAAATGCTATTTAACTTTAGCTAGGTCAATAATAGAATATGACTCCTCTAATCTCTCAACTCAAGAAAACATAAAGAAACTAGAATAAATACAAAATAGAGAAGTGAGATATATAACATGGGCGTAGCCAGGGGGGGGGGGGTTCTTGGGGTTCAAACCCCCCCCCCCGAAATGAAATTTGTGAATGAATTAAGTGACTGATTTTTGCTTTCATTTTGTTTATTTTAGGTGAGATTTTAATACTAAATCATCACTTACCACAGCACAGCCGAGGCAGTTTTGAGTTAAAAACCCTCTACCAGGGGGTTTTGAGTTTAAATCCCCCTACCTGGGGGTTTTGAGATTTTAAAAACCCCTATCAGGGGGTTTTGAGATACAAATCCCTCTACCAGGGGGTTTTGGGTTTAAAACCCCCTACAGTGGGTTTTGAATTTTAAACCCCCTACCAGAGGTTTTTGCAGTTAAATCCCCCTCTTCTATAAAACAAAACAAAAAAAATGCAAACAACAATTCCCAAATTCCAACAGCACAGTTGAGGAAGATTTTGATTTTAAAACCCCATCCAAAATTTACGATAACCCCATCTTCAATATAAAAAAAGCAAATTACACACTCAAAATTCTATGAGCGTAGCCAAAGGGGTTTTGAGTTTAACCCCCCTCCCCCTTCCAGTTGGGGTTTGAAGCTAAAAAGTACCTCTTCAAAATAAAAAAAAAGCAAATTACACACTATAAAATCTATGAGCGTAGCCAAAGGGGTTTTGAGTTTAAATCCCCCTCCTCCAGATGGCTTTTTCTTTCAAGTTTAAAACCCCTCCAGATGGTTTTGAGTTTAAAATTCCCCTACAGAGCGTTTAGAGTTGAAAACCTCTCTCTTCAATATTATTTTAAAGCAAACTACAGTCACCAGATTCTATGATCGTAGCTAAATGGAGTTTTGAATTAAAAACAAAACAAAAAAAAAACAGAGTTTTTTAGTTTAAAACCCCTCAACAGATGATTTGACGAAAAAACGTTCCTTTTCGATATAAAATCTAAAGCGAAATACAGGCATGTAATTCAAAGAGCGTAGTCAAGAAGGGTTACAAATTTCTACCAGTGTGAATAGTCTTCTGCCGAAATTGAAAATCATTAAATGTGTCTCAACAAAGATGGCTAAGACAGATTTTAGGAGTCAGTCATAGAGATCGGGTCTAAATCAAAGAAATCATATGCCGAACTGGGAGTCGAATCCTTAGTAAGGTTGTGACAGAGCGTCGCATGAGGTTTTGCGGGACATGTTTTCTGACAAAATGAATTACGCAAAATAAGAGTTGCGGAAACAGCTTGCCGGAAAATGCGCCGAACGGCGCGAGAGGGTCTAAGTCAGTAAGAATAGCACATTAGGTTTTTGAAATAAAATTTTTAATAGCAAGATAATGCACTGTAGATACCTCAGAATATGCATTTTGTTGGCTTTCAATACCAGAAATAGTGCTCGGCGGCGGGGCTTCGCCACGCGCTGGGGGAGCGCTGCGAACTCCCCCGGACCCCCTTGCTAGCAAGGGCGGGGAGTCTACAATAAACAATAAACGTATTCCGAAAGGGTCAGAATGTAATAAAGATTAATTATGTACACACACATATATATATATATTGTTAGACACCTTATTTATAGTTTAGTTATTTAGCGACGCACCAAAGAAGACGCATATTGAACGGGACTAGTGACGTTTGGGATATGTTGGGTTAGAGACCGGAAAATCAGTTAGCGATATAATCCTCTAGGGTAACGACGTGTTTAGTGACAGAGACTTCTACTGTGGCCTTTTCTTAGAATAAATACATGTTACACTGTTCTTCAGCGTTGACTACATCTCTTTACTAGTTAAAACCGATGTGTTTGTTTTGTCCTGATTGTTGATCAACTACACGGAATACACCCGAACAATAATACCCAAACGCTTGCAGAGTAATTGGTTGAAATTCAACAGTCATCCATAGTTGACCTCAAGACAGCCTGAACAAGCAACATCACAATATATACATTTTTTTCGCGGGGGGGGGGGGGGGAGAGGTCGGGGGGGATTCCCAAAACCCTCCCCGAAAAAAAATCCTGGCTACGCCCATGATATATAACAAATGAATATTCAAATTTCAGAACGAGACAGCTGGAGGTCACTCACGAAGGCCGCGGGATACACATTTGAGACCAAAAGAAAATCCGATGCCGAGGACAAACGCAGACGGCGAAAAGAAAACCAAAATCGACCACCTGCGGACAATGGTTACTCTTGCCCTGTATGTGGCAAAATATGTATACTGCATTCCTCACTAATCTTCGGACTCGAAGACAAGCCCTATTATTATTATTATTATTATTAATCGAATTTCGTTATAGCAACACAATTAGTAAAATCACTAAACTTAGAGACACTTCAGGACAGAAGAATAAAAAGTAAAGTAGCTATCTATATTATAAAGTAGAATGTGAGGGGTATGTATGTATGTATGTTACTTATAGACATCAAAACCGCTTGACCAATCTTGATAAAACTAGGCAGGAATGTTCCTTGGGTACCAACTTAGACCTTAGTGAATGTATTGTAGCCCTAAAACAAATGTAAGACCCTCAAAAAAAAAATAAAGTTGTCCGACTCTATTACAGCTATAGTATTTTATGGATCTAGGCCATGTCTACAATGTTGACATGAGAAAAGATAGAAAGGATTTAGACCTAGATCTAATTTTAAGAAATACACTTTGCGCAGATAGTTTTTTACTTTGACACATGAAAAGACAAAAGAAGATCCATTGATTTCATTATATAATAAAATTAACCTTCAATTTTGTGTTTCAAAAGCATTTTTTACATTAATTAGTTCCTTATATCTGTGATTACAGATTTCCTGACGAACATTCTTTCATTAGACAATACCGTAATGAATCGCGTACTAAATATTAATTCGTTTAATTGTTTACTTTATAATCCCATCCCTAGATCTAAAACTCTAATTCAACTCTAAGATGATAAAACTTCTCTTCGCACAGATAGTTTTATACTTTAACACATAAACATATTAATTAAAGTCCATTCATTTCATATTTTGATCAAATAAACATTCAAATTTGGTTTTCTAAAGCTACATTCGCCTACTAAAAGGTGCGAAACCGAGTTGAGATAGGCCTAGATCTATATTCATTCATGAATCGCGTACTAAATATAATTTCGTTTAATTGTTCACTTTATAATCCCATTCATTTAACAAAGCTATCGCTCTTTTCGTTTTTAATAGATAAGAATGTATCGACTTCGGGTAAACCCATTTTCGCAAACCTAATTTTATTTTCGTAGCGAAAGAGAAATAACGTGAAAGGATCATTAGCTAAGTTTTAATTTGAAAAAAAAAGGATTTAATTAAGCCTATTAGCTATTTTGATTTAATAGCTTCATTCACAGTATTCACACTATTTTTACATTGACACATTCGCTTTACTTATTACATTATTATTTCGTTTAATTGTTTACAAAACACTCTCAGTGACTATATCGACAGTAATGCGCAAATAAAGACCCGCGGGTCGCGGGTAACATATGTCTAGTCTTCTATATTATAAAGTAGAATGTGAGGGGTATGTATGTATGTATTGTAGCCCTAAAACAAATGTAAGACCCTCAAAAAAAAATAAAGTTGTCCGACTCTATTACAGCTATAGTATTTTATGGATCTAGGCCATGTCTACAATGTTGACATGAGAAAAGATAGAAAGGATTTAGACCTAGATCTAATTTTAAGAAATACACTTTGCGCAGATAGTTTTTTACTTTGACACATGAAAAGACAAAAGAAGATCCATTGATTTCATTATATAATAAAATTAACCTTCAATTTTGTGTTTCAAAAGCATTTTTTACATTAATTAGTTCCTTATATCTGTGATTACAGATTTCCTGACGAACATTCTTTCATTAGACAATTCAGTAATGAATCGCGTACTAAATATTAATTCGTTTAATTGTTTACTTTATAATCCCATCCCTAGATCTAAAACTCTAATTCAACTCTAAGATGATAAAACTTCTCTTCGAACAGATAGTTTTATACTTTAACACATAAACATATCAATTAAAGTCCATTCATTTCATATTTTGATCAAATAAACATTCAAATTTGGTTTTCTAAAGCTACATTCGTTTACGAAAGCTGCGAAGCCGAGTTGAGATAGGCCTAGATCTATATTTATAATCCCATTCATTTAACAAAGCTATCGCTCTTTTCGTTTTTAATAGATAAGAATGTATCGACTTCGGGTAAACCCATTTTCTCAAAACTAATTTTATTTTCGTAGCGAAACAGAAATAACGTGAAAGGATCATTAGCTACGTTTAACATACATCTAAATCCAATCCACTAGATTAGTAAACACAAACTTAGACCCGAAGGCCGCGGGTAAAGTCTGGCGAACATCCTTTCATTAGACATTACCAAATGGTTACACATTAACAGTGATTAACACATCTCTCTACTGAGTCTATTCCTAGGCCTAGGTCTAAAACTCTTATTGAACTCTAAGATAATAAAACTTCTTTTCGCAAAGATAGTTGTATGCTTTAACACATAAACATACTAATTATTGTCCACTCATTTCATAATTTAATCAAATTAACATTCAAATTTGTTTTTCTAAAGCATTTTTAATACATTCTTTCGCTGTTCGCTAAATAAAGCTGCGTAGCCGTGTTGAGATAGGCCTATATTCATTCATGAACAAAGGTCACGCAACACAGAATGAACTCTATAAAAGGCAACTAGATTAGTGTAGATTTAGATCTATGTCTACCTCAAGATCTACTTTATACTGTAACACACGAACATACAAAATTAAGTCTATTCATCTCAAATTTTAATCAAATATATGTAGGCCTACAAGCAAATGTTTTAATTTGAACAAATGGATTGAAGCCTATTAGCTATTCTGATTTGATAGCTTCATTCACACTATTTTTACATTGACTTTACTTATTACATTATTATTTCGTTTAATTGTTTACAAAACACTCTCAGTGACTATATCGACAGTAATGCGCAAATAAAGACCCGCGGGTCGCGGGTAACATATGTCTAGTAGTACATAAAACACTAAGCCATAATTTACAAATAGAAAAACACAACCTAATAAAATACTCAGACACTAAGATAGAGGCAAATTTCTTATTCCATACGCTAGAAAAAATTCATAAAAGTGCTCCTTCTTCCCTAGTGCCATTAGAGAATGGAATGGGTTGCCTCAAACAACCAGGAAAACCTATTTCTTGGCAGAATTTAAGCCATTGATTAACATGCATGACAAGAGTGTTGGGACACCCGTATGGCATAGTCATTTTTTAAAGTAACTTCCGTATCTTATAAGATAAGGTATCATGGCATAACAAACTAGAATTCAATATCTTACGGAAAAAAGTTGACACATAAAAATGTGCATAACAGAAATACAAATACGTAACAAATACATGTTTAAATCTTTGAAAGACTGATTTAATTGGAATTAATTAATTAATTGCTACGTTTCGATTCCGTCTTCGATTCCGAAGAATAAGGATGAGTGCAGTGTTTCACATGACTACACAAACCCAGTTTCGACCTGCATAGTTCTCCACATCTCGTGCAAGCAAAACGTTGTCCGGCGGCGGTCTATTTAAGGTTTCTTTCCGTCTTCTGTGTTTATCTTCAGTAAGAGCTTTCCTTAGATTTCCAATGTGTGTCCCGCAGCCTTTATGAGAAGTCTTCAACTGTCTCTTTGAGAAGCCATCTTCTGCCAGCTACTTTCCTCTATGCCAGCGAGATGAAATTGCGCTTGTGTTGATCTTTATAATGCTTGCATGGGACACCTCTGTTACGTAGTCCTTTAAGCGCGCCAAAGATCGCCTTTGGCATGTGGTCGTCTCCCATGCGGAATGGTAATTAGTGCTTCTATACTGTCAACACCGACCTCCAGCAGAACATTGTTAATGTAGTCTTGCCAGTGTATGCCCATTATGGAACGAAGGCATCTTTGGTGGAAACTTTCGAGGAGACTTAAATGCCTTCAACAAATCACCCAGGTCTCAGAGTCGTACAAAAATGTGGTGAGAACCATTGCTTTATAAACATTGGTTCTTGTTGCTAGATGAAGAGACCTATTCCATATTACAGATTTAGGCGACTAACATCGCTGTTGGCCTTTGTGAGACGGTTGTCTGTTTCTCTGGACAGTGACGCATCGTTGGACACTGTGCTTCCCTGCTAGGTAAAGCGGTCAACAACATCAAGGAGATAGTCATTCAAATTGATTTGTGGCGCTGGGTTAGTTCCGATTAGGGACCTCTGAAGCATGACCGTTTTTTTTAGGTTGATGGACAAACCAAACGAGGCAGTAGCCTCAGGAAATTCCCGGACGGCACGTTGAAGACCCTGTTCGTCGTGTGCCAGTATTTACAATAAAGGTCTAGATATTTATCGCCGAAACGTCCCGGCGCCAAAACGACCAATGCGCCAAAACGGCGTCGACCAAACGTACCGCTTCAGTCCTCGGCTTAATTTACGTGTGAACAGATTAAATTTTCGTATTTATCGTCCTCGGCAAGTCATTGTCAGTGAGTCAGTCATCCGGGCTAGGAATTCGTGTTGTAGAAAATAGTTTGGCTATGGTACATTTGTCGACTTTTAAATGGATTTGGGACTTTGGGCGCCCGCCAGAACATTTTAAGAAAAACAGGGCAGGGGGTCGAAGGCGGGACTTTTTCACCAAAATCGGATGTCTTCTTATTTTACGCAATGTATAAACTCTGAGACTGATCCGCCTGTGTGTTTCTTTAAAGATTGGAAAAGCCAGCGTACTGGAAAGATCCGGAAATAAAACAAAAAAACTTGCAACTAGTTTGCATCGTTTTAAATGATCTTGAAAGTAAAAATAAATAAATAAATAAATAATCAAATAAACACGTGACGTCATTAACCTGTGTATAAGAAGGAAGCTTGCATTTTCATCTGTTGTGGAGGTAAATATGAATACTATTATTCATTCATGAATAGTATCTAGATTTATATATCTATATCTAGCATCTTTTTCTACTAGATCTAGATCTATCACATAACTGATTTCGTAAATCATATAGAGATCTAGTTCTAGATTCTATATCTTTTATCTAGAGTATTAGATTCTAGATATAGATTAGATCTAGCAGGCTCAGTGTGCTTTGTGCTTGACATATCAAAGCCTATCAGTGAGTCTCAGATTGGGATGGGGTATCCCGGGAGAAGGTTTTCGTGCTGCCACTTGGTAATCAGGAGATTTATCTAGGTAGCCAAGTAGGACACACATGCGTTACTATTCAAACCTCATCTATGCTGTGAGCTTTTCTAAGCAGTGACCTCTTACCTGCAATTACCTCCTTTAAGCAGTCACCTCTTTGTTGCAATTACATCCTTTTTTAAGCAGTGACTCTTCCCTGCAATTATCTCATTTAAGCAGTCACCTCTTTGTTGCAATTACATCCTTTTTTAAGCAGTGACCTCTTACCTGCAATTACCTCCTTTAAGCAGTCACCTCTTTGTTGCAATTACATCCTTTTTTAAGCAGTGACTCTTCCCTGCAATTATCTCATTTAAGCAGTCACCTCTTTGTTGCAATTATATCCTTTTTTAAGCAGTGACCTCTTACCTGCAATTACCTCCTTTAAGTAGTGACATCTTCTTTGCAGTGACATTTTCTTTGCATGACCTCTTCCAAGCAGTCGCATCTTCTTTGCAGTGACCTTTTCCAAACAATGACCCCTTCTTTGCAGTGATATTATCCAAGCAGTGACCTCGTCCAAACAGTGACCTCTTTCAAGCAATGACCTCTTCTTTGCATTGACCTCTCCCAAGCAGTAACCTAAGCATATACCAGAATGAGTCCTAGAACGAACGAGTTCTGGATATTTATTTTGGCGACATGGAGATAGAATCCTACACTATTTGTGTCAATCGCTTTGCAGCATACAAGTCCTGGTTTTGCTCCCTGCATTTTCCCTTCTTTTGATGCAACACAAAAACATGTCCGATGTGCCGCTACCAGCTTGGAAGCCAAACTGACTTTCAGAAAGCACACTGCCTACTATGGAGTCAGTCTGTCAGGAGTAATCTGGCAAGGATATATTTGCTATATATTATAACACACCAACTAGGCCCGTTGATTTCTTCTTAGGCTTTCAATGGTTTATTATGTCAGTAGCATTCCTTCTCTTTTCGCCCTCTCTGGAACCTCTTTTAGTTTTTTTCACCCTGCGCATTATAATGTTCTCTGATATAGACTTTTGACTTGATTTGGAAAGACCCTCTTCATAAAGCCCCCTCCCACGACACACACACGCACACATGCTTTTGGCCCGTGAAATTTTAGTCAAACTTTCCCTTAGACGTTCCACCAACCCACGCACTCCCGCCCACAACAAAAAAGTTAGTCCTACGTACAATCTTTACTTCAGCTTCTCAATCCAATATTTAATAGAAACACTCAACAGTATCCCCCCCCCCCCCGCAAACTCCGAACACACAAACACACACCTGCTTTCTCAATTTCGGCCCTTTTTTTAAATTAACTTTTTGAAGAGAAGGTATTTTGGTAATAACAGACGAGAAACAACTACACACATATTATATATATATATATCGTTATAACTCTGCCATGCACATCGCCATCCAGGCCAATTTAGGATTTTATTTTAAAAATTTGCTATTGTCTTTTAACATCACAACATTTCACCACAAAGGTTACAGTGGTACTTAATGGGAAGTATTTCACTGTTTACACTTGTGCGTTATGTTCCGTAACTGTGGAACTAGCTTAACTAGTTGTTATACTTGTGACTGCTGTCAAATTACAATCAGTCACCATCGACATGTGATTACACTTGTTTAGTTCCAAAAAAAAAAATAAAAAATTTCACAAATGGATGTTTACCCCAAAAATAAGAAAGTTCAGTAGCAAAGTTTTTTAAAGTGTGGAAATACAGCTTCTGGCAACCATTGAACTCCCGCGGAAGTACTGCCTGGAAGTTCTCTTTCAGTTCATAATTTGCATGGAGCTGAATCAGTATTTTCGCTAAAAAGTAACATACTGGTATTGGAAACTGGTTCTTACGTCTTAAAATGTGCTTTTATAAATTCTATAATTAAGGAATCTAAATAACTCTTTAACCATTTCACTAGAATTCCCCTTTCAGCAAACGAAATTAACAAAACCTGTTTTCACTTGCTTGCCTGGCGAAATGCGAAAGTTTTGTTTGAAAAGGTTTAACATGCACTTACATTTCATTTGCAAACAACCCATTGCAATGGCTGCCATGAAAAACATCAAATCTGTCTTCCATTCTTCATTAGAAGTATTAGCAACAAGGTCACTGTCAATGTCCTTCAAGGAACATAACAATTTCTTCCTTAAGATTTTATATTCTTCTCATTACCTTGACCAAGCTAAGCTAGCGAATACATCGGAATATTTTGTTTCTAAATCTTAAAGTACTTTTCGAAACTGCCTGTGGTTATGACCCCTAGCTCTGATATCTTTCGTCGCTACGGAGAATTTATCAATAGTATGATGATAATTTATGCAGCTTTATGCAAACTTTCCTGTTTATAGTTAATGGTTGGAATATTCTTTAAAAGAAAAAAAAAATTCAGTTGTTCTCAGTTAAAGATCGATCTCCATCAGTTGTTACACTTGCTAGACTCTATCTTGTTCCAAGCATACCCAACACTCAACACAGTTCTTCTTAGCTTTGAATAAATACTGGCCTGAGATTGTGTCTTCAACTGAGTGTATTGAAGTATAGTCAATTAGCTTAATTTTCGTTTACTTGAGGCTGATTATAATAAGACCGTTTTAATAATTTATATAGATATTTAGAATTATTTTTAATATATTGGCATTTTAATATGTATTTTAATATGTATATACTGTGGGGGCACACCTTATTTCTGTAGGTGTCCGCGGGCCTCATAAAACACTCCGGCGGGACGCATGTGGCCCGCAGGCCGTAATTTGCCCACAAACACAAACACTCTATAACCCCCCCCCCCCTTTTTGTCAGGACGTTGCACCCTCCCCCCATCCAGGGGAGACCCAAAAGTTTGAGAAACGCTGCATTAAAAGTACAGATGATCAATAATGCAAAACGGACTAATAGTACGCCAATACGGCATACTCTTTTTTATATTAAAATACTAAAAAGAAATTTAAATATTGTTAGGCTATATATTGTTGTAACTCCAGTGGCGGACTGAAGGGTTAATGTGTGTGCGGCCTACTGATACACACGACTCAGGCCAATCACATGGTGAACGGGTCAACGGCTGTCGATGGCCAAGGGACAGTACTGCTAATTCACGCAAATATGACCCATGTTGTGGTCATGTGATCGAGAGCCTTCACGGACTAGTGACATTGTGTTTAAAAGGACAGTTGAGTCCAGAACAGCAAGGCAGTAAGGACTTGTGGTACCTTTGAGTCCTCGAAAATGTAGCTGTACGAGCTATAGAGACTAGTAATGTTTAGTTAGGTAGTTCTGTTAAGTACAAGAAAGCATTTGAATTTGATGTAGCTAAATGTGTTGAAATGGCTGTCGATGTATTTGTAATTAAACCGCCACTTTGTTACTTGAAGCTCTTGTTGTCAAGTTGATGTTTTAGTTGTGCTGTTGTGTTGTTAAGTAGTGTTTGCAGAAGGCCTGATTGAGAAGATCGTAACAATATCATTAAATATTAAAAAGATCTAAAATTAAATATTTATAAAACGGATACCATTTTAAACTGATTTTACTACGAAAAGAACTCAAAAACAAAAATGAACTTAATCTACATCTCGACTCTATAATCTAAACTAACAGCCATTTAAAATAAAAAGGCAAATGTTTTTAAGTTAAAATTGAATTTTTATTTACTTGATCTAGACTACTTACATGGCGGGCTATCACTCGCGCACCGCTTTTAAATCTTCCAAAAAAACTTCTTATTGTACGAATGTCCTTTTTTTCTCCAAAGTCCTCTGGGAATAAAAGTAAAGTTTCCCTTTTAAGGGCCTTGTGGTCTATAGGGCAGATGATGTAAAGGTCATCAGTGTCTGTGGCCCATATAAAATATTTAATGGAGTAGTAATTAGAACTCATATAAAATATTTAATGGAGTAGTAATTAGAACTCATATAAAATATTTAATGGAGTAGTAATTAGAACTCATATAAAATATTTAATGGAGTAGTAATTAGAACTCATATAAAATATTTAATGGAGTAGTAATTAGAACTCATATAAAATATTTAATGGAGTAGTAATTAGAACTCATATAAAATATTTAATGGAGTAGTAATTAGAACTCATATAAAATATTTAATGGAGTAGTAATTAGAACTCATATAAAATATTTAATGGAGTAGTAATTAGAACTCATATAAAATATTTAATGGAGTAGTAATTAGAACTCATATAAAATAGTTCAGTTTTTTTTTATTATCATTACGTCCTGCGTGTATCCATTGTCAATCTAGTCATGCTTGTTAATTCTAAGTGTCAAGCAAATCCAGAGATCTGAATGAATTAAAAGTCTTGACCTAACATTATATTTGACCTATTCCTTCACATTTAATAGATTAAATATATTTTCTAAAAAATAAAACCTTTTTTGTTTATGTTTGTTTCAGGTGCTTTAACGACCAAGTTTTTATATTCCAGACACTTCCCTAACATTTCATCATGGCTAAGTTTCAGCATGGCATCTTCGGTTGCTTCGACAACTGCTGTATCTGTCTGATTGCTTACTTTGTGCCTTGCTACATCTTTGGAAGAAACGCCGGAGCTGTGGGTGAATCCTGTTTCTTATATGGCCTGGTCTTCACTGTGCCCATCTTGGGCGTCCTTTTCCATTGGTCCATCCGTAGTAAAATTCGATCTTCACGGAACATAGACGGCAATTGCATAAAAGACATGTTGGCCGTCTGCCTCTGTCCTTGTTGTGCACTGATCCAAGAAGCTCAAGAGGTCAATGCTCCACGAACTCAATCTATGGCAAGATCATAAGAAAGTCATTACAGTGTCTGCCCTCCAAAAAGTAAATTATTTTTCTTGCTCGCCAAGAGAAAGGAAATGTAACATTTAATGGTAAACATTTTTTTCGTATGAACATCTCTCTACATGTAGGCCTATAAATATATAGAGAACTTTTATCAGCCGCATAGGTTTTTGTTTGATCTAAATCTCTACGTGATAGACTGTGTGGGACAGTAATAAGAATAGTTCTGTGCAGCTATTCGTATATCTTGGAAATATTTTTGCAGCTTATTTTTCAGCGTATTCATTTTTAGATGAGTCGGTCACGTCTTCAACCCAACCTGTTTCTTTGTGGTTTACATACTTGTTGACGCAAAGAAATAAGATCCGTGTTGCTGCAGAACGTCTAGAGCTGATGAACTAAAGTAAACTAAATAAACTAAAGCAGTTCAATGATAGAGGAGTGTGATCTCCGTGTCATTAGGAAATCTCAACGTGATCTCCACCCCAACATGAAACCTCCGTGTGATGCTGAAATTATGCTGAAATTATGTGACTCCAAGCAAATAAAAAGTCTGTTTTGATGATATCCCGTGATCCCCATGTAAATATGAACTCTTCATTTAATCTGACGTGATTCCCATGCTAATATGAAATCTTCATTTAATCTGACGTGATCCCCATGCCAATATGAAATCTTCATTTAATTTAACGTGATCTTTATGACAATATGAAATCTTCATTTAATCCCACGTGATCTCCATACCAATATGATATTGCCTTTTTATCTCACGTGATTTCCACGCCATTAAATCCATGTGATTATGAAATCACGTGATCTCCATGCCATTTTGAAATTTTCATGTAATGATGAAATCGTATGATATCCATGTCGCTTTGAAAAGTCTATGTGATCAACATGTGATGATGACACCTTCATGGGATACCACTCCCAATTGTATAGTCCAGCCGAGCTAGCTCCCTTTTGTAAATCGTTTTTGTCTTATTGTTTTCGAAATCAAAGCGCTGCAAGACCTCTAGCTAGTCCGAACAAGACCTCTATCTAGTCTGTACCAGAACTCTATCTAGTCTGCACAAGAACTCTATCTAGTCTGTACCAGAACTCTATCTAGTCTGTACCAGAACTCTATCTAGTCTGTACAAGAACTCTATCTAGTCTGTACCAGAACTCTATCTAGTCTGTACCAGAACTCTATCTAGTCTGTACCAGAACTCTATCTAGTCTGTACAAGAACTCTATCTAGTCTGTACCAGAACTCTATCTAGTCTGTACCAGAACTCTATCTAGTCTGTACAAGAACTCTATCTAGTCTGTACCAGAACTCTATCTAGTCTGTACAAGAACTCTATCTAGTCTGTACCAGAACTCTATCTAGTCTGTACCAGAACTCTATCTAGTCTGTACCAGAACTCTATCTAGTCTGTACCAGAACCTTGCAAACTTTACTTGAATGTGATTGTGTCTCTACATTCCCACCGTTTAAAGTGTATGCACTAATGCCTTATATGCAGGAAACTAGGAAATGCATCTGTCATGGAATTTTGTACTAATATTATTTTACTATTTATTACATGTATATACAAATAATGCGGTCTGATTTTATAACATCATGCGGTCTGATTTTATAACATCATGAATTGACATCAATACAAATCATTTTTATTTTAATAAAACTCTTTGCACAATGTCTGATTTTGAGTGTCTTTTACATTAAAAATTAAATATTACGCAAAATGCAGGGGCACCCAAAGAGGTCAAGCCCCTCGGGCCCCAAACGATTGAAAAAAAAACTAGCTACGCCCCTGCAAAATGTTAAGGAGATCATTGGCCATGTTTAACATAGATGTAAATCCAATTCACTAGATCAGTAATACCCAAACTAACGCCCGCAGGTCGCATCCAACTAGTACAGAATATTTCTAACAGCTGACACTTGCGGTAATACTGAGCTCGTCTAGTTTGGCCTTCCATGTTATGATTGGATGTGCGCTTACAAACATCACGTTCTATGAGTTTCTATCTATAATAATGCATTCACGCTTGTTTGTTATGCCTGTGTACATATTATTAAAACTTGTAGATCTGTTTCTATATCTACTATTCTCTTATACACACAAAAAGCTTAAAAAATGACTTTACTCTTTTGAGATTGCATTTACTATTATGTTGTTCTGTTTCTCATAAGCAGGTCTTTCATCATTAATAACCAAAAAATAATGAAATGCCATCGGCTTCATGATATCTGGAGGCGCGGTGGCTGAGTGGTACAGCGCTTAGCTTCCGAACGTGGGGTCCCGGGTTAGAATCCTAGTGAAGAATGGGATTTTTTATTTCGGGATCTTTAGGGCGCCTCTTAGTCCACCAAGCTTTACGTTGTGGACAAGTGCAGGCGGTTGGTCGTTGTGCTGGCCACATGACACCCTCGTTAACCGTGAGCCACAGAAACAGACGACCTTTACATCGTCTGCTCTATAAATTGCAAGGTCGGAAAGGGAAACTGTACTTTTTCCTTTGTAAAGCCGCCACAAGTTAGACATAAGATGATAACAAAAATGTAAAGGAATGTTTGAACTAGATTTTAAAGTTTATATACATTTTGTTTTTATTTTGCAACCTTCGCTTTATGTCTAATGACACCGAAAGATTTGTATAAAAATTCAGACCAAAGCAGTCAAAGTGAAGTGGAACACAATGGTAGATGTGGTAGAGGGCGAGTACTGGGTTGACTGGTGATGTTCAGGTTGAAGAATCACACTTCACGATGACACTTATCTGAGCTAAAGATCCATGAATTGTTCTTGCTTATCATGTTGTTGTTTTTTTCGATCTAGAAAAAAAAAGCATTTGAAAAGTAAAGCAACATACGAACGAGTCATACTTACAAAAGTGTATGTAATAATAAGAAGAAAAAGAAGAAGAGGAAGAAACACTCCAAGGAAAAGTCCCGGCTTTGGCCGATGGGGGCAACATTGACATGTCTCAAAGCAGGTCATCTCTACCCTGAAACAGAACGCTTTGTTACGGCAATATAGGACAGAGTAATTAGGACAAAAAAATTACGAGAAGCGTATCCTAAAACTCAATATTGTTGACATATGTCGAAAATATGGAAATGTGGGTGAGTCAATCGAACACATAATGGCAGGATGTTCAGCCTTATCAGAATTTGCCTACCTAGGTCGCCATAACCAAGTTGAAAAGTTAATACGCCAACTCTTGGCTTTGACACATAATTTGATCGGTAAGTATAGTTATCATTACAAATAGTAGCCACAAGAGGTTCTCGAGTCTACTGATCATATTCTGTACTGGGATATGCCTATTTTGACCGACAAAACGGTAGATTTTAAACGCCCCGATCTTGTGTTCGTTGATAAAAAAGAAAAAAAAAGCAGCTACCATTTTTGACATCGCCGTACCACTACCTCATAATTTAAGAAAAAACTGAAATGGAAAGACAACGAAAATATGGAAACCTTGCTTGGGGATTAAGCGTTTATGGAAGTTATCTAAAACAACAATATACCCCATTGTTATATCAACCGAGGGATACTAACAACTGACCTCACAGATACCTTCAAAGCCCTTAACATTCTTAGGAACATTCTCGTTGCCTGTTAGAGGTCGGTACTGCTGCAGACCTGCCACATCACCAGAAGACTCCTCAGTGGAAACTGATAAAGGGAGACTACAATTAATTTAGTTTCTCTTTAACGAAGCTCGACCCTGGCAGAGCCAGAGAATGAATACTCGTTCGTTTCTAACATAATAACAATAATTTCCAGAAGCTTATCTTAAAATTCAATTTTGTTGACAAATGTCGAAAGTTCCGAAGGCGAGTGAGACCATTTGTTTTAGTAGGCCTGAACACTGACCTGCAACGTCACAATCTGTGGGCAGTTTAGACCAATAGCTTGTTGCCCCGTCTTAAGACCCGGTCTAAACTGCCCATAGGCTGTGACGTTGCAGGTCTGTGTTCATGAATTCTATAACGATTGGTCTCGATTGAACACATAATGGCAGAATGTTCAGCTTTATCAGAATTTGCCAACCTAGGTCGCCATAATCAAGTTGCAAAACTAATACACCAACACCTGGCTCTGAGATATAATATTGATCAATAAGAACACTCCTCTTTATTACTAATACACGCCACAAGAGGTTTTCGAGTCAACCAATCACTTTTTTTATTGGGATGGGCCTATTCTGACTGACAAAGTGGTGGATTTTTAATCGCCCTGATCTGCTGTTGATTGACAAATAAAGAAAAAAAAACGCTACCACGAGTGGCATCAACGTATCACTATCCCATAGATAATATGAGGAAAACTGAAATGGAAACAAACAAAGAAAATATGGGAAACGTTTCAAACTAAGCTTGGAGATTGAACAGTTATAGAAGTCGTCTAAAATAACAATATACCCTGTTGTTCTATCAACCGAGGGGATAATGACAACTAACCTCACAGACACCTCCAAGGCCCATAACAATCCTAAGAAGATTCTTTTTGCCTATCAGAGGGCGGTACTACTGCAGACCTGCCACATCCCAAAATTTATCAGTGGACACTGTTAAAGGAACTTCAATGAATTTTGTTTCTCTCTAACGAAGCTCGACCCTGGCATGTGGTCCCTTCAAGAGATAGCTAAGACAAATAAATCATCAGAAAATGGCCTAGACAAGAATCGCAAAGCGAAGGCTAGAACAGCAAAGTATCCGGTAATACCAAACAATATCTAAAGAACAGCAAAGTATCCGGTAATACCAAACAATATCTAAAGAACAGCCAAAGTATCCGGTAATACCAAACAATATCTAAAGAACAGCAAAGTATCCGGTAATACCAAACAATATCTAAAGAACAGCAAAGTATCCGGTAATACCAAACAATATCTAAAGAACAGCAAAGTATCCGGTAATACCAAACAATATCTAAAGAACAGCAAAGTATCCGGTAATACCAAACAATATCTAAAGAACAGCAAAGTATCCGGTAATACCAAACAATATCTAAAGAACAGCAAAGTATCCGGTAATACCAAACAATATCTAAAGAACAGCCAAAGTATCCGGTAATACCAAACAATATCTAAAGAACAGCAAAGTATCCGGTAATACCAAACAATATCTAAAGAACAGCCAAAGTATCCGGTAATACCAAACAATATCTAAAGAACAGCCAAAGAAGACAATGAAGACTGCAGGACCACATCGCAGGTACAGTGAAAAATATTACCATCAGACACTTATCATCAGCCTGTGTGCTTTATTTGCAATACTGTCAAACCAGCGTATGAAGGCAACATGATGTCATAAAATTTCGCATAAGACTTTTCAATTGATTAACATTGAGACACCTCCCTATATTTGAAAGTGTAAAATTCGTATTCAAAATAAAGTTGAATTATTTATATATCCCAACGTCTTCATTACAGTGATAATGGTATTTCAGTTGACTGGTCTCCACAGAATGGCACTTGTTCAAACACGTTGGAAAAGCATTGGTTCAAGTGACATGCAAACACTGTTAGTAGAAGATGACGTAGGTGTATGGAAACACTGTTAGTAGAAGATGACTTAGATGTATGTATATACTGTTAGTAGAAGATGACTTAGATGCATGGGCTTATAGAAAATGACTTAGGTGTTTGAAAATGCTTTTAGCAGAAGATGACTTAAATGCATGGAAATACTTTTAGAAAAGAAGACTTAGGTACATAGATGATATTGTAAGATTGTCAATTTACATTTTTACTCTTGAGACTTAAAAAGCAAAGGAAAAAATTCTTGGTGTGTTGGAATGTTAGCTAAAGACAGTATTTTTTTTTTTTTTTGAAATTATAGTATGCGCTCAAGAAAGTAAAATGCAAGTTAAATTTTTACAGATATTTTTGTTTATAAATTTTAAAAGATGATTTCTGCCACATACGATGACAATCACATAATAATAGACTTACCTTATTTTCACAAATTTTATTTGTTTGTCAGTTTTGACGAAACTTCTCCCTCTGGATGCCACAATATTATGTGAATTCTAATTTGACGCTACTCTTAAGGGCTGTTCAATAATTGCTTGTGGAGACAAGACAGGAGACTGACGTTGATGTGAGCTTTGTTGCCTTGGAGAGGTGAAACACAAATATTAAGGAGAAACATTTACAAATAACAGAAATTAAATTTATTTTTATTTTTTTTTGACTTTTTTTATGCTTAGAAAATTAGATTTTCCATTTTAGTGACTGATCTAATGGTAATCATCCTATTGAAACGAAACTAGTAAAATAAACAAAAATACTTTCTAAAAAAGAACAAAGTTTATATGGAATGAAATAGCATCGATTATTTTGGAATCAATCATGTAATTAATTTAATCGATACAGGCTAATAACAATTTGTGCGATTGAAAAAAAATGAAATTGTTTTGTTTAGTGCACCTTTCATACTTATAGCATGGTGCGTTATGGCCTCATCACTTTTGTGGACCAGTTTGGGGGGTAGGGGGGGCGGAGAAGGTTTCCGTGCCGCTTTTTCAAAAGCTATTTAAAAATAAAAAGGAGCTCGAGTCTGAATTCGAAGTCTTGAGCCTCCATGGTGGAATGCCAACTTGTTAACCACTGAGCTATTCAAGTACTTTTAAAAATTTAAGGTTGGTGTGTCGTGGGTTTCACAGAATGCCACAAAGTCGTGTCCTACAAGACATTCTGCATTGTGATTTAACAGAAGGCTAGAAAGCCGCTGGTCGCCAACTTTTAAGGTAGACTAATGTATGCGAACGAGACACGACGCTATTCAAAATCGGTTGGGGAAAAGAGGCACTGGATAGATCCACATGGAGAGCATAAATTTGTCTGGATCAGTCATGTAATTAAATTTGTAATAGAATTACACCAACAACAATACATTTGTGCGATAGAAATACTTTTACCAATTGTTTTCTTAGCGCTATTTAAAGGCTTGTAGCAGATTTATTGTTGTTGGTCTAGATCTATTACATATTTAATTACATGACTGATCCAACTAATTGATACTACACTAATATAAGTTTTTTTTTTTTTCAAAACTTATATCAACTCACTCTGTCTTCTGTTTGGTACAATGTTTGTACATGTTATGCCTCCAAATTCCCATTCTAGGATCAAGTTGAAACTTTACACAATTATTCATTGTCCCTAGCAACACGTGGATTATTTTATCGATTGGTCTTAATTAATTAATTTTGTGTAGAAAATTAGGTCGTCGCCTAAAAATTTGAAACTAACAATAGATAAAACTTTCTATTTTCATAAGCACTTGTCTAGCTCAGAGGCTAGCATGTTAGCCTTTCGTCAAGGATATTAAAGTCCCCGAGTTTAAATTCAAGTCGAGCAGCCTTATTACAAAGCTTATATCAACTCATTCTGTCTGATAAAAAGTTTGTACACATTATTTCTCCCACACCCAGTCTTGGATCAAGTTGAAACTCTGCACAATGATTTTTTATACCTGACAAAACAAGAATCAACGCAAAAAAAAAAAAAAATAACCAATGAGTTAATTGCTAATTAATTAAGGGAAACAAATCGTTCTTGACTGGTGAGGCGGTATTGATTGAATTATTCCCCTTTATACGTTGTCGCTTAAAAGTTTGAAACTAACAATAGTTAGCTACGAACGCTTTGTAAGCACTTCGCTAGCACAGTGATTAGTGAGTTCTAATTCAAGACATTGTTTAAATGTGTAGAATTAAAGGACGTGTAGGAAACATTGTTTAAATGTGTAGAATTAAAGGACGTGTAGGAAACATTGTTTAAATGTGTAGAATTACAGAACGTGTAGAAGACATTGTTTAAATGTGTAGAATTACAGGACTTGTAGAAGACATTGTTTAAATGTGTAGAATTACAGGACGTGTAGAAGACATTGTTTAAATGTGTAGAATTACAGGACATGTAGGAAACATTGTTTAAATGTGTAGAATTACAGGACATGTAGAAGACATTGTTTAAATGTGTAGAATTACAGGACGTGTAGGAAACATTGTTTAAATGTGTAGAATTACAGGACGTGTAGAAGACATTGTTTAAATGTGTAGAATTACAGGACGTGTAGGAAACATTGTTTAAATGTGTAGAATTACAGGACATGTAGAAGACATTTTTTAAATGTGTAGAATTAAAGGACATGTAGTCATGGTTCAGGGTCAGTCCTAGCGATTGCGGGGCCCTATGTGAAACGGTTTGAGCTGGGCTTAATCTGGGTAGTGATTATAAAAATAAGTGAAAATTAAGATTTTTAAAATTAGAAAATAAATTCCTCTTTGTATTTCATTCATTCTTTACAAAATACAAAATCACGATCAAAATAAATTTACTTTTTTAGCCTTGCGTGTAGCGAGCCATACAGTATATCATCGAAATTCTGTTTCCTGCACAGAACACGCTCAATAACAAGAATGGCTAAATTGTGCAATCTATCTTCGTGAATTGTTGACCTCAATTAATTCTTGATTAGTTTGAAGCGCGAGAAGCTTCTTTCACCAGATGCCACAGTGACGGGTATTGTTAAAAATATTGTGAGTACAACAAAGTAGTTTGGGAAAGAAGTGTATCTTTCATTAGTGGGCAGATGGGGTTATGGCGGTATTTGGTATTCGGTAAAATATGCCTTAAAGATTAAAGATTCCATTACGTCTGCGTATTCTCGGCCACATATATCTGCTGACTGGTCTGCTGATGACGGCTCTTGGAGATGAAAAGAAACCCAAACAGATTGTGATTTGATTTCCGCTATTCAAATTTCGGCTTCAAAATTCTGTTGAAGCAATTTATCCTGTAGACATCTTCAGCATTTTCAGGTGTGAAGTTTTCTAAAGATTTATTATACTGCCTTTTTCTTTGACGTTTGGCTGGAACGATTTCAACAACTTCCATGTTTTTAGGCAATTCTTTTGCTGTAACAAGAATCTGAGCACAAGTCATCAAGTTGTAAGAATACATTGCAGTGCTCAAATCTACTGTTTCACCTTGCAGTTCTTTACTCAGAAAATTGACTTGGAAGAGCACAAACGACACAAATAATTTGTACTGCTGTAATATTTCATACAGTGTTTCTGCTTCACTTTTAATTATCGCATCATTAGTCTCTTCAGCTAAACCAAGTAGTACGTCACAAACTGGAGGCATTTGATAACGAAGTGCTTTGAAACTATCTATTCAACATTCCCACAGAGAATTTACAGACAGAATATAAAAATCCTTTCTAAATAATGACCATCTCTTTGTAGATGCTGAAAAAAAACAGTGTACAAGCGTTTGTATAGTTCCAAAAAATAAATTATTAATGCATCAGATCATGTTTTGACTGCTAGCACCGGATTGTAATTAGGACAAGCAGCACATGGAGTAAAAATGCTCTGCTGTTAATATTTAAAAGCCTTTTTTTGAACTCCAGAATGGACGCCTTTCATATTCGCACCATTATCATAACTTTTTCCACGAATATTTTCAACACCGGGTATATTAATTCAAGCTTCTCCAGCTCATTCACTAGTACATCGCACAAGTCCAGTCCAGTAGTACTTCTCCAGCTCATTCACTAGTACATCGCACAAGTCCAGTCCAGTAGTACTTCTCCAGCTCATTCACTAGTACATCGCACAAGTCCAGTCCAGTAGTACTTCTCCAGCTCATTCACTAGTACATCGCACAAGTCCAGTCCAGTAGTACTTCTCCAGCTCATTCACTAGTACATCGCACAAGTCCAGTCCAGTAGTACTTCTCCAGCTCATTCACTAGTACATCGCACAGGTCCAGTCCAGTAGTACTTCTACAGCTCATTCACTAGTACATCGCACAAGTCCAGTCCAGTAGTACTTCTCCAGCTCATTCACTAGTACATCGCACAAGTCCAGTCCAGTAGTACTTCTCCAGCTGATTCACTAGTACATCGCACAAGTCCAGTCCAGTAGTACTTCTCCAGCTCATTCACTAGTACATCGCACAGGTCCAGTCCAGTAGTACTTCTCCAGCTCATTCGCTAGTACATCGCACAGGTCCAGTCCAGTAGTACTTCTACAGCTGATTCACTAGTACATCGCACAGGTCCAGTCCAGTAGTACTTCTCCAGCTCATTCACTAGTACATCGCACAGGTCCAGTCCAGTAGTACTTCTCCAGCTGATTCACTAGTACATCGCACAAGTCCAGTCCAGTAGTACTTCTACAGCTGATTCACTAGTACATCGCACAAGTCCAGTCCAGTAGTACTTCTCCAGCTCATTCACTAGTACATCGCACAGGTCCAGTCCAGTAGTACTTCTCCAGCTCATTCACTAGTACATCGCACAGGTCCAGTCCAGTAGTACTTCTCCAGCTCATTCACTAGTACATCGCACAAGTCCAGTCCAGTAGTACTTCTCCAGCTCATTCACTAGTACATCGCACAAGTCCAGTCCAGTAGTACTTCTCCAGCTCATTCACTAGTACATCGCACAAGTCCAGTCTAGTAGTACTTCTCCAGCTCATTCACTAGTACATCGCACAAGTCCAGTCCAGTAGTACTTCTCCAGCTCATTCACTAGTACATCGCACAAGTCAAGTCCAGTAGTACTTCTCCAGCTGATTCACTAGTACATCGCACAAGTCCAGTCCAGTAGTACTTCTCCAGCTCATTCACTAGTACATCGCACAAGTCCAGTCCAGTAGTACTTCTCCAGCTCATTCACTAGTACATCGCACAAGTCCAGTCCAGTAGTACTTCTCCAGCTCATTCACTAGTACATCGCACAAGTCAAGTCCAGTAGTACTTCTCCAGCTCATTCACTAGTACATCGCACAAGTCCAGTCCAGTAGTACTTCTCCAGCTCATTCACTAGTACATCGCACAAGTCCAGTAGTTTCCACAGGAACAAAACGTTGATGTACAACCACATAGGCCTACTCTTTCTGTTAAGGTGTAATGGTTTAATTAAATAATTTACACCTAGAGTAAGAGCGGGGCCTATGAAAGTACGGGGCCCCTCTGCGGTCGTATATGTTGCATTGGCCTAAGGCCGGCCCTGTCATGGTTTTCATTCTAGTTAGATTATACTATAAATTAAATTGAATTTTTTTATGGAACCTCTGGATGGAATTGAATTGCTTAGGTGCACAACGTGATAATTGTTGAGCGCCTGAGACACTATTTAGGCTTACATTTTATGCATAAATATAGGTACACTAACATTACCTACAGCCGTTGATTTGTTTCCAGAATTTATATTGTTTATTATTTGGTACAATTTAAAATCTTATAGAACAGACACAACACGTATTTCACAAAAAGAAGGCCAGTTTCACTAAATCAAGGTTAGTTTCACTAAATCAAGGCCAGTTTCACTAAATCAAGGTTAGTTTCACAAAATCAAGGCCAGTTTCACTAAATCATGGTTAGTTTCACTAAATCAAGGCCAGTTTCACTAAATCAAGGCCAGTTTCACTAAATCAAGGCCAGTTTAATTAAATCAAAGCCAGTTTAATTAAATCAAAGCCAGTTTCACTAAATCAAAGCCAGTTTCACTAAATCAAAGCCAGTTTCACTAAATCAAGGCCAGTTTCACTAAATCAAAGCCAGTTTCACTAAATCAAGACTAGTTTAACTAAATTAAGGCTAGTTTCACTAAATTAAGGCTAGTTTCACTAGACTAAGGCTAGTTTCAAATGCCAAGCTCCGTACATCCACAGCCACGCTATTTCTTTTTGCCAATAAATGTGACTATAACTTGCAGTGTATCTCCACCCAACACGCGTACTTCAGAGAAGCTCCACCAAAACCTAAGGTTTTTGTTATATACGATAACGTGAAATCAACCCATGAAATCAACTGGGGAAATCAACCCATAAAATTAACCCCTGAAATAAACCCATGAAATCAATGCCTGATAATAAGCACGTGAAATTTACCCAAGAAATCAGCCCGTGAAATCAACCCGGAAAATCAATCCATGAACTGAACCCATGAACTGAACCCATGAACTGAACCTGTGAGAACTGCTACTCACTTTTGTAAGGATGGTGAGCTACGATTGCTATGCTTTGAGTCCTTGAGTTCATTCGCCGATTGGATAATCACACAAAAAGGACATATAAGAGATAAAATCAGATCACACAGAATATTTCCATCGATGTTTCTAGAGTGTCTGACTAAGCTGCGGATGTACGCAATAGATAATAAGCCGCAAGGCTGGAAGCACAGAATGAGGGCACAAATGCAGCAGTTCTCGCCAACAGATTCTGCGTTTCTTCCATGCACGTAAAATGGGCAACAGTAGCCTAGTAAACAGATTCCACAGTTGTCGAAACAGCCCAGCAGACTATGGTTGAATCCCCCCATGACAGTTTACGATGTTAGTATTAGGCACGTGAGGAATAAAAGACCGTTGACTAGCGGCAATTAAGACTTCTGCCTGAAAAAGAAAATTAGAAGGAAGTTACTTTTAAATTAAAATTGATAATGGGGAATTAGTTTCCATTACTTTGTTTACTTCTAATGACATTAAACGAATTAAACTCCATGTCTATGCAATTATTCTCGGATCATTTAATGAATGGCTCTGTCCTCTTTATATTTCTTTTCGTTAATGAACTTCTGTAAACATATGAAAAGGCTGTATGTGACGTTTTGGCGCAGCCGTTTTAGCTCCGGTCGTTTTGGCGCTGACCGTTTAGGCGCGAGAAGTTTTGATGATAATTGAAAAACAACAACACTGTTTTCTCTATACTACATCTATAAATAGCACCTATAAATCTCACCCCACCACAACCCCACTCCTATATAAAATAGTTTTAATAAAGGTTAACAATGGTGCAATATGTCGCTGAGAGGCCAAAAGCCATGGGTGTAGCCAGGATTTTTTTTCGACCCCCCCCCCCCGCACGCCATGTATATATATAATAAATTGTTATAATCTAATTGTTAAAAGTGTAATTTAATATAGATCTATTATCTAGCTCTAGTTTACATTCGGAATATACAAAATCGTTCATTAAAGTAATCTTCATTGGATTATCTATTGATTTAGATCTAGATCTATAGGCTATAGGCTATATGCCCTACTATATAGATTCTAGATCTAATTAAATGTACTTGGTCATGCGATAGATTACAACAAATTGCCTATTAAGTAGTCCTACGGTGAAAAGAAAACTCTACTGTAGTTAAGAATTACCCACTTCTTATAAGCTGCTTAACTGAAACAAAGTCTGGAATGATAATTGTATTTACTAATGATGTAATGAATAGTTTGGTCATTATATAAAGTGATGTCTCTAGGGATGAAGCTTTGAATGTAAATATAATAAAAGACGCCTCGTTCGTAAACACACATTTTAGGTGCATTCGTGCACATTTTTAAAAAGGCTATTTTAAAAAATTTAAAGTGTGTCTTTATTTGAAAAGGTCCAGCAGACTCTATGCAAATGTAACTTAAAGAAAGATTTAATGCAGGCATGTCAAACTTATTATTGGCCGCATAAAAACTTACAATGACCCGAAAGGCCGCAGTCAAAAATTGGATGCAAACATGGCCACTAGTTTTATGTAAATTAGAAACAATACAATAGAATATAATAATTAATGGTATACCTGTCCTATATTTATTATTTTTATTTTGTTCACTGGAAATTACTATCACTACGCATTATCTGCGTTGTCCTGATGCTTGACATCTTTTCTGGGATACAAGTTTATTAATGTCAGGTTGAAGTTTGTTGGCCCCTGACACTATGATTGCTGATGACAACTTTGATTTCGAACGGTGAGGTGTTTTTGTAGCTTTCATTATAGAAAAGAACTGTTCACAGTCACAGTGCTTGCAAACAGCTAGAATTCTGGCTGCGAATTTCCGAAATTTAAAGCCGTTCAGGTAAATAACTGTAAAACTTTGGTACAGCCACTTCTATATACTTTGCTTTCAATAAAGAATCTGACTGCAATTCTATCAGCTCTAGTTGCACATTACCAGCAGCATTTTCAGAAGCAAATGATAATGGAGATAAAATCAACGAAAATTCTTGCTCGTATGAAACGAAGTCACGAAAACGGTCATTGAAAAGCATCTACTAACGTTTCCAGGTGTAGGACATATTTACCAAATGTTGCAGTTTTTAGTTCCTGACACGTTGAGAAGTGAACAAGGTTTTTCTCTTCATATTTGGTTTATCCACAGTTGTAGGCCTAACTTTGCTTGAAGCACTTCACATCATTACACGCAGTTGTGACAATTTTGTCTTTACTTTGAAGTTTCAAATGTAAGTCTTGCAGGTGAACAGTGAGATCAACTTCAGATGCCAAATCCTGAACCCATTCGTCAGTTTGGAAATGTTCAACAGGTTCACCTTTCATGTTCAGAAATGATACAAATTCCTCACGCAGTGCAAAAAATCTCAATACTTTACGACAGGAGAGCCAGCGGACTTCTGTGTAGAAGGGAAGACAATCAAATTCGTGTCCAATGTCATCCAGAAACATTGAAAATTGGCGATGATTTAAGCCACGGGCACGAATAACATTGAAAACGTCTGAAACTGGTCTTTGCACATGTTGAAACTGTAATTGCTTTGCACTTAATGCTTCTAGGTGAATGATGCACTGAAAATGAGCAAATTTAAAATTGACATCAGTCTCTCTTATTTTCGCAAGTATCTTTGCACCAACACCATTTCTAACCCAAATCATGGTTGGTGCACCATCCGTTGTTAAACTAGCTAGCTTTACCAGAGGTAAATTGTACTGCAATATCACCTCCTGTCATTTCTTAAAAACATCCTTTGCTTGTTATGCATAAAACAGAGCTCAAGTAGTTCCTCATGTATCTCAAAATTCCAGTCACGGGTTCTTATGAATAGAGACAAAACTGTGTTACACCCTTTACATCAATTGACTCATCGAGAGCCAATGAAAAGAATTCAAAATCATCTATTTTGTTCTTTAATTGTTTACGCAAGCTGACTGACATATCACTTATTTCATCTCCCAGTATGTTCCTAGTTAATGTTATTTCTTTGAATGCTTTCACCTTTTCTGGACAAATTACTTCGGCAGCTTTAACGACACACTCCCTATAAAATCACCATCACTAAATTATTTGTGACAAATGTAAGTCTAACTCTTAACAAATTGGTTATTTATAACGAGATATTAACAATTAATACTAATTTAAAAGTCAACAAATCAACCCTAAACTTAAAAGATAACTTGAAAATTAATAAATAAACGAAATTTTCGCGAAATTATTTGCTTTTAAAAAATCTGATAGTTTAAGAATAGTTATTAAGTTCAACGAAGTTGATTGTTAGCCTACTTTTTTTTTATTTTTGCAGTAAATATTTTACCTGAAAAGTAGTGGTGACTGTGAACGCTATGTTTGACATGCCAGATGCAAGTGTATGGTTATCTGGACAAATAGAAAACTAAGAAGCTTATCTATCTTCAAGATCCTCCTGTAAGGATGGCTGCCTGGTTGGTGATTTCATTTTTGGTCA
Source organism: Biomphalaria glabrata (assembly GCF_947242115.1). NCBI lineage: Eukaryota > Metazoa > Mollusca > Gastropoda > Planorbidae > Biomphalaria > Biomphalaria glabrata. Next base: position 41,237,234 of record NC_074715.1, read on the forward strand.
CTTCATCCCCAATTAAATTTCGTTTTGTATCCTATCATAATCAGTATTTTTTGGTTAATCCACATTTTTTTTGTTTGGTCCACAGATCACAAATAACTTGTACCAGGTTTTTCTAAGTAATTTTTGTTTATCGATTTATATTTTAGCTAATTAAAAAAAAATTTGACATTTAGTGCTATCATGAATTAGAAGCTGAAACGAATCAGAAAAAAAAATCATTTTGTATATTTGTTATTCTTGATTCTCCTGAGTCTACATAGGATGCGTGGAATGATTTGTTTGAAGTCTTAGGTTCTATCTAGATAGATTTATGCTTGAGATACGAATGCTCCTAAAGTTTACCATATTCGCCAAGCTGTCTTACTAGTCATCTTTAAGTTGACATTCTGGATTAAACTAGAGAAAACAAGTTCCTTTAAAAAAAGAAATTCATTATTTTTCCCCAAGACTTGACAAATGACAGAAGAAAACTCCATAGACCAGGACAGTACAACAGAAATGGAATTTAAAAAAAAAAAGGGTTTTTAATGTCATCTATTTATTAGAAAAATGCAAACACGTATAACAATTATGTTAATTGACTGAGGTCATAAGTACTTTAATTGACATGACGTCTCCCAGCACTCACTTGGTCACAGAGTTACACATCAAACTATTTACAACTTTTTGTACACCACTGTTTCTTCTCATCAACAGTACAAATAAAAACTAGCCGACACATTAATCTATGAGAATAGTGTACATTACACTGATGAACGGGTTACTCATTTATTGAATTATGTTTCTTGAATGCCAATCGATTTTCTTATTCAATAGTACGAGTGTAAACTATGGCAATGTCCAATTCAGACATGAAAAAGAATAAAACTGAAGTCTAAACATAAATAAAAGATTAGAAAAATGACAACATAGTCCTCATTATCTGTCCCTTGACAATTCGTGTAAGTAATTCCCTCCCTTTTCCCCTGTCAACATGCCGAAGTGATGATAGGTAGATGCTATGCATGTAGACTAGCTCAAAGAACTACAGCTCAAGTTAGGATTCTAAACAGTCAATGAACTTTTACATCCTGTCTTAAGTTATGATTCTAAACAGTCAATGAACTTTTTCATCCTGTCTCAAGTTATGATTCTAAACAGTCAATGAACTTTAACATCCTGTCTTAAGTTATGATTCTAAACAGTCAATGAACTTTTTCATCCAGTCTCAAGAAATGATTCTAAACAGTCAATGAACTTTTTCATCCAGTCTCAAGAAATTATTCTAAACAGTCAATGAACTTTTTCATCCAGTCTCAAGTTATGATTCTAAACAGTCAATGAACTTTTTCATCCAGTCTCAAGTTATGATTCTAAACAGTCAATGAACTAGTTCATCCAGTCTCAAGTTATGATTCTAAACAGTCAATGAACTTTTTCATCCAGTCTCAAGTTATGATTCTAAACAGTCAATGAACTTTTTCATCCAGTCTCAAGAAATGATTCTAAACAGTCAATGAACTAGTTCATCCAGTCTCAAGTTATGATTCTAAACAGTCAATGAACTAGTTCATCCAGTCTCAAGAAATGATTCTAAACAGTCAATGAACTTTTTCATCCAGTCTCAATCTGTTCACCAACTTTTATGACACTTTAGTGACTGACAGCAAAGAAAACCAGCTTTACACTTTGTCATTTTCATTCTTATAACAAACCAACAGCTTGAAACTAAGGAAGTGCAAGAGAAATACAAACAAACAAAAAAGTTCTTGACACAATAAATACTATACATTTGTTGTTGTTTTTGCACCAAATTCTTTTTTTTTTAGTAATATTGTAGCTGGACATTTGAACAAAGAATTAAATTAACAAGTCTAGCAATACGCATCAAATTTCAAAGAAACTATTACATCTGTAAAATTGTATAAATAGCTCCAAGCCAATAATATCATTGGCTTACCTACCTCAAAACAATTTTATCCGACACAGCTATAGCCATTTCAACAAATATACATACACAGTATCAAATGGTTTCTTTCTTAACACACACTCCATATTTCCAAGGAACACAGCTATTGATAAATTAATGATGGTTATCTACAGAAGTCTAATACATGAAGCTCACTGAAAATGTACATTTATTGTTCTGTCAAGAGATTTGTACACTGAACATTTCAAAGAAAAACACAAGTATATACAAAATGAAAGCTTGGTACACTAGCATTAAGAACAATGGACAGATCAAAGGAAATACTGAGTAACATAACAACCAATAGTGTTGCAGTTAATGGGATATGCTATTTCATTTCTTAAATGTTTGACTGAAAATGGAAACAAATAATTTTTAACTGCTACTCTGAACCATGGGATTACAACTCTACAAGGGGGGTGTGGTGAGAATGTCTTCTGCATAACAAAGCTGAGGTCTTTGAGAACATAGTTGAACAAAGCCATACAATCATTTTATTATTTGGGTTCTCAAGGGGATTTTGACATACATTTAGAAACAAACTTAGAAATTTAAAAATAATTTGTTCCCATGTTTTTCATTTATTAGACAATGGAATTTTACAACTTTGTCTTTTCCCATACAATCCACAGGACGATACAAAAGTATCACAAAAGAAAAAGTGATAGTTCAGTACTAGAACTTTACTCTTGTAAGTTCAGATTCTTCTGATTTCTCTCTTTGCATCTTCCTTCACTTTGTGTTGCATCAACTGCATACATGCTGCAGCATCCTCTTTACTGTCATGGCCACCAGCTTTATTAACAAATGAAAAATGATAAGCATTAAATGACAAACTTTCATTACAGACAACAGCAAGTTTAAAGGAAAGGGCTTTCAGAAAATAATTGTAAAAAAAATTATTCAATTGCGAGTAGCTAGGCAAGAAAATATTTTGCAAAACATGCAAACATCAAAGTTAACAAATGAACTCTAGCAATGTCTGTCTTGCTTTAGCAAGTATTAGTTTGTGCACACACACATTTATTTCACATGCAAGTCCACAAAAGAAAACAAGATGGCCACTGCATTTCAGTTGTACAAGTATCACAACTTTACCCAATATGAGACCATTATTATCATATACAGGCTATTAGATTATTGAGGAATGCAGTATTTCCCATGGCTACGCAGCCCCAGCTGTGACCTACATTTTTGCCACACCCAGGACAAGCATAATCATTGTCCGCAGGTGGTCAATTTAGATTTTCTTTTTGCCGCCTGCGTCTGTCCTCGGCAGCGGATTTCCTTTTGGTCTCTAATGTGTATCCTGCGGCCTTCGTGAGTGACCTCCAGCTGTCTCATTCTGAGGCTGCCCGCAACCAGGTGCTCTCTTCTATGTCAGCTAAGGAAAGTTGACACCTAAGCTGGTCTTTGAAGCGTTTTCGTGGGGCGCCTCTGTTACGTCGACCACCTTTCAGCTCACCAAAAAAGACTGCCTTTGGCATACGTTCGTCTCCCATACGGGATACGTGCCCTGCCCAGCGTAACTGTCGGACCATAAGAAGTTCCTCTCTACTGTCCATACTGGCGTTCACAAGGACATTGCTGTTTGTAGTGCGGTCTTGCCACCGTATGTCCATGATGGAGCGCAAGCATCTTTGGTGAAAGCACTCAAGAAGTCTTAGTTGTTTTCTGTATAGTGTCCATGTCTCGGAGCCATATAGAAGGGTTGAGAGAACCACCGCCTGGTAGACAATGATTTTTGTAGGCGGAGCTATTTGTTTCGCCAAACTCTCGCATGAAGGCGTCCAAAAGCGCTACTGGCCCTGGCCAGATGGTTACCAACTTCCCTTGAAAGTGAGGCATCATTTGGAGCAATGCTGGGTCAAATGAGGCAGCGATTGCACAAAGGCATCTACATCCGGTTTCATTCAGACAGCAATGTGTTCAATCTTCAATGTCTACTATCCCATACAAAAACAAAGGAGATGGTCATAACGGAGCTTCTCTATGCCGATGATTGCGCCCTGCTAGCTCACAATGAACATGATCTCCAGAACACTGTAAAGGAATTTGCATATGCTGCCGCCTCTTTTGGTTTATCTATAAACCTCGGGAAAACAGAAGTCACCCAATAAAACATACTCAGCCCCAAGGATCACCATAAACGGACAGCCCCTTAACGTGGTAGACCACTTCACATATCTAGGTAGTATAGTGTCCAAAAAAAATATTTCTGCTTTATATATTAGATATAGATATATATATTATTTTTTTATGTTTATGATTTGAAGAGGGACCATAATTAGCCTTTGCACCTATATATGAAGAAATAGATTTGCAATAGTGCTATTGTTTTTAAACATTTAAACAAGAAGACAGCAGAACAAAAACAGTGTGGAAATGACTAGACTGTATGTAAGATAAGATATGGATTGTAATACAAACCATCGTCTTGGATGATCTTTTGCAAAATGTCAACCATAAGATTCCTAAGTGCACGCTTGTAAGGAAGTCCCAAACGATGTGGAAACACTAGAGATGTATCAACAACAGTACTGTGTATCAACTGTGGAGTAGAGTATTCCAAGACATAAAATAAAAGAAATGCTTTTAAAGTCAGTTATTAAGTAATGCACATTTGAGACCAAAAGGAAATCTGCTGAAGAACTTAAATAGGCTTTGTCTGTGTCAGATATGGTAAAATAAAGTGCTTGATTTGTGTAGCCACATTAAAAATGGCACTCAGCCTTAATCTTTGGACTTGAAGACAAGCCCTATAGATTAGAATATGTCTACTTTTTTTGTTTTATAATAGGAATTGTTACTAGCCTGAAAATGCAAACATTTTTATCTTTTAGGGGTGGAAGCTAAATAGACAGTTTCTGAGTCTTTAGCTTCAAAATTCTTTAACATAGGCCTGAGGTCTCTGACCTGTTTTAAAATTGAATTTTTAAACCACCTTGTCTAAGAAAAAAGTCATAATGAAATACAACCATGATAAAATATATAAATCTATAAAGAAACATTGTATTTATTGCAACAAGAGTTAAACAAAATCCTCACACCTTTAAAGCGACCAGATCACTCTCCAAACTGTGTCCAATGAGTATAGTCTTATCTGATATCAAGCTAAGCATGACAGCCTGGACACCTCTCAAATTAGTTGTGACACCTTTCATGTTTGCCTCAGTAATACCACTAAATCTGTGAATACAATTTTGTTAACCCTTTACAGTTTTTTTCCACAGAAATATTTTGTTTTATTGTTTAGTTTTTAAATAACTATCAATAGCTTCACACAAATATCATTTCAACAAAATGAAATGCTACACACTTGATTTCTTAACATTAATAATAATATTAACACCTTTAGAAAAATCCTGACGAACTCTCAATAAGGGAGATCCTTTTTTTTTTCAAGTTACTGAAATGATTATTACCATGAAAAGCCAATACAATGACTAAAACACAAAATATCATTTGTATTTAAATTATGTTATAGCTTAAGATATATAGTACTAGTGAACTTTTTTTAAATCCAGCTATTAGCTCTTGAAATGAATTCAGAACCATATTTTTTTAAATGTTTAATTTGGTCTCGATTTTAGTTGAGGTTGGAAGAGGTACATTTTATTATAATTTGCACCACTGGATTTTTTTTCTCATTTGCCCTCCATCAAGAAAAACCAATTGAAAAGAACGTTGCTAATCACCTGGTATTATAATCAATGACATCTGTATCAGGTTTGACAAGGCTCTCGTACACAGTGTTGCAATCCTCACCAACAACAGTGACTCTGGCCAGTTCTAGACCTGCTTTAGTGTAGACCTGCATATAGAAAAAAAGGTTATGTGAACTATCAACATTCTAACACATGACACTAGCATGTATAAATAACAAACTATATACATCTTTATGGATACCACTATATGTAAGATATTTAATATTTAAATATATATGTGTATGTAATTCTTATCAGCATTTTATGACAAATTTTGTTGACTAAAATTATGAATAAAAACTTTACATTTTGTAAAGTATTATAATGTTTATAAGATAATATATATTATTTAGTTCATGTTCTTATTAGATAAGAGTTAACAGTTAAAATGTGTATCTATTTCGAAGTTTAAAAGATGTATTATGCCAATGTTATAACAAGTAAATAGAATGTATACTAAGGTAAAAAAAATATTTAGGAAGGACCTCATTGCTTTTCTTACCATCTCACAGTCAAGAGAATACACTTTGTAGTCGTTATCAGGTGATGGTAGTGTCTTCATATAGCCAGACAGGTTTTCAGTCTTGTTTCTTTCATTGACGTGAAACTAAAGAAAGACAAAAAAGGAAACATATAGTTTTTGCTTATAATGAGAACATTAAGCAGTGAGTAAAGATTTACAACAGATACCAGTTTTTTTTTTAAATAATAAAATAAGATAAAAAATTAGGTAGATAAAAAGTGAGTTTTATAACATTTTTTTTTAAAGAACCGAAAAATGAAGTAGTTACTCTTAGTATAAATGATTATTTTAATTAAATAAAATAAAATGTTGCTACTACTAATTTTATTAACTCTAAGCATATTTATTTAACTTTTTGCACCTTTTTTTATATTTAAATTACTAAATATTTATAAATAAAATATAAATAGTACAAGTTTTATGTTGAAACAAATGATACATACATTTTGAGTCTTTTGATTTCAATCAAACATTATTTAATTAACTTTATTGAATATATTTACAATAATAACTGCGACATATGTGGATGGGAGAGTCTCTCCAAAATAAGGCTTTCCAGTCACATGAAAAAGTGTTTTATGAGATGAGCGATAGACTTTACGAATAAAGGAGGCCTACATAATAACTTTGTACATTAAAAAGTAATATGTGCCATTCAAAGTTTACTTAAATGCTCCAAAACAAATATAGTGAGTTAACAGAAACAACCTGGTTACAAAAGTAAGTGCACACAAGCAGCATTGGTCTGTAAGTCATTTAGTCAAGTACACAAAAAAATCTAACCTCGGCCACTTGACATCCTTGGGTGCCAGCTCTTTCACTACAACAAGAATAACGAGATTCCAGTGATCCTGCAACTGGTAGGGAAAGATCAAAACAAGCTCATAATGTAGCAGATAGATAACCTAGATAACAGAATAGTTAATACAAAGGTGAAAGAAATGAATGCAATGAGGGATAGACTTACTTTTCATTTTATAAGCACTACCGTAGTGATATATACACTTTTCTACAGATGCTGGGCTTCCATCTTTGTTGACATAATATCTCTTCCCACAGCGTCTGCAAGTTCTTTCATTATCTAGTGTTTCAAGGAGAGAGAAAACAGTTGTGATGAATTCAATGTGAGAAGAATGAAACTGATTGAATGAATCACTAAGTTTCATTGTTCAAAAATGTATCTTTACTAAAGCCTTTATCAACTGGGTATGTTCAGTTTTTTAAATACTTATGATTTATGTCTTGAAAATTCTTCTGTCTCTCCCCCACCCACTCTTGATAATGCACATTAATTTGTATCAATTTTTATAGCATTGATCTGTTTCTTGAAAAAGAATGAAAACTACTCTCTAACTAATCATTCCAAAAGCTACTAAATTGGATAAACCTAGACTTCAAATAAAAAAAAACAAGCAACACTTTTGAGCTTTGATAAAATAGAGCTATTAGTCGACTTGTAAGCGGAAAAAGGATTTATTTTAAAAAGAATATTTTCAAAGTTTCTTATTATATCAAGTAGATATTAGTGTATAATAAATATATGAAATTTTCAACAAAAAACCCCCCGCAATATTTAGTTAATGTCATTCTAGAAAAAAGAAATCTCTCTCTGTGTCACATATATCACCTTCACCTATATATATATATATAGGTAGAGGTGATATGATGCTACATGAATTTCTGATACAAGATTATGGCATACATCTATTGTAACCTTTCTATTAAAAAAAAAACAACCCCCCCCCCCCCCCCAAAAAAAAAAAAAATCTAATTTACTGCAAAAGCTGAGTATTGAGTAATGCGACTGATTTTGACAAATGTATAAAGAAATTAAAAGAAGTTAAATTACCTTTCAATAAGCTGTCCTTTGCATCTTCCTTATAAAAAATCACTTTATTGTTTCCATTTGAAGAAGGTCTAGGATATCCATTGGCTCTAAGCTGATCTTCAGTCAAAATGTATTTCACTAGACGTTCATATAATCCTTTGCCTGTTAGATTTCAAATGTGTTGTTGTTGTACCAATAGACATTTCAAATTAGCACTAGATAAAACAATATAACAATAACAATAAAACAGCTGTATATTTTACCTTTATGTGTTACAGGTATTCAATAGTTTTGATAGGGGATGACTAGTCACACTTAGTTCTGACTTCCTAACTATCTAAATCAGTTTTGACTTCCTATCTAAGTCAGTTTTGACTTCCTAACTATCTAAATCAGTTTTGACTTCCTATCTAAATCAGTTTTGACTTCCTAACTATCTAAATCAGTTTTGACTTTCTAACTATCTAAATCAGTTTTGACTTTCTAACTATCTAAATCAGTTTTGACTTCTTAACCATCTGACCCAAGTTTTACTTCCTAACCATCTGATTCAGTTTGACTTTCTAACTATTCGAGTCAATTTTGATTTCCAGCAGATTCAGTTTTGACAGCTGAACTATTTGACTACTTCAAAAGCCCATACAAAAAACTATTATAATATAATAACTATGATAGTGCTTATATTCCTGCCCACCATATCTAGCTTGACAGAAGCATAAAGCAGACTAGGTCAATCTTTCAATTTCAAGTTTTTAACATTTTTGTTTTTCTTACTATCAATATTGTTATGCAAGAATGAAAAGATTTAAAATCATATTTTACAAGACTAACTTACAAAAGCTAATAATCTATAGTTTTTTTTTTACCAGTAATATTTATTGGTAAATTTTTCCCTGGGACACCAGATCGATTTAAAGTAAAGCTGGTTTTGGCTGCATGAGATCCTCCAAGTGTGGCTGCATGGGACTGAGACATATGTGATGGCTGCGATGTAAGCCCAGGACAATGTTTCTTAGAGGATGAAGGTTGAGACTCAGAGGCTTTCTCCCTGATTTTTTTAACAGCATTTACCAAGAGGCGAATATAAATATTTTTATTGCAAGCTCTTTCATAAACAGTCCCTTCTTCCTCTTGGGCCTGTAGAAAAAAAGTTGGAATTTCAGATTAATTTTTTGTTTACAATACTACTATTTAATTCACACTTTTGGAATGGAAACCCTCTGGGTGGATGGACATGATTCTTCAAAACAGCTCTAACGATTTTCCTAGAAATTTTACTTTTGATTTATATTGTTGGGAAAAGAATTACTAGTTCGTTGGCCGCACTGGGAAAATTATAGTTTGACCATTATAATTTTTCAAAGTATAAAAGGAAACAATTTAAATTTGGCTACAAAACTAGAAAATCTTTATGTCTTCTGGTATTTCCGCTAGGTAACATTCATTAGTCGGAGGTGTTGTGGTTGAGCAGTAAAGTGCTTGGCTTCTGAACCAGGGGTCCTGGGTTCAAATCCAAGTGAAGACTGGAATTTTTAATTTTGAGATCTTTGGGTGCCTCTGAATCCATCTGGCTCTAATGGGTACCCGACATTAAACGGGGAAAAGTTAAGGCGATTGGTAGTTGTGCTGACCACATGACATGCTCGTTAACTGTGGGCCACAGAAACAGATGACCTTTACATCACAGCCCTATAGATCACAAAGTCTGAAAGGGGAACATTTAACATTCATTTGTTAAAACACCCTCTATAAGATAAATAAAGGAAGTATTGTCTTTTTTTAAAAGAAGTGTGTTTTATGTTTTTCTTGTTGGTCTTCCATACAATTTGTGGTGGGGCAGGCTGAAGGTATAAAATATGTTTACATGCTTTTGATGTTTCATCAAAATTGAAGATTATTACATCCTAGCCCAAACATCCAACAGAAAGGTGGAAATGGCACCAAGCAGGGTTTAAATCCGGAACCACCAAGATGACAGTCTAGAGTGCATACCACAAGACACCATCACTTTAGTAGTTTGTGTGAAATTGGGGTTATACTATGAAGCAAGGTGTCAACCCTCCACCCACAAAGTGATAAAATGAATGGCTTAAAATCAATTTTAAAAAGTGTTCATAAATAACCAAGAAATTAATACAATAAAGTTGTCACAAGCTACAAAGGCACTAAATAGTCAGACTGACCTTAAACTTTGTTTATTAAAAAATAAAAATTGCAGCAAGAATGATGCCATTTACTAGCAATACTTAAGTAATAAAAGTAGCTTTTTATGTCACATACTGTGTCTACAAATATCAAAGTTACACAAAACTTGTGAAGCATTCTTTAAAAAGATATCAATTATTTATTATTAATTAATACCAGTAAGATTTAGCGAATCTATTTCATGTGAAATCAAAGATATAAATATTCTTGTTGGATTTCTTTTAATTAGAGTGTTTGTATTTTCCATTCAATTCTTGTTTTTTTGTGCTGTATAAAATTACAGACTGTTTAGCGCTATCCCAACACAACACAGCAATTACCTTTTGAAATGCTGTTTCTTCTGAACTGAATTTCAGATATTCTTCTATGACAATATTGAGATAACGTTGACGTATGTTGCTAGGAACTTTGTCTCCAAATGAGGTAGGAATAATGGGACGTTTTAAATTAGTCTGAAAAATCAAATTAATAAGATCTTAATTACTTTTACTAAGAATTTACAATGAACATTATACAGTAGCATTAAGTACTACAAAAAAAATTTCACATTATTTTTTAATCAAAACATTATGGGCTACTGATGTTTAATCTTTTAATAGATGTAAATAATTAACGACAAGACATTTCTTACCATTGTTGGTTCATGTGCTTTGCGCTTCTCAGTCTTGGAAGCTGTGCTTGCTATTGTAACAAGCCTGCCTCCAGAAATTTCACAATTTCCGGGTGTATCACTTTTTCTCTTCTTGGAGTAGAAAGAATTGGGGGAGTAGACACTACTACCTGGTCGTGTTGTACCCAATTTGACTGGCGTCGCAGGCTTGGGAATGTGAGCTTCTCTCTTCTTAGAAGCAGCTAAAGCACTGTCAGCAGAAGATGTCAGCAGTGAAGGACTAGAGTTTGATTTATTTTCAGAAAGTTTGTAGCTTTTACCAGTTAAGTCTGATGGCTAGATATGCAAAAATAATAAAAATACAAAATGAGACATAAATACAAACACCTAGTTTTCTATAAAGATGCAAAGTAAAATAATTAATTCAAAAATCTGAATAAAACTATGAATAACAGAAAAAAGTAGAAAATGGTCTTAATATCTATTGGATTTGACAGACTACATAGATTATACACAAAATAATGTCTTTTTTTTTCAATATTTTTTTTTAAACCATGAATCTTTCAATACTAAATTACACTGTCAAAAATAATGAAGTAAATATTTCTATCATTAATACACTATATACAAGGTTTAAAAAAAAAAGTTAAATTTAGGTACAATTATTCCAGCAGCTAAAAGGGGCAATGAAAAAGACATTCATAAAATAATCACTGACAGTGTTCAACAGACTAGGCCTACAAAATGAACTGATCTACTATATTTTGCTCAGAAAGTTGTATGAACACAGACATACCAGTTCAGATTCTCTCCCTTCTCTAGCAGCAGCTTTTAGCAAAGCTCTTTTCTGCATCTCAACAATACGATTATGCATGACTTCAGCAGGACTCATTCTTGGTCTCATCTGTGCTGGGGCTGTTATTGGCTTTCGTATCTTAAAAAGTACAAATATAAAATGTTTCTAAATAAGTGAAGGTCCATAAATCAAGTGACCTACTGTTGACAATAACTTTAGTGAATAAAATGTATTGCGTTGCGACTCTGCATGGGGTAATTTACTTGAAATCAATGAATACATATATCCATTGACCCTAATCATGCATCTTCTCTCCACCTCCTTAGTTCCATGGCTAACTTTCCATTGCCCTTCTTCCCACCATTACTTGAAACATTTCCAGTTTCTTTCATAACATCAATGATTAAAAAATGTATAGACTTTGTTTTTAATGACCTGGTCTTATAATTATTATCACTTCTGTTAAACATAAAACATAATGCCCTATAGTTTTGTTGTCATGAAAAATATTTTTAATCCTTTTTTTTCTATTCGTATTGAGTCCTATAGATGAAAATCCCTTAAGCCAATACTAATAATATGAAAAGAAAAACTGATACAATAGCTTTACATCAACATCTGAATAAATCAATCTAAGTTAATAAATGTTGACATTCATTTTCACTCTCTGACATATAAAACATATTGAAAATATCACAACTGGAGATTTTCACAATAAATATTTTATTCTTAACCATGTTAATAAGGACACTCTATAAATATAGGTCACTGTTGCCAACGAAAGAATAGAAATAACTTTGTGCTACATACACAAGAGCTTAGAAATAAAAGTGCAAAAAAATTATTGTCTATGTCACGTAACATAAAGCAGCTGTCGCATTAAGTTTAGTTTTAGATTGTATTTATGCAGGTCATGGTTATATGTTGTTGAGTAACGACAGGTTTATTTAAAAGGATGATTGTTTTTCCATAAGCTCTAAAAATAGTTTGGACGTTACTAGAAAAACTGGCAAAAGTATTTAAAGAAGGGATATGTTCAGTTTAAGAGGGTGACGACTAGAGAAAATGAATTTAAATTAAATTGTATCATATATTTATGTTGTGTGTATATTATTAAAGTGATTCCTAGTTCCAGAATTAAAGCTTTTATCATATCTCCGGCATCACAAAATAGTTTGAGAATTCAGAAATTGTCTAAAGGAGAGATCTATATAAAATTATAGCATCAGAGACATAGTGTCTGATCAACATAAGCTCATTATAAAATCAATACATCGTTGTCATCTGGCACTTAAACATATATCGTCACAGTATACCTTATGATAAATTACATAGCTAATAAACACTTTCTGTACATACATACTACAGATACATCAAATATAGCTAGCTATTTATAGTTCCTGCAATAGATGAAAATCTCTTTAAAGAATGAAAAGACAATTTTAAAATGAAAAGTGTTTACTTTATTAGCAGCACTATGTGCCATCCTCTTCTTGCCAAGAGTAGCTAGGATGTTTTCAGGTTCTTCAAAACTTGTCTGAGTCTGAAAAACAAGTATATAGTTTCAGTAAGATTAATGTTCAAAGTTTGACAAAGTCACAAGCAAAACGATATAATTAAATTAAGAAAACTGTTGTTTTTTGGTTTAACACCATATAAAGAATAATCCAAAGTAGACTAATACCAAAATAAATATGTTGTGACAACTAGAAACAACTGTAATTCAAATGCAATGTAAAATCACATTTCTCACCTTTAATTTTTTAGATTGTTCAGGAGTTAGTTTGGCCAATTTAGCCTTTGCTGCTAACTGTCTCTCAGTTTCCTGAAAAATCCTGAGACATTCATCAAATGTATCTGAATCTGATAACATATCAACCTCATCAGAAAAAGAAAAATGTTTTTCTTCCATTGGCTGCTCCTCAGCCTCAGACTCACTGAGCTCATACACTTCTGGCTCTTTAGCAGGCATCTCAATAATTTGAACATCTGAATCATATCCATCATTTTCCTCATAGTTTCCAGGATCAACTTTTACATGTTGAGTTTTCTCTTTGGAGGATTTTCCATTCAGGCTTGTTTTAGAGCTGCTTTTAATACTTTTATTATGACTTTCAAAATTTGTTTTAGATTTTGAATTTTTATTTACAGATGAGGTGAAGCTACCATTTGTATGAAGATTGTTTTTCTCTGCCTTTATAACTATGTCTGGCTTTTTCTTTTTTTCACCACTGTGACTTACAGACTTGATCAAATTTCTGTCTTTGTGCAACATTTGATGAACACTTACAAGACTTTCTTTAGATTCTTTCTTAACTATTACATCTGATAAATTACTTTTAGGGCTCAAATCATTTTTAGAACTTTTACTATCACTTGAATTACTTTTAGATTTAGATGATGTCAAATTAGATGAACTCATAGTAGTCTTAATTTCACTACTGGAGGTTTCCGTTTTAGACTTTTCTTGCTGTTTTAATTTCACTTTATTTTCAAAAGATTTGTGTCTGTGATCATTCTGTACAGATACCACCCCATTCTGAAGTGAAGGATTGTCTGACTTGCTAACTGATGCTGTTGAAGAGGATGTCTTTGATGATACTTTACCTGAGTAGTCTGAATGTCTTGACTTTGAACTGTGCTTGTTTTCCTTTTCTGAATTGGAGCTACCCGCTCTCTCCGTGTGTTTTAAGGACTTGTGAGAACTGTCTTTTGACGAACTTTTCTTTTTGCTGCTAGTTGATGAGGGTTCTTTTTTATCTTTAGCTGAATGTGATAATTTAGAATTCGATGTACTACTGTCAACATGGGTGGAGGAAGTCTTTGATGAACTAGACTTAGAAGATGACTTTGAGGAGTGCACATGTGCTTTAGAATCAGGCTTAGAAAAGTCTGATTGATTCTTACTATCAGAATTTTTAGATCTGGAAGAACTTTTGCTAAAAGACTTTGAATGAGAATGTGAACTTTCTGATATTGAGCGGCTGGTAGAATGTTTTTTTCTAGAAGATTCTGATTTGTGAGTACTTGAGTTTGATGAGTGCGAACGATGAATATGAACTTTAGATTGGCTAACATCAGATGTTTTAGATGTGCTGTCAGGACTGTAAGGGTGCTTGGTAGAGGTGTTCACAATTTTGTCAGATTCTGAGGACTTTTTGGGGCTGGCTTCACCTGAAAGCCGAGCCAATTTACTAGTTATCTGGGATGATGGTGTGAGAAGAGATGCAAAGTCCATAAGCTTATCTTCTATACTGGCAGTTTGTTTGTCATTTCTACAGCTCACATCTTCATCAGAGTCAGTTAAATCATCATCATGCCATGATTCTTTGCATTTACCTGACTCCTCAGTGCATTCTTCTTCACTAAAATTAGCCTCAGGCAGAGTTTCTACATCTTTAGACTGCACCTGCTTCACAAATATTTGGTTTGTGTCTCCTTTGTCTGCTTCACCGCTGCTGTCCTCACCACTAGAAACTACTTGGGCAACAAAAGCAAAATTTTTTACAGGATCATATTCAATTGTTCGGCTAGGCCTTTTATCTGATATATTTTTTGGAGTTGGATTATATGATGGAACAGATACGCTTGCCGCTGACTGAAAGTGTAACTTGGGAGTTGGCACATAGCTAGGTAATGAGTCTGCACCATACACTGGCTTTGGCTTTGGGAGACCAGATATTTTTGGCAATGAAGCCAAATTTAATGGATCATCCAATGATTCTGGCAAGCTTTGATCTGAGTTTGTAAAATTGGGAATAGTGCAAGAATCACCAGTTGAATTTGATGCTGTTTTGTAGATTTCCACAGGTCCTGCTGGTTCACTGGGAGCCAATGTACTGTATTTTGCCACATCTGGCTGGGCATATGTACTTTGAAATAAACCCTGATTATATGTTGATGTATGTTGATACGGTTTTGAACCTGTAGTTGAGTAGCTTGGGCCATTTTCTGTTTTCAAATTAAAGAGAAAAGATACATAAAGTGACACATATATAAAATATACAAATACATATATATACTAATAAAACAATAAATACAACAGCACTTATAACTTGTAATTTTGCTATTTAATAACATCAAACAAATTTGATTGTTGGTTATTTATAATACACTTTAGAACCTCTGTGAAAATTACATCAACATAAATAATGTAATAAAAGGCTCTGGGTTAGTTTTCCTGAAAACTGAACAGGATAATCTCTGCCTGGATCTGTGGTACATAGTATGCACTCAGAACTGTCCTGTCAAGGGTTTCATGTTTGAACCCTGTGGTCATTTTGCATTAGGTTTGTGCTACATAATAATTTTCCTATAATTTCATAAAATAGCTAAAAAGACAAACTAGTCTAAAACGTTTTACACAGGTAAGTCTTAATGTTCTTCTATAATTTGCCTGTAGTGTGTCTGAGCATGATGAGCAAAGTTCCTAATCTTAGGTGACATTAGGACCATGAACTAAAAAGTCCTTCAGGCCATACGTTTTAAGGATAAATAATAGGCATACCTAGAAGAGATTAATGCATGAAGCTTGGCAAGTGATCTCTAAGAGACATATAGAATGTCTCTTAGGTACAAAGACATTTTACTTAAAATTTATCATTTATTGAACTGTTGACAAAGTGAGGCTACTTTATAATTGATTCTTGTACTCACAGGGAGCCAGTGGAATGTACAAAGGAAAGCAGCAGCACAAATATGTACTGAAAAGGCCTCCTTTTAAAAAGGAAACACTGATGTTAGTCATACCGATTGCATATGTGCGACCACAACATAAGCTCATTCAACTTATATTTATATTATAGTCTAGGCCTAGGCACTCTAGGTACTCAGTATTAATATTATTAAGATTACTTTAGACACTTTAGTCTTACTCTAAGTCTGACTCTGACTTAGTTCTAAGATACTTTTAAAGAGTTAAATTTATATAAAGAGTCTTTTACTACTTTTAGTTTTAAGAGAGGACAGTCAATAAATGAGTCATGATACTATGATAATGATAGGATCTAGATCTAAACTTAGAAATCTAGATTCTAGACTAGATCTATATTTTTATATTTTATAACTACTAAACTAGTGCGTGGCTAGTATAAGTTAGGCTAATAAAAAATATAAGAATGGTTATACTATATATTTATTAAGTTATAGTAGTATAGATTACCTAGATTAGATTATTAATAAATATTATTTTAATACTACTTAGACTACTATTAACTAAGCCTAAGGTTTCTAGCTCATATCATTCTACGGGGGCACGTCAGCCGTCACAGTGACAATCTCTCACAATCACATAGATCTACATGTCTACATCATACTACATCATACATGTCATGATGATACATTACATTTACTATTTACATACCTGCTTTGCCAGCAACTTTTTCATCTAATTTTATTGAATGGCGAAAATGACAGTAAGGTCTTTCACAAAGGCCGCTAAGAAAAAAAGGACAATTTACAGCTCTAAAATATCCAGATGTAGGGAACATTATATGGTCTTTTTAAAATTTTAAAATATTGTAATTGCGTTCTGCTCTTAATAACATTTTAATTTTTCTTTTTTTTTTTGTTTACATCAGTAATTCGCCATCTTTGAAGACAGAAATACCCAACTAAACTTATTGTACAGCAAAAAAATACCCAGATTTCTTTTATAGTCCATACTTTTTCTTGGCATTTAGATCTAGATCTATGGGAAAGGACCAATGGCGAACGCTTTTGTGCCAGTTTTTAGTTTAGAATTTATAACTCCGCAATGGTTCAACTTATTAAAAAAATGAAAACATCTGCGGACTCCTCAGCTATTGGGCGATAAAACTAAATTTGACTCTTTTTTCCATATCAGCTATTAAATTTATTATTTAAGTCAACTTTCGGTAGGGGTCGGACCTAATCAGCGAACGCAATTTTCGCGGGAGTCATAATGAGCGAAAGGCCGTAAAAAATAGCGAAATAGCATGTTAAAATATAGGAAATTATGCTTCAAATAGTTCTCTCATCTAACTTCTTCCATGAAGCATTATAACCATTGTCCTCCTTGTGGCATTAGGCCTAAATTTGTTTTCACTTTTCTCGTGCTCCACATCTTCTTTCTCTGCTTGTAACTGATGTCTATATATAGCCTACGAAACTTGCGATCAATTTTTTTTTTTAAAAGAAAGAAAGAAAGTACAAAATTCTATCTCGCCACCTTCCTATAGGCTAGTCCACGTCGTACTACTCTCCATTTCATAAACTCTCGTTACTGCAACTATTTTTTTTAAAGAACTTATGTTCAGTGCACTTAATCACAATCAACTCGATCTCCCCCCCCCCCACACACACACGCTGATTGACCCAAAGACAGATCCCGAATGCGATGGATTTATGATGCATGGAGACAGATCTACAACAGCTTGGGTTTCGGGCATGGAGACGAAAGGCTCAGGAGAGGTCTTGTATATTATATGATAATTCTTATATTTATTACTAAATATATATTTCGCGTTTTTTCCGATCCTGTAATCGAATATTTTCTCCTGGAAAACTCTTGGAAATCTCCTGAAATCCTAATCTCCGAATGTGGAGGAACCCGTGAAAATGAATTCTGCACTTCTTTTAAACATTTATACACATATTAATATCATTAATTAGTAACAAGATGTTAACCAGCCAGTTCAAAAAAAAAAAGAGGTCCCCCCCCCCCCGGATAAGCGCTGCTAACATCAACTGAAGCGTCATTTCACCTTTACTGGCATAGGGGAAAGTAACTGCCAGCATAAATGACCTCAGAGACTGTTGGAGAGCTGCGAGTCAAACATTTTAGACGGAAAGAAAATGCGGGAAAATATGCTGGTCGCAACTGGGCGTAGTCATGTGAAACATGTAGGCTACTGCACTCATCCTTAATCTCCGAAATCGAAGACATTGGGTTAAGGTTAAAAATAGGCCTATTATTTTAATATTTCAGTTTACAAACAATAACAATAGATAAGATAAAAAGAAAAACAGATTAAATCAGTAACTAAATTATTATTAATGGCTTTTTAAGAGGGGTTTCGCTGAATAGGTTTTCAGTTAAAAAGGTCATTTTGAGCGAACACCCCATAATATTTTTTTTTCAAAGGAATGAATAGCCTTAGCTATTCTAGCTAACTATTTACTCATCGATTTAGAAGCATAATATGCATTTTTTTTTCGGCCGATGTCCATTGGTGCTTTAAAATCGCCTAAAGTTCGGATCTACTCTCGTTTATCCGGAAACGTTTTGATAATGAAATTTCCATACATGTCAACTTTGACCTTCAGCTATGCTTTATTGTATTAGGGAAAACGAAAGTAAATATGTGGGAAATGTAGAAAAATGAAGTCTTCGTAATACCATTTTATTAGTTCTGCAGTTACTTTTGAAATAAATAAGAATTGATAAAAATTACGTGGAAGTGTTCGCTCTATATGCCATTTCGCTGATGGGCCTTTCCTTATAGTATTTATTTAATTGCGCAAAAACAAAGTTTCTTTTGCTGGAAAGTACTTTCATATAGTCTTTTAAATAAAACCAACCATTCATATTAGATCTCAATTTACCAGAATATTGATACCCGGTCAATGCTTGAAACTACACAGATCTTATTGAAAATACCAAGACCTAGATCTAGTATCGAAAGCACTTTTTAGCGTAGAACAGGGGTGGGCAAATTACGGCCCGCGGGCCACATGCGGCCCGCCGAAGTGTTTTATGCGGCCCGCCGACACCTATACAAATTAGGTGTGCCCACAGTATATACATATAAAAATGCAAATATTAAAAATAATATCTATATAAGTTATTGAAACTGTCTCATTATAAAAGTTTTAAGTAAACGAAGATTATGCTTGTTGGCTATACATCAAATCACTCGATTCAAGACACAATCTCTGAGTGTTGGGTAGGCTTGGAACAAGATGGCAAGTGTAACAACTGATGGAGCTCGATCTTTGACTGAGAAAAATATTTTTGTATTAATTAAAAAATATCCCAACCATAAACTCTAAACAGGAAAGTTTGCACAAAGAGGCATAAAATGTTAACAATACACATGAACCAAACATTCATAATAATCAAACTTAGTAGAGCTAGGGGGTGTTAACGACAGGGAGTTCCGATTTATGAACAAAATAATCTAATGTATCTGCTAGCTTAGCACAGGCAAGGCAAATGAGATATAAAATCTCAAGGAAGAAATTGTTATGTTACTTGACTGACATTAACTGTGACTTTGTTACCAATATTTCTAATGAAGAGTGGAAGACAGATTTCATGTTTTCTATCATTACAATTGGTTGTTTACATATGAAATATAAATGCATGTTAAATCTTTTCAAACAAGGCTTTCCCATTTCTACAAGCAAGCAAAAGAAAATAGTTTTTGTCATTTTCTTTTGCTGAAAGATAAAAATATTACTAGTGAAATAATTAAAAGTATAACACTTATTAAGATTCCTTAATTGTGCAATTTATAATAGCAAGTTTTAAGACGTCAAGAACCAGTCTTCAATACCATCAGCTCACCATTTATCCCAGAAGCTGATTCAGCTCCAGAGGACATAACTCCAAGCAAAGAGAAGTTCCAGTCAGTACTACCACGGAGTGGTATGGGTACCAGAAGCTGTATTTCCACACTTAAAAAAAACTTTGCTGCTGTTCACACTATTTGGGTACACATAACATCTGTTCTTCTTCTTCTTCGTTCTCATTTTACATGTTGGAGATTTCAGATCAGTAATTCTATATCTGAGATGAACCACGCAATGTTTTTTGGGATTAGGCAGTTCTCCGAGTAGTCTTTGGAGAGTCTTTTTCGGGTCTCTTGATTTAGTATGCACCATTGAAGAACATGGTCAGCATTCTCTGGTGATGCTCCACAAGGGCAGGTTTCGCTCGTCCCGACATTCAACTTCCGGAACATATATTATTGTCTCATTCAGAGAGCAAACAGTTATTTGTGAAAACTAAACAAGTATAATCACTGGTCAATGTTAACTGACTGTAATTTGACAGCTGTCACATGTTTAGCAACTAGTAAGCTAGTTTCACAGTTCCGGAACATTATGCACGAGTGTAAAAAGTAAAATACTGCACATTAAGTACAACTGTATATTTGTGGGGATATTGTGATATAAAAAGACAACAGCAATTTTAAAAGAATCGTAAAATTTGTTTCAAAAATTGCAAACTCTTGTTGTAATTTTTCAACGTAGAGTGTGAAAAAAAAAAGAAAGAAAGAAACGTGACGTGTAAATAGGAATTTAAAAATATTCTAAACACTTATCTAGCGTATCTTTCTAAGATATATTAATATCTGCGGCCCGCCATTCCCAAACTTTTTTTAATGCGGCCTTCGATACAAAAAGGTTGCCCACCCCTGGCGTAGAATATCCAGATCGAAATAGAGTTTTGAGCACATCCAAGTGTGTTTCGCAGTTTTTGACATGAACTACCAATTAATATGTATAGATACAGGTCTAGCGAAATAAGAAAGCAATAATCGTTGCTAGACAAAGTATTATCTTATCTTATATATTACAGACGTTACTTCAAAAAAGAAGATAATTACGTCCTAGGCATTTCATGTGTCAATCTAGTCATGCATGTTAATCAATGACTTTTACTCTGCTAAGTCGTTGGTTTTCCTGGCTGATTCAGTCAAACCATTCCATTCTCTAATGGCACTAGGGAAGAAGATCTTCGAAGCACTAGTACGAATTTTTTTCTGGCGTATGGAATAACAAATGTGCCTTTATCTTTGTGTCTTTCTGAGTATTTTATTAGGTTTTGTTTTTCTATTTATAAGTTATGATTTAATGTTTTATGTATTATAGCTACTTTACTTTTTATTCTTCTGTTCTGAAGTGTCTTTAAGTTTAGTTACTCTAATCAAATTAGAATATTCGTTTGTTATAAATCTCACTGCTCTATTTTGTATTTGTTCTAGTTTCTTTATGTTTTCTTGAGTTGAGGGATACCAAACAGCGGGTGCATATTCTAATATTTGCCTAACTTAAGTTAAATAGCATTTTAATTTTATGTTTTTGTTTGATTTGTAAAAAATAATTTTATTAATAGACCCTAATGCATCGTTCTGCTTGATTTTGTAATAATTTCATCAATATGGGGGATTCCATGATAACTTTTTATTTATTATTACAACTAGATATTTTTTAGTTTTTAGTCTATTTGACTGGTTTACCATACATAACGTAAGTAGTTTTTATTTGCTTTAGTTTTCATTATTTTATTTATTTTTTTTTACTTTTCATTCGGTTGTTATATTTCCTATTTATATGTGCGCATTGAAATTATCTTACCATTTATTTAATGCCTGTCCTTCTTCCTTCTTCCTTTTTTAAATAGAGGCTTCCTTTTGGCGAAAACCAACAAATTATTTTGTCAAAATCTCAAAATCCTAAAACCTTCTAATGCTACCTATGTATAAAATAAAACCTTCTAATGCTACCTATGTATAAAATAAAGCCTTCTAATGCTCATTCTCATTGGCCTCCTTCAGTCGTAGAACGACTATGGTTCATCTCGCACACTTCCTCTTGTGGCTGCGGAGCCCTATTTCGTAGAGACCCTCCCGTCCACAAATAGTGCAGGTTAAGGTGGCTTTTGCTTCGGTGGTAGAGGAGCTGGCCATTTTTCGCATTGTCCGTTTTTCTTTCAGGGCTGAAACCCATGTTCTTTCGCTATCCATAGCTTTCTTGGTCACTGTCTCTCTCCATCTCGTGCGGTCTAGAGCTATGTCTTCCCAATGGTCAGTATTGATGTTCACTGATTTGAGGTCCCGTTTTATTACATCTATGTAACAGAGGGGAGGTCGACCAGTTTTTTTTTTGAGCCAGTCGCGAGTTGTCCGTAGAGGATGACTTTTGGGATGCGTTTGTCCTCCATCCGGCGAACATGTCCAAGCCAGCGCAAGCGGCGTTGTCTGAGGGCTGTAAAGATGCTGGGAATACCTGTTCGTGCAAGGATCTCAGTATTGCACACTTTTTCTTTACAAGTGATTTTCAAGATCCTACGGAGACATCGCTACCTATGTATAATGCTACCTATGTATAAAACCTTTCATTGCTACTTGTGTAAGAACATACAGTAGGCCCCTACCTGTTCATTCAATTATTCCTTCTTACCCCCCCCCCCTCCCCACAACATTTCAGTACGTTGGGATATCACACGACCGGCATAAGAGGATGATAAGGACGTTGTTTTTTTTTTTAGTCGTTTCTTCCAACCAGCAAAAACATACCCAGATTTCTTGTAACCATTCTTCACTGGCATATTATCCATCTGTCGTACCTTTTTTTTTTCGAGCATCAGTTGTATGTGTGTGTGTTTGTTTTGTTAGCAAATGTGAACGCACCTTGGTTTCTATATTGCCTATTGTTTCGTGTCTATAGTGGAACAACAGACAAAGCTAAGAACGTTATTAGACCCACCAGAGGAGCCAAAAACATACGAGAATGCAAAAACCAGGATTTGTGAATGGATCAAGTCCAGATTGTACGATAGCTGTCACCATTGTAGCACGGGACGGGAAGTCTGGAAGGTTCTCAAACGCCCAAAAAAAAGGAAGGACGAATGGTGGCAGATAGACGGAAAGAATCAGGCAATTTTGGTACGCTTTCGCACGGGACACTGTCCTATAGGAGCCTACTTCGCTAGGGTCCGAGAGAACCACGATCCCAGATATCGACTCTGTCACACGGAAGACGAGACAGTAGACCACATCCTCAACAACTGCAAGATGCTCAGAAACACACTTGAAGATACGACTAGTCTTGGAACAGAAATAACTGGTGCATGCGGGGGTCTAGCCCTGTACTTAGACAGGCAAACCCCACAGAACACTACCTGAGATGAACTCCATTTGGTAGCAAGGCCAGAAACTCTGCTGTTAGACGTAGTGCCTTTAAGCTCCCATACAGGTCAAGTGACTCTGCAGACAAACTATCCTGCAGCTCTTGGAGCTGCGGACACTCCTGCAAGATATGCGCCACTGTTTCCACCGACTCTCCACTGTGTTGGCAACGGGTATCAAAATTTGACCGGAACCGGGCACAATAAACATCAACAGGGCAGTGCCCCGTTCTACACTGCGCAATAATGGATTGTTCCGAAGTTTTAAGCTTCCACCATGGATCGTCGCGGTCCGGGCGACGCAAATGCTGCCAACTCCATGGGCTTTGTTGGCGCCATCCCAGGATTTCAACCACTTTCATGTACCCACTCTCGGATTAATGTCGTAGCTTGGTTAAACGTACTTGGGGCCTCGAAAGTGGGCACGACCAGCGCTCCTTCTCGTGCTTGAGCATCATTACCCCCCTACGCCGCAGTGCGAGGGCACCCACTGCATAAAGATGACAGCTCCAATAAATAGGCGGATGTTATTTGCGGCGCCACGAAAGTGGTGCTATACTAAAACTAATTGGGAAGGATATGAGACAGCTGTCGACAATGCCCTTGAAAAAAATTCATGTACAGTCTAGCTCTGTCGACCTTGTATACCTTCAAATAACAGCAGCTATCCTGGGAATGGCTTAAAAGGTTATTCCTCGAACTTACCCTTGTAAATGGTGGATCAACAGTCCTGTCTGTCGGATAAAATTCTTTCCGATGGTTCACGGAATAAGGACACATTTGGCACCGATTCCCTACTGGACTTTCTTCAAAGTGAAACAGTTAGTTTACCTTCCCGTAAAAACTAAATTGATTTCAAAAAGTTTGTTCATTTTGTTTTTGTTGAAGAGTTCGCTCTCATGTCACGCGCACTTCCTACACAGAAATAGTTTCAGAGAGATGAAACAAAATGAACTGTGCACTATATCCTGTATCAGTTTATGGAGTTACACTTTGTATTTCATAATTATGTTTATTTTAGTCATAATTTTGCTTAATCCGAAATGGGTCCAGTCACAATCTTTTCGGACTATCGGGACTCCACTGTACTTTTCCTCCTATGGTAGGCAAAAAATATTAAAACCCTACCAATAAAGCATTCAATGTTAACAAGCAAATTCTTTAATGTTTTTTTTTCTAAAAAAAATTATCTTTTTTGTGTGTAAAGTCGTGGTTCAAGCTAGAAAGGAGTTGAAGTTACCAATGCAAACCTAATGCACACATTCAGCAGTCTAAGTAAATCTAATGATAATCAACAAAATGCAGACAAGGAGAGAGATCCGAATCAATTTTTTTTGGCAGAGAGAAAGAGATAGAATTTTATTTTTTCATGTGTTTATAACGTGAATACTTAGGAAACAATCATTAACGCTTTATACATAATTATATATACCAATGTTTAATATAAATAAACAATTACATCTTAAGTATTGCGCTCAAAATGGTTCGAAATGTATTTAAAATCAAACGTATTCACACTTCAAAAGAATTGAGTATTATGGATAATAAAATGAAGATGACATAAAACTACATATGAGATTGTAACACGAATAAATAAAAGCAATTACAGGCACCCAAATAATGTTCACGTTCAATAACAGCTTACAAAAATGTAGAAACGAATTTGACTAACTTTCTATCAAATTACAGGATGAAACACTTAGTTCTAAACTTTAGGCCTACTTAATCATTCTAGAATAGAACTGGACCATAGACTTATATATACTATATAAGTCTATGAGCTGGACCTATATCTAAATACAATTTATCTAAAAACTATCTTCTGAAGAAAAAAAAACGTAGAGGGAGGGGACGGTAGCCTACTAGTGTGTAAGCAAGTTCTACTGTATTTATCCTGACATTCAGTTTAGGAATTTTAAATGCATTCAGTGAGTGAAATCTAACATTACAAAAAAATCACGTGAAAGACTTAGTTTAGTACCTAAAACGCCACAAGATACATATACATATATATCTATATAAAGAATGTATTTGTTTGCATGTCACATCCGTTGGGCATCACTTCTGTACACTAAAACTGTGACATTGATTTGTGTTTGCTGAGCTATAAGTTGACCAACTTGACGATGGTCCATTCGAAGAACATTCTGACCATTAACAGTTGAAATAAATTGTCGAACCTGTTGTGTTGTGTTTTTTTTTTGCAAAAGAACAAAAAATATATAATTATTATTCTGTGGTTTAATAATTATTAGTCAAGGAGAAAAAAAAACGTCCCATCAGCTTCGTGACTTGCAGAAATTAATATGTAGGTAAAAAAAAAAGTAAGTTTCCTTTCAGATCTTACGATCTATAGGGCAGATGATGTTAAGGCCATCTGTTTCCATGGCCTACGAATAACGAGGATGTCATGTGGCCAGCACAACGACCGATCGCCTTCACTTTTCCCAAACTAATGTCAGGTACCCATTAAAGCTGGGTGGACTAAGAGGCGCCCTAAAGATATAGGAAATATAGTTTATCATAATAATAGTAATAATAATAGTAATAAGTATTGTCTTCGATTCTGAAGATTAAGGATAAGTGAATTATCACTTAAAAATACTCAATGTAGGCTGGAGACGATACAAGCGCATATGACCAAAAGAAAGCTTAAATCAAAATATAGCGACAATATAGTTCTATGTATATAGGAAATTAAGTCATTTTAGTAGTAGCCTAATTTTATTTATAAAAAATCTTATCATATAAATTTTAGATTTAAAATTTAGATTATCACTTAATATGAATAATATCAATAAGCACCTTCATGCCAGCTACTGCTGCTGGTCCAAGTGGATCGACGGTCTGGACATAGCAAGGAGAAGATCCTCTCAGAACAAAACCAAACCCCATTTCATCACACTGAATCTGAATATGAGATAATATATGATAAGATAATATATAAAAACGTAAATATATGTACAGATATAGACTAAAATGTATCTGCGATACTGAAAAGTGCACTTATTAAAAGCATTTTAAATACAAAGCTTATCAATATTTTCGTATTCTGTTTACCGACTACACCTTAAATGCCTTTTATGAAAATCCTCCAAAATTTAGAAATGCTTTACAGAAATAATTTTTTCTACCAAATTAAATTCCTCCATTTTACCAATGGGGAATACGATTATCTATGAAATAACATTCTATCGTTAGGAAACCCCATTACTAATAAATATCAGTGTTGGTATTTTGATTGAACTATTTACCTTGAAAGTTTTCTTCACATACGGAGATGATGTGTTTTCCAATTCTTTGACAGTTACTGGCCGAACCAGAACTTGAGAGATAAGATTAGAGTTGTAAGGAGAAAAACATTGAAAACCAATTGAGTTTAATCCTAAAGCCATTCTATGTTAATATAAAAAAGACATAATTCATCAACGAAAAAGCGAAGAAAAAAGAAAAACTAAGAAACTCTTTGCACCCGCCACTACTTACTAAACCTATCACACTACAAGTATCTACACCCATAACACTAAACCCAGCAGATGGTCACTACACCCATCCCACCATAACACCACACTTCAACTATCTCTCTACACTACATCCATCACATCATCACTCTACACTACATCCCTCACACCATCACTCTACACTATACTCATCACACCATCATACTAAGCAACATCCATCAGATTCACAACACACCATTACACTACATCCATCACACATCACAACACACTACACTCATCACACCATAGGCCTACTACAATCATAGCACAATTACACTACACTAAACTCATCACACTGCACTACACTCGTCACATTACACTACGCTCATTACGCATGACATCATCACGTTACACTACAATGTACACATCACATTACACTACACTCATTATGCATCTCATTATCACATTACACTACAATGTACACATCACATTACACTACACTCATTACTCATCTCATCATCACATTACACTAAACTCATCACATTATACTACACTACATGCCTCACACTACACTCATCATACTGCACTACACTCGTCAGCTCATCACACTACATTAAATACATCACACTACACTACACTCATCACATTACACTACAATACAAGTTTACAACCATAACACTATCACGAAACACTTCAGAAATCACACTAAAACAATCACACATTTTTTTTCTATATTTAAAAAAAAAATTAACTATTAACTCTTTTTATATTTATTAACAGTTATTATTTAATTTTTAAAAAATAAAGCAGCTAGTAATTAACCATAATTGTTTCGCTACCAGATCAAGCATAGTCTACCAGTCTACCTGATTTTGGCTCTTGGCCTAGAGATGCAAAAGAGTCCCCATCTGCAGCATTGCTCTCAGGGCTACTGCTTAGGCCGGACATAGCTGAATCTATTGATGGGCGTTGGGCAGGACTTATGGTCAAGGAACTGCTCATGTCTACTGTTGCCAAGAAGAAAACAAATCAAAACAAAATTGTGTAAAAGGGTAATAAATTGTAATAGTACATGAGCTTATTTTGTCTGGCCTGCAATGTTATTGTAATGTGGGCCTACTGACATCAGCGATCTTGCTTGTTGGCATATCGAACTAATGAGATGATGAAAGGGGCAAAGGTTAGTTAGTTGACAAAAGAGAGAGAGGATAGTAAATACGTGGTAGATCAGTCTAATGGACCAGTAGAAGAAAACTTTGGCTGTTACATAGAAATCAAATACATTGTTTGTGTATACTAGACTACTATTACACGAAGGATCTCAAATGCTCAGGAAAACTTGCCATAATGCCGATACACTTGAAAGCAACAGTATGAACATATATAACAAAGCAACTGTCGTCTCACTCATAATAAGCAGACCTTTGACCTAGTCTTTAGTTTAAATTTATTATTTATTTTTATACTAGTCATGATTATACATTAAACTAAAACTCTGTGCATTAAAAAAAATAAGTATTCAAATACTATTTCCTAATTAATTGTTCTAGTTAGTCCTGCAAACGTTCATTAAGAGACAGACTTACTCTAGATCTGCAACAAACAAACCATTTCTGGAAATGTCAACCAGTGTCATAATTTTAGCTTATCTCTTCTCCAAGATCCTACATTCCACATGTTACAGCGTTTCTCAAACTGTTGGACGGCACCCTATCCCTTTTTAGAAAATGCTGACAAGAAGACACGATGGAGGCCTTTTTTTTTAAGGACTAAAATCTGTTGTAGTTGCATGGTAGTTATAAATCCGTATTTGAGTATTAATCACGTAAAAACGATATTGCTTACTACCAACGTTAAAAATACAATGAATTGTTACACTAAGTGACGTCGTTTCGTCGTCTAAGTAAGACCTTTCATTCTGTTTTCGCGAGAGAGGCGTCTGCAAGAAAAAAAAATCGATTAAAAAAAGAAGACATTTCCATACGTTTTTACCAATGCGATTCTCGAGTCTACCATCTTTTTTTTTTTTTTTTTTTTGGGGGGGGGGGGGGGGGGTCAGAATTCTCCCAACTTTCTGTTAAAGTCTTTTGCGTGAACAAAAACAGGCCATCTATAAGCCGTTTTGCTTAATTCGAAGATGATCTTTATTCTTAAGACAACCAAAGCAATATTCAATTTACATGCTTCACTGTCTCGAATGTCTCATGCTTACTATCATACAATCCCACTCCTGCTTATTAATTTACTTTATTTAACTGCGTTACTGCGAGCAAGTGTGTTAAAGATTCCAGGAGAATGCATTTCTGATGCTCAGGCTGTCACTCCTTAATTTAAGATGGTTAAAGGGGCGCCAGTGTAACTTTTATTTTAGCACTAGTAAAAGTTTGAGAAACACTATGAGTGTTACAGTTCAGTATCATGCATTGTTGCTGGTTGACTAGAACAATAGGCCTATGTCGGAAGACATACCTGCAATGTGTCTATCATACAACAGTGTGTGTTTTTTTTTTATCAACTTAACATTAGGAACGACGTGCCAGAGTGTTCTAATCCTAGTCTAAAAGATATAGAGAATTTTTATATACAAATTTTAAACTTGTTTAAAAATATTAGATCTAAATGCTGAGAAACTGCAAGTTCAAATTAAATATCTGTTCTAATGCCTGTTGATACGTAACGTTATGTTGAAGACTCTTTATTTCCCTTAGCCTAATTAGAACATATGTTTAATATAGTTCGTTAACTAAATTTATGATTAAGTTTTTTGAAGTCTGAGTATTTTTTAATGTTGTGTATAGTCTGTGTTCACCTACTTATACTATTACTTATAATTGAGACTTTATTTACAATCAGGACCGGCCATAGGTGATTGGAGGCCCTAGGCGAAGTGAATAGGGAGGCCCTGGGTGAAGTGAATATTGAGGCCCTGAGCGAAGTGAATAGGGTGGCCCCTAGTGAAATAGAAAAACAAAAAATTAAGACCGAAAAATACGTATGGAATTATAAACCGTCCTGTAGCCTATCTATATCTAAATCAATAAATAAGTAAAAAATTTATAAGGCGCATAACACTAATGTGCTTCATGGACGATTCATGATCACCTACACAAAAAAAAAAAGACACAATGGTCTTCTAACATATGTAATCTAACAAGTAGATCTAAACTTAGTAGATATTCGAGAATAAACCTTGAATAATAGTACCGATTTAGAGCTTGGCTGGTAGACATAGAGTTCTGCTAGGTTTGAGATTTGATCCATGCTTCGCAATTTTTTCTCTAAAAAAAAGTTATTTCTTAGTCCTGCCCGTGGCCCCTACCGATCGGAGGCCCTACGCGGATGCCTAGTTTGCCTATACCTAAGACCGGCCCTGCTACAATGCCCACAAACAATATTTATAATATCTGCTATTTTTCCAGCTCGGAGAAAACAAATAGTTGTAATTAATATTGTTTATCTAACAATGGTTTTAAAGCTCGTCCTGTTTGTACCAAGGAGATCAATTGAAGTCTAAATAAAAATGGCGTCAGGAACTCGTTTCCAAAACACAAATGTTGAATGAGATAAGCGTGCGCTTAGAGAAAAAGGAGAAAGACAAGAATAGTTTTCTTTATATTATTTTATTGTAGACTACATCATTGCTAAATGTACATTATCACAAACGTATTTTAGCTTCGGAATGAAACAAAAAAAAAAGTCGACCTCTTTTGCAGTTAAACAACCAAATGTCTGGTTTAGATTTTGTGTGTATACAAAGGTCAACAGTTGGGGAAATGAGGCACTGGATAGATCCAGATGGAGAACAAGCCACGAGGAAGGGTCGTACACGTCTTAAGTAGAAAGAATGGTGAAAGTGCTAGTGATTACAGATACCCAACCTGTGACCTCAGTTCTGTAACAAATTGGCCTCTTTAGTTGAGAACGAAGAAGAAGGCCTCTTTCATCACTAGAAGTTGGGAAAAGATTGTCTCTCGAGACGTAAAATGTCACAGAGAGAGAGAGAGAGAGAGAGAAGAGAGAGAGAAGAGAGAGAGAGAAAGCGAACACCCTAAATTTGCCAACATTTTGACTGACATAAAATTGTTTTTTTTTACCATTAAAAAAAGAGGAAATGACGCAATATGTTTCCTGCACTAAGGTTACCTGGAAGAGATTCCAAATCTGGATTAGAATTTCTCTCTTCTACATCCTCCACTCCTGAACTGCTAGTTGTGGTAGTGGAGTTCTTGTGATCAGACGCCATGTCCAGGACATCATGCAGTAGACATGGTCTGTTGAAGTCCAAGCTAAACTCGTAGATAAGTCGGTCATCACTAAAGTGGTAGTCGTCGGTCACTGGGAATATTCAATAATATAACAATAGTATTGACACGTCATCTCAAGCGTGCTGAAACTTTACTAGCTCTGCAAGATTAGAGTTTGGTGGACTCATGAGCGTCCAAAAATTTCCCGAAGTTGAACATCTAAATCTATATCTTTGATTGAAAAGACGAGCGCTTTACCAGTTGGCCACCTCTGACCTTTGCTAATTTAAGCCTATTCTTTAACGCCCGTTTAATTTGTGTCTAATCACCAAGTTATCCTAATTTCGTAGCTGCTTCCTGTTAATAAATGGAGACATTATTTGAACTATGAGAATAGTGTTGTAATTATATTCTAAAAACTGTAGATCTCGAGTTTTCTTTTGAGTCATGAACAACCCACTTAAATGTTATAATCTTGATAGATAGATCGATCGATAGATAGATAGAAAGACAGACAGACAGATAGATAGATAGATAGATAGATAGATAGATAGATAGATAGATAGATAGATAGATAGATAGATAGATAGTGATGGTTATGGTTGCATGTAAACAACGGTTGAAGTTGTCTCTCTTAGATAGATAAACACTATTAGATTTCGCTTTCCAAAACTAGATCAAAAGTAAATCCACTGACCATGCTTGATGATGTTCCTTTCAAGAAGGTCTCTGAAATCTGCGACCACTGGTCCTCTGTCTCCATTCCCATTGGTGGCTACAATAAAGTCCACGGCGTCATTGCCATAAAAGGCTTCCGAATAGAGCACACCTTTGTGATAGAAGTCTCGTAATACTTCTGACTCGCTCTTCATTCTGTACAACGTACAATGTACTTTCAGTTTGTAGTGGATATTTATAGGCAAGTATAAATTTATGTTTTAAATTTTGTTATAAGAAATATTATTATTATATGCAACGTCGGGCTAACAACCTTAAACTGTTTAGTCTTATAACAGACGTTTCTTCAAAACAAGAAGACGCATTACAATTAGAAGTTCTTATCTTATCGAATAGATAGTGCTATTAGAGCATGGAATGAGATTACCTGTACCAGCCAGGAAAACCAGTGACTTGGCAGAATTTAAAGTCATTGGTTAACATGCATGACTAAATGCATGACGCGTAGGACGTAATCATCTTCTTTTTTGAAGTAACGTCTGTATTATATAAAATAAGGTAACATAAGTTACTTCGAAAAATAATATAATCATAGTGTTCTACCCTCCTTATAATGATTTAAACCACTTTAATAAAAAGCACAGAAGAAAAAAAAGTTGTTTTATTGTTTCTTAAGTACACTATAATGTTGCGTGGACTGTTTCTGTTTAACTAGGGGAGAAGTTGATCGATGTTCAGGACAAAGCCGGAAGTAGCCCTAAGTATTTCAGATATGGAGCCCTTAATGAGTCTTGCTATTATAAGCCTATATCATTGCAAAATAAGATTTTCGGATACCTGGATATGTAATTATGAAGTAGTGAGATAATGTAACTTATCATTATTATTTATTACAAACTTTCCCCCTAAGAAAAAGGAGGCCATAAGCTTTATTTATTCGTAAATCCTGCACTGGTTCAGGACGACAAAGTTGCTATGACTGTACAATCAGAAGCCATCTTCATAACTATATGGATGTATATGTCTTCAATAAATGACTAACAACCTATGTATAACTTAAAGACATGAAACATTAATTGCAGTACAAGACCATTCGACATGGACGAAATGGCTTTATGGGAGTTTGAGCAAATGGCGGGTGGGCTGGCACCATGTGGGCTGGTGGGTCTACCGTCGAAAGGGTCACTTGGAATCGAAGTATGGCAAGTAATGCAGTAAAATATTACTCTATTCTCCATTACCCCCATGACAGGCCCAGATATTACCATTTATAAAAAAATCTTTTACAGGCTTTAGAGATTGGAGAGTAATACTAGCCTAATAAGGGAGCTGCCTACATATGATTACCTTGCTTGTGGTCGAGCAACTGTCCTTTATACATAGAATCTATCTACTAACTAAGTGATCAATTAACAACTGAAGGCCTCGTAAAGTCTTATAGAATTAACGTTAGCGTGAACATAATCGAATCACCATAAAAAATAGTTCAAATTTATCAATCGTCTATACCAAGTGGTCTCGCGTTAACCCACGCATGCACGATTTCAGTTCTCGATATAAACTTTACATATTATGAGGACAGGTAACAATGGGTCATTAAAATTTGGCCAGTATTTTGTGGGCCGGATAGTAGGGCAATGCCAGGGTCGATTTCGACAGTCCGCCCCTGCCTCTCTTTAAAATCTAATAACCAATGTGTAGACTTTAACATTACTTGCGGTAATAGATGACCCCTCTGTATAAACTAACTAAGTCTTTGTTGAGTTTATACGTGTCGTCGTCAAAAGTAAATCTGTAGAAAAGATTCTGGTCTTTAAATTCGTGATCATCTACAACTGAAACAGAAAGGGAAAATAAACTTTTAGTGAGAAAATAGCCAATGCAAGGAAAGCTAGAGAATCTATCTTTTATGAGACTTCCCTTAGCACATTAGTAGTATGTAAAAACCATGGTAAAAACATACTTTAAACTAAATATAGCTATTTACATGGGAGACAAAAGTGCACAAATTGTTGAAGTCGCGGTGTACCATGCCCATGGGATGTACTTTAAAAAACAACAACAACATGAACAATGTATAATATCTCCACAATGTTGGTCGTGTTGTACTGTCTGAACGTCTTGCATAGTCGAGGAACCATACATTGTGTGTGTTTCGTCCGTGTTATTGTAGTTAAAATAAAAACTCAAAAATTATAACACGTTATTATTTTGTTGGCAATAATAATCGTTCAATTTAGCGTCCTTGACATTGTTTGGTTTAGTTTTAAATTCCGAAATCTCTCCCAATCTTTCTATGTCCTTTTCTTTCGTTTTCCTATTACTTTAACAACATTTAATCTGGGTTTTTTTTTTCTACAGTTATTGTTTGAATGTAAACATTGTCTTCAAATTAGAACAAAGAGGAGATTACTGTGTTTCAAATTTATCGTGAAAAATCCTCAATAGTGATTAGAGTCTTTATTTTTTTAAGTTGATTGAGATCCTTCGTAAGAGATTTGAGCCAGCTCGCACAATTTAAAGAGGTTCCTTCACTTTTACCATGAGCATAAAGTTCATAATAGGCCTACTTGTAGTTCACTGGACACCTAAAAAACGTTTTGTTTCATAGGACTGAAAATGCTATAAGAACTTAGTCCTTTATTATACCTATAATGCTTACTTGCTTCACCATTATTACATTGGGTTTGGCATCTAAGAGGCTCTCGGTTACATATCTAATCTTTGTAAATCATCACCAAAACCAGCACGGCCCAACATAGTCTGACCTCCAGCAAAATTAAACGAATGTATCTTATGTAATGATAATAAAAATAACAATATACCGGTATAGTCTCACGTGAGAGTGGTACAGGCTTGGACTGGGCCGCCGGGACACCGGGAAATTCCCGGTGGGCCGGCGGCTGCCAACTGCCAAAAGAAAGTTATTATATTTTTAATTTTAACTGAAATTACCGTTGATTATATGATAGCTTCAAATAATAGTTTGTATTGAAAATAACCAATCTGAAACAGCAAAATCATTACTTTACGTTACGAGATTTTAACCCGACAGCGTCGCAGCGACAATATTTTACTTGTATAACTTATTCGTTCAGATTTATTCTGTTTCCGTTTCAAACATATTTATGAAAGAATATCAGAACATGAAGGAAGTGCACTCTATGCAGCCTGCATGGAATCCTATGTTTTAAAATCAATGCCAAAGATATCGGTACGTGACGTTTTGGCGACGCCGTTTTGGCGACGGGACGTTTTGGCGCGAGATATCATTTGACGATAATTTAATAAGCACGTAGCTTTTTTTAATGAACCCTTGAATTCCAGCGACTTAGGCAAATAACCATGGTGTCTATGTAGACATCTATACTTAACTTAAAGTATTTTGAGAAACATGGTACATGTATTATATTTTTACTTATTATTAGCAAGTGTTTAGTATGTATAGCTGGAGATACCATACAGTCATTAAATAAACCAATGTTAATGTAAACAAATAATTGCATCAATTTTTAGTCTATCATCGGTTCATTTTGTTTTTAATTTTAAAGTAATATCTTAAAATTTTTTTTAAAAATAAAAATGTGCCTCTTAATAAACACACATACACAAGCCAAAATGTTTATTAAAGAAAATGATGTAAAAAACAAACACACATTTACATTTCCTTCGTGAAAAATATGTCTTAACACTAACACTCATGCAAAACATAGATATGAATAATTCTTTTAAAAGAAATAATACAATAAACGTACATAATGTATTTCGCGCCAAAACGGCTCGCGCCAAAACGTCCTGCTTCGCAAAGATATTGCCAGCATTTCTACACACCGACATGCTGAAGAGGTTCAAAAGAATCGTTTCATTTGAGAAAGAATCAAAGAAACTTTAAAAGTTATCGGTAAGCGTGGACTTAGCTACAGAGGGGCAGAAGAGTCAGGGTTCACTTTGCTTGATGACAGTGTAGATTACGGGAATTTTTTAGAAATTCTTTTGCTTGTTAGCCAATTGGATCCATTGTTGGAAGCGCCTATAGAAGATGTGGTTCGAAAAAGCCAATCCCGTCATGATTCAGTTGGCAACCGCAAAGGTCGTGGGGACTTGGTCACATTTCTGTCCAAAACGACTGTTAATAAAGTAATTGATGCTATACCAACACCTTTAACAAACATGATGGTGGAAGAGATTAGAGGAGCCGCTATGTTTAGCGTTATGCCCATGTCTTAAATTTAGTAATGGGTGACGTCACTAAAAAAGAGGTTGAAGTTGTTACTTTATTTGGGGTTTCAAACACATGTGCAGTCTTTCTTCGTAATTCATACTTTGGGTTTAATGTTTGGCGTGAATTTAGCAAATTGAAATACATATCTGTAATTGGTGAAACCCGTTGGTGAGCAAAGGACAGAGCTCTTACTAAAATATTTGGAAACTTCTTCATCAAACATTCCAATCATCGCAATCAAGAAACACAATTTATCGATTTTTTGTACATTGACATGCTACAAACATTTTATGATATTTCTACATCAAACAAATTCAATAATGATGTCCAATACAGAGCAAAAGCTCTGTTAGATTCATTGACAAGTTTTGAATTTATTCTAACGGCACAATTATTTCTGAAAATATTTGAACACACAACGCCATTATCTGAATATTTGCAAACAACTGGAATGGATATATTACGAGCCTATAAGATGTTCAAGACAGTATCAATGAATTAAGCAAAGTAGATAGAAATTTTGATTCTATTTTTCAAGCAGCTACAAATTTCTCAACATTAGCAAACTGTGAACTAGAAAAAAGAAAGCTCGACGGATTAAGTAATTAATAGTTTAAAACAGAGATTCTCTGAGCATGGTAGTCTTTACGCTGATTTATCTTGTTTAGATCCAAGAAATTTTGCAGAAATTCTGAAAAGAATGCCCAGTGATGCACTGCAGCACCTGAGTGGGTTGCTCAAAAAATTTGATGATACTGTTACGTATTTCTGAATCTTCTGGCTAAATGTACTAGTAGGCACACAAATAAAAACACTGCAAAGAACTTGACGACTAAACTTTCAGTTTCATATAACTTTAATGACTATTAACTCTAACAATTCGTCACTGTAACATGTAGCGTAGAAGACGGTACAATAACTGTCAGTTTACAGTTAGCTATACTTCGTTGCAATTCATCTCTTCACTTCGTTGCAATTCATCTCTACTCAACTTGCATCGAGCCGTATTCCACAGAACAGACCAACGACACACTTCCCAGTGTCGCTCCAGGTCTCCCAAAGCTGAACCAAGTCGTACTCAAGTCTACCGAATCAGAGCCGCACACGTCTTACATCGACTGTATCGACTGTAACGGCTCAAGTCCACTGTAGTTCACCGTATAGACTTTAACGACAGTAGTCCATTCCAGTTAACTCTACCCTAGTTAACTTGCATCGAGTCGTACACATCTCTCTTCTACTGTCTCGCACAGTAGACAACAGTACCGACGACTCACTCACGACTCCATACGACTGACTTTCACATTAACTCTCTGGCTTATATAGAGTCCCTAATCGCTTGTCCAAAGTTGCACAAACACGGCTAGTATCCTCTGGAATAACACGTGAGGAAACGTCACATCCTGTCTTTGTTTATACATGTAGATTCCAGAAAATATTGGCTGCAGTGTCATCTTGCCGGGGTCACAAGTTGTGACCTCTATCTGTCACTGGGCATTGCTAGTACCTTTTGAAATAACATGTAAGGACACGTCACATCCTGTCTCTGCTTATACAGGGAACACCCGCTGCTGTGTTATCTCGTCGGGGTCACACGTTAACCTCTTCCTGTCACTGGTCATTTGTAACAATACTGTAACAAAAGATCAGCTTCAAACTGAATTATTGGATTTTGCAAGGAAATGGGAAAATTTTCAAACAACTCTTGAAGATGAATATAATTTGATCTTTGAAATGGAAGTATCAGACTCTGTCTCAGACAACATTCAACAGTCCGAATCAGAAGAATTACCAGGCAACAACCACAGAAATAAATGCAAATCTTTCAAAAAAATGTATTGTTTGTTGTTATTTTGATCTCCAGAAGTTTAATTTGCATAGTCTTGCTTATTCAAATTTGTATCTGGCTTACAAATTAGTTTTGACATTATCCTCATCACAAGTTGCTTGTGAGAGGTCGTTTTCAAAATTGAAATACATTTTGAACAGATTAAGAAATTTGCTGAGCCAGTCAACTTTACACTCATTCATGCTGATGTCTTGTGAGAAGGACCTTCTTCCAAGAATCAATAAAAATGAAATCATTGATGTTTTAGCATCGACTAGTGAAACGATGAAAAAGCTGTTATACTGGTTAGTAGTGAATTGACATTAGTGTTTCTTATGTTTAGGTTGTTAAAACTAGAAGTTATTTAACTGTTTAATGTTGTTTTGCATAATTACGAATTTGAACATGTAATAAATAAAAACATTCTTACAACTTAAAACTTTAAAATTTCACTATTATTATTATTATTATTATTATATATGAAATAGTTATAGAAACTAAAGAAAAATATATAAAAATTAAATTAAATTAAAAATAAGTAGTAATATTATATTATTGAAAAAATGTATATGAAACTAATGATGAAGTGGGCCGCCGCCATTACCAAATTTCCCGGGCCGGTTTTTTAAGCCAGTCCGACCCTGGAGTGGTATATTAATTTACTCACCATGGTGAATCATTCCATTTTGCAACAAAATCTGCATAGCTCTGACAGCTTCCACGCGAGACTGAACGTGGTACATTTTCAGTAGCCAATCAATAGCATCACGCGCCACAAAACAGTTTTTAAACTTTCGAAGGTGGTATCTTCTGTCACGGATAAGACCCTGCTGCTGCATCTGTAGTCTAGGGAGAAAATAAATATAGTTATAATTTACTTAGAGCTAGGAGGCGCGGTGGCTGAATAGTAAAGCGCTTGGCTTCCGAACCGGGGTCCCGGGTTCGATTCGTGATGAAGACTAGGATTTTTAAATTTGGGATCTTTAGGGCACCTCTGAGTCCAGCTCTAATATAAAATAATGAGAATCATAATGACATAAGTTGGGGAATAAAAGAATAGTAAAGGCATGTGCTGGCCACATGACACCCTCGTTAACTTTGGGCCACCGAAACACGACCTTTACATCATCTGCCCTATAGATTGCAAGATATGAATGTGGAACTTTACCTTTAATTGAGCTAACACATAGACACCAGAGGCAAGGTGGACATTTCAGATTCCTAACATTGATGATGGGTTGGCATGGTGGCAGAGTGATTAAAGCGCTGGGTTCGAAACTCAGTGAAGGCTGGGATTTTGAATATAGGGATTTTTAGGTCGTCCCTGAGTCCACCCAACTCTAATGGGTACCCGGGGGCCCCGGGTTCGAATCCTGGTGAAGACTGGGATTTTCAACTTCGGAATCCTTAGGCGCCTCTGAGTCCTTCCAGCTCCAATGGGTACCTGATATTAGTTGGGGAAAGTAAAGGCGGTTGGTCGTTGTGCTGGCCACATGTAACTCTGCTCGTTAACCGTTGGCCACAGAAACAGATGACCTTAACATCATCTACGCCATAGATCGCAAGGTCTGAAAGGGAAACTTT
This sequence comes from Biomphalaria glabrata, assembly GCF_947242115.1. Taxonomy (NCBI): domain Eukaryota; kingdom Metazoa; phylum Mollusca; class Gastropoda; family Planorbidae; genus Biomphalaria; species Biomphalaria glabrata. The sequence continues at coordinate 41,276,725 of NC_074715.1, forward strand.
ACTTTTACTTTTTTAACATTGATGATGACTTTGTGGGTGCGTGGTCGAGAGGCTAAGTACGACATTGTGGATGCGTGGTCGAGAGGCTAAGTACGACATTGTGGATGCGTGGTCGAGAGGCTAAGTACGACATTGTGGGTGCGTGGTCGAGAGGCTAAGTACGACATTGTGGGTGCGTGGTCGAGAGGCTAAGTACGACATTGTGGATGCGTGGTCGAGAGGCTAAGTACGACATTGTGGAGGCGTGGTCGAGAGGCTAAGTACGACATTGTGGAGGCGTGGTCGAGAGGCTAAGTACGACATTGTGGAGGCGTGGTCGAGAGGCTAAGTACGACATTGTGGGTGCGTGGTCGAGAGGCTAAGTACGACATTGTGGATGCGTGGTCGAGAGGCTAAGTACGACATTGTGGAGGCGTGGTCGAGAGGCTAAGTACGACATTGTGGAGGCGTGGTCGAGAGGCTAAGTACGACATTGTGGATGCGTGGTCGAGAGGCTAAGTACGACATTGTGGATGCGTGGTCGAGAGGCTAAGTACGACATTGTGGATGCGTGGTCGAGAGGCTAAGTACGACATTGTGGGTGCGTGGTCGAGAGGCTAAGTACGACATTGTGGGTGCGTGGTCGAGAGGCTAAGTACGACATTGTGGATGCGTGGTCGAGAGGCTAAGTACGACATTGTGGAGGCGTGGTCGAGAGGCTAAGTACGACATTGTGGATGCGTGGTCGAGAAGCTAAGTACGACATTGTGGAGGCGTGGTCGAGAAGCTAAGTACGACATTGTGGAGGCGTGGTCGAGAGGCTAAGTACGACATTGTGGATGCGTGGTCGAGAGGCTAAGTACGACATTGTGGAGGCGTGGTCGAGAAGCTAAGTACGACATTGTGGAGGCGTGGTCGAGAAGCTAAGTACGACATTGTGGAGGCGTGGTCGAGAGGCTAAGTACGACATTGTGGAGGCGTGGTCGAGAAGCTAAGTACGACATTGTGGAGGCGTGGTCGAGAGGCTAAGTACGACATTGTGGATGCGTGGTCGAGAAGCTAAGTACGACATTGTGGATGCGTGGTCGAGAGGCTAAGTACGACATTGTGGAGGCGTGGTCGAGAGGCTAAGTACGACATTGTGGAGGCGTGGTCGAGAGGCTAAGTACGACATTGTGGGTGCGTGGTCGAGAGGCTAAGTACGACATTGTGGATGCGTGGTCGAGAGGCTAAGTACGACATTGTGGAGGCGTGGTCGAGAGGCTAAGTACGACATTGTGGATGCGTGGTCGAGAGGCTAAGTACGACATTGTGGATGCGTGGTCGAGAGGCTAAGTACGACATTGTGGATGCGTGGTCGAGAGGCTAAGTACGACATTGTGGAGGCGTGGTCGAGAGGCTAAGTACGCTCGAGCTAGGCTGGGCTACCTATGAAGTGGGCACAAGGTTCGACACCCGACTAGAGCAGAGTTGTGTTCTCCCAGATACCCCCCACTGGTCCACAAATGAGATTGGACCATAGCGCTCTGAGCATGCAATAAGCATGAAAGTAGCGCTATATAAAAGCTATATATTATATTATTATTATGAGCAAAACAGTGCGCTGACATCAGCGGGGTAGAGCTGTGTAATGATATTGTTTTCTATAAATGTTCCTTCAGATTACATCCAAACGTCCCGCTGGGTAGGCAGGGTTCGAATCCCCGGGTCCTTCGAGACAATCGAACGACAATTCAGAGTGCCTACTGCACGACGAGAGAGAGAAGGGAGAAGGCAAGTAATTTTGTTTTGTTTGTTTTTGCTTTGGTTCAATGCATTTTTTAAATTGTTTTTTTTTATAGATTTTAGTATGCCATTTTCTTTATTAGTATTGTTGAATAGTTGCTAAAATCACGCAATTAAATCTATTTAACAACTTTCTTTGCATTGATGTCCATCCGAGTTGCATTAGTTTCCAATATTTGAAAAGTTCCTTCTGAAATTAAGACTTTAACTCACTAGATTAAATAGACGTAATCATCTTCTTTTTTTGAAGCAACATCTGCATTATATAAGATAAGATAAGAGAGCAGGGATTGAATTATCGTAATGACAGATATAAAAGCGTAAACTACAAGACCAGTCAGCCTACGGCGTATACAATCCCTGACTACACTGAATAGGAATGAAGAAGACTATAATATTAATAAAATATTAATATCACTATCAATGAATTTACCTTTAGTAGGCAACATAAACTATAGCTTAGGGCCTTTACTTGTTCGCAGATCTCCTCCTCCCCCCCCCCCCCCAAAAAAAAAATAAATGGTTCTATTGATATTTTCAATCATTTTAATGAAAGAACAAAGAAAAAAAAAGCCCAATATTTGGTTACTAGGGGCCTCGTGTCTCAAATAGCTAAGTGCCTTATCAAGTCTAAATTCGGTACTAAGAACTATTCATCTTATTAATAATATTTGGATGTAGAACAATGTGTTGAAATTGAAACTGTGTCAGTGGGCCAGATATTTATCACTGCTATATCGTTACACTTAGTGTCACTGTCAAGGCTCTCTGTTTCCCTTTCAATCTATCTCGCTCTTTCTCTAATAGTATATCTACGATTAACCTCATTATTTTTTAGTTCTTGTAAGATCAAACCTGATAACTCTGAGACGTGCTACATAGGTGTAAGTGTAATATGTTAAAATAGGTGTATGTGTAATAGGTGTACGTATAATAGGTGTAAAATAGATGTACGTACAATAGGTGTAAGATAGATGTACGTGTAATAGGTGTAAAATAGATGTATGTGTAATAGGTGTAAGATAGATGTATGTGTAATAGGTGTAAGATAGATGTATGTGTAATAGGTGTAAGATAGATGTATGTGTAATAGGTGTAAGATAGATGTATGTGTAATAGGTGTAAGATAGATGTATGTGTAATAGGTGTAAAATAGATGTATGTGTAATAGGTGTAAGATAGATGTACGTGTAATAGGTGTAAAATAGATGTATGTGTAATAGGTGTAAGATAGATGTATGTGTAATAGGTGTAAGATAGATGTATGTGTAATAGGTGTAAAATAGATGTATGTGTAATAGGTGTAAGATAGATGTACGTGTAATAGGTGTAAAATAGATGTATGTGTAATAGGTGTAAGATAGATGTACGTACAATAGGTGTAAAATAGATGTACGTACAATAGGTGTAAGATAGATGTATGTGTAATAGGTGTAAGATAGATGTACGTGTAATAGGTGTAAAATAGATGTACGTACAATAGGTGTAAGATAGATGTATGTGTAATAGGTGTAAGATAGATGTACGTACAATAGGTGTAAGATAGATGTATGTGTAATAGGTGTAAAATAGATGTATGTGTAATAGGTGTAAGATAGATGTACGTGTAATAGGTGTAAAATAGATGTACGTACAATAGGTGTAAGATAGATGTATGTGTAATAGGTGTAAGATAGATGTACGTACAATAGGTGTAAGATAGATGTATGTGTAATAGGTGTAAGATAGATGTATGTGTAATAGGTGTAAGATAGATGTATGTGTAATAGGTGTAAGATAGATGTATGTGTAATAGGTGTAAAATAGATGTAAGTGTAATAGGTGTAAAATAGATGTATGTGTAATAGGTGTAAGATAGATGTATGTGTAATAGGTGTAAGATAGATGTATGTGTAATAGGTGTACGTGTAATAGGTGTAATAAGATAGATGTACGTACAATAGGTGTAAGATAGATGTATGTGTAATAGGTGTAAGATAGATGTACGTACAATAGGTGTAAGATAGATGTATGTGTAATAGGTGTAAAATAGATGTATGTGTAATAGGTGTAAGATAGATGTACGTGTAATAGGTGTAAAATAGATGTACGTACAATAGGTGTAAGATAGATGTATGTGTAATAGGTGTAAGATAGATGTACGTACAATAGGTGTAAGATAGATGTACGTGTAATAGGTGTAAAATAGATGTATGTGTAATAGGTGTAAAATAGATGTAAGTGTAATAGGTGTAAAATAGATGTATGTGTAATAGGTGTAAGATAGATGTACGTGTAATAGGTGTAAAATAGATGTATGTGTAATAGGTGTAAGATAGATGTACGTACAATAGGTGTAAGATAGATGTACGTACAATAGGTGTAAGATAGATGTACGTACAATAGGTGTAAGATAGATGTACGTACAATAGGTGTAAAATAGATGTACGTGTAATAGGTGTAAAATAGATGTACGTGTAATAGGTGTAAAATAGATGTATGTGTAATAGGTGTAAGATAGATGTACGTACAATAGGTGTAAGATAGATGTACGTACAATAGGTGTAAGATAGATGTACGTACAATAGGTGTAAGATAGATGTACGTACAATAGGTGTAAAATAGATGTACGTGTAATAGGTGTAAGATAGATGTACGTACAATAGGTGTAAGATAGATGTACGTACAATAGGTGTAAGATAGATGTATGTGTAATAGGTGTAAAATAGATGTATGTGTAATAGGTGTAAAATAGATGTATGTGTAATAGGTGTAAGATAGATGTACGTGTAATAGGTGTAAAATAGATGTACGTACAATAGGTGTAAGATAGATGTATGTGTAATAGGTGTAAAATAGATGTATGTGTAATAGGTGTAAGATAGATGTATGTGTAATAGGTGTAAAATAGATGTATGTGTAATAGGTGTAAAATAGATGTATGTGTAATAGGTGTAAGATAGATGTATGTGTAATATGTGTAAAATAGATGTAAAATTCAAATAGGAAATAATAAAAAAATAATAAATAATAAAAAGGCCCAATGTGTGATAGGTGTAAAATTGATGTACGTGCAATAGGCCTACGTGTAATAGGTGCACGTGTAAGATATGAACCAAAATAATGAGAGATGTATGTGTAATAGGTGTAAGATAGATGTATGTGTAATAGGTGTAAGATAGATGTATGTGTAATAGGTGTAAGATAGATGTATGTGTAATAGGTGTAAGATAGATGTATGTGTAATAGGTGTAAAATAGATGTATGTGTAATAGGTGTAAGATAGATGTACGTGTAATAGGTGTAAAATAGATGTATGTGTAATAGGTGTAAGATAGATGTATGTGTAATAGGTGTAAGATAGATGTATGTGTAATAGGTGTAAAATAGATGTATGTGTGATAGGTGTAAGATAGATGTACGTGTAATAGGTGTAAAATAGATGTATGTGTAATAGGTGTAAGATAGATGTACGTACAATAGGTGTAAAATAGATGTACGTACAATAGGTGTAAGATAGATGTATGTGTAATAGGTGTAAAATAAATGTACGTACAATAGGTGTAAGATAGATGTATGTGTAATAGGTGTAAAATAGATGTACGTACAATAGGTGTAAAATAGATGTACGTACAATAGGTGTAAAATAGATGTAAGTGTAATAGGTGTAAGATAGATGTATGTGTAATAGGTGTAAGATAGATGTACGTACAATAGGTGTAAGATAGATGTACGTGTAATAGGTGTAAAATAGATGTACGTACAATAGGTGTAAGATAGATGTATGTGTAATAGGTGTAAGATAGATGTACGTACAATAGGTGTAAGATAGATGTATGTGTAATAGGTGTAAAATAGATGTATGTGTAATAGGTGTAAGATAGATGTACGTGTAATAGGTGTAAAATAGATGTACGTACAATAGGTGTAAGATAGATGTATGTGTAATAGGTGTAAGATAGATGTACGTACAATAGGTGTAAGATAGATGTACGTGTAATAGGTGTAAAATAGATGTATGTGTAATAGGTGTAAAATAGATGTAAGTGTAATAGGTGTAAAATAGATGTATGTGTAATAGGTGTAAAATAGATGTATGTGTAATAGGTGTAAGATAGATGTATGTGTAATATGTGTAAAATAGATGTAAAATTCAAATAGGAAATAATAAAAAAATAATAAATAATAAAAAGGCCCAATGTGTGATAGGTGTAAAATTGATGTACGTGCAATAGGCCTACGTGTAATAGGTGCACGTGTAAGATATGAACCAAAATAATGAGAGATTACCGAATTTTTACGAAAAACAAGAAATAATCTAAACTAACAAATAGATATCACTATCGCTAACATATATATCTATATAATATTTTGATTCAAACAGGAGAACTTTATCAGATAGAATCAACTCACCTAATTTGTTCCCCAATTATGAATATTCCATAAAAATTTGAATGCCAAACATGTTTTCGACGACCCATGAATATGTTAATAAAACGCAACAATAAAAAAACAAACCAAACTCGTTTTTTTTATTATTAACTCGTGCGTTGCCGTTGACAATTTTCTACAATTAAAGAAACGCGCCTCTACACTAGTAAGATAATGTATATGCTAGGATATTAAAACTCTATTAAATGTGTTCCACTAGTCTCAAGCATCAGACTATTTTGATTTCCTAAATCTAAGACTAAGGTAATAACTAAAATCACCAGCTATCAGAGTAATATTTAGACCAAAACACTTCGTTAGCTTCAGCGGTTCCCTCTCAGTGGGACCACAATATACACAATACTAAAACAACTTGAGAAAATACTGAGAAAAAACAAAGATAAAATCACATTTCTAAATCAGTATGTTTGGACAAATTCATACAAGTACAAATTCTTTCTTCATGAAATTGAGCATGTAAACTTCACATGAAGTGTTTGAGTAACATTGTGGAGTTCGTTATCATTTGAATGTATTCTTTTGTGTAATGCACAATTGTACGACTAATTTACACAACGATAATAAAGACTCTTCTTCCCCCGTAGTATTATTCTGAACATTAATGACAAAGTAGAATTAAAGTCACTACATCTATGTTTTACATGTTTCGTATGTTCCGTCCTAGTCCAAACCTCCCGCAGGACGACGGGAAATGGCAGCGGGCAGGTTATGAGCCCAGGACCATCGAGATGACCAAACGACAGTTTAGCCTGCATACCGCATGTTCAGGCGTAGGATGTTCATATTGAAGGAACGTTTGTAATTTATAAGATAAGGTGGGATAAGATAATAAATGTTCCAAATGAATTCGTTGGAATAGAGCATGCTATGGAATGAAATGAGACGAAACTATAAATTGGATAATAGTTATGACAAGATCTCCAAGTCAATATCTCATTACCATACTCCTCTACATCCACACCGTGCTGTAACGAATTATGTTTTTAAAACATAATTGAACACCAAATTTTGATATGCCAGTGAGCTAAACTATTTGTGTTGGATACTGCTGATACCCAACGATGACGTAGACATCAGTTGCCATCATTTAACGAATGAGAGCCTTTCATTTAGATAATTCAAATCTTGACAGCCTTGTGTTAGTACCTTATCTGTGTTATGTCTATGTATAGTCTTACCACACCATCACATAGACAGTTAGCCAATGGAGGGAGTGGCGAGCATTGTATAGTGATCTTATCGATATTTTATAGAGATTAGTTTAAAGCTGGGAAAATAGATTTTTATCTTATTATTATGCATCCTAAAGATTCTCTTTTTAAACCAGTTCCAACGGGTTTTCGAACTTTGGATAGTCAAACAAATGCTTTATCACTATATCCATACCTGTTTAAAACAAGCAAAATCTAAAAAAAAATACTTAAAAAAACAAAGTTACATTGAGTGAAGGGAGACCACCGTTCAATTGTTGCCATATATATCTCTCAATATTGCAAAGGTCTATCTCCCTTTTCATAAAAACAATTATAATTAATTACAACTAATTGATTAACCTATCGTTTTTTTTTTATTGATTCTTGCGTTGCCGTTGACAATGACAACTAGTGCAAAATTTCAACTTGATCCGAGAATGTTAAGTGGGACAAAAAAAAAGTGTAAAAGAATCGAGACAGACAGACGGAGTGACTTAATATAAGCTTTGTTAAAAGCATGACAATTTGGCCTACTTTCCTAACAAAGTTTGCAGACAACGTGGCTCTCCTTGCCTTGCTCAGACCTTTTAGAGAATATAAAGGGGTCCTAGATATAAAATATAGATCAAGACATAGTTAAAAAACGTAAGTACCTCGGTACAGTTTTAGAAACTAAATTTGATTTCACTGTTAATAATAACTGCATTCATGCTTTAAAAAAAGCTCAACAATTACATCCATGTTTGACCAGGTAATATCAATTGAGTTTCAATATTTGTATCTGGTTCGGTATAAGACCTAAGACAAAACAAAAAAGTTTTCCAAGCCTTAAATGTTTCGAATAGCTTTAGATCTTGCACGACACACTCCTTGGACATTTTTTTACGGAAAAAACATCAAAACTTGTTAGGTTTAACTCATTATTGTCGAATTGAATTTCATTGGGAAAATAAAGTTTATTATTTTAATATTCATCATGAAATGTCAGTCTACGTTGAATTGTGGAGGAAGGCAATTCAACATAGTTTTGTAATATGAAGTTAAAGTGGTTGGATGTTATAGAATATTGCGTAGTTTTATCTTTTTTTGTGACATCGCGTTATGCGGGTTGTGCTGGTAGAGAGCAATGTTAGAGAGCTTTAATTGTTTCTATTAGAACTAGTTATCCCATTTTATATTTCAATTTGTTCTTCTATTTGCAGACCAAGCATGCAGCTTCACATTCTGTCTATTATGTGTAACTTATCTGACTGATAGTAACTGTCTGTTTATATGTTTGTTAAACGAAGCACATTGATCAGAAAACAAACAAAATGGAAAGTGCAAGAGGGCTAATAGCCAATTAGGGCTATTTATAAGAAGTGGGTCTATGATGATGTTATTTTTTAAAAAGGTGAAGTGTTTTAAAGGAAACTATGTCACATTTTATGTTTTACACTTGCAGGCTTCTAGGTTTTTATTTCATAATAGCTTCTTGGTAGGCTAACCCTTGACCTTTTGAAAGGAAATAAAAATGATTCCTATGTAGATCAAGACTTTTTTTTAATCGTATCATTCATTTGAGATTCAAAAAAAAAAAAGGGTCATAATGGCAATTAGATCCTACGATGAACTGCTGACTACTGGCAAATAAACGCAAACTGATATGGTCATATCACAAGGGCTCGCAAAGACCTTCCTTCAGTAAACAGAAACTGGAAAAAAAACAGGGAGGCAGAAAAAACGATGGAAAGACAACATTAAAGAATGGAAGTACATGTCATCGAGACTCTATTCAAGACATTGATCTCAGTACAAAAGACAGAGACGAATGAAGAAAGAAGGACGACGGATCATGTGTGGAGCCACAATAGTTAGAAAGGCCTAAGGGATAGGTAAAGGTACTTTACAAAATCTCGTTTTTTAGCAGCCTGGCATTAAACTGTTTTTTTTAACTGTCTCAGAAGTTAATAAAGTGTGACCAAATTAAATTATTTCTAGCATTCGTTTGACTTTTTCAATACAATTTTTTTTTTTAAATTCTTATTTCTATGCTGAGCGTAGGCCTACAAACTCCCACTTTTAAATAAAAACAATAAGCCTTCTCGTTGGAGCTTGTCCTCCTTTACTGTTACAAAATTCACCTAGGTCAGTGCTTTGGTTGGAGGAAAAGAAACTGTTTCCTTTCAATAAATCCCAACAATTTCCATTACATTTTAATTATGAGCATTTTGTCAATTCTTAATTTTTTTTTCCATATTTAGAAACCACATTTTCTAATGATCTAATTGTACAGAATCTTCTTAGAAAGGCCGCGGGATACATATTTGAGATTGAGAAAACCCATTGCCGATGACATACATTGATGGCAAAAAAAAGAACCTAAATCGACCACGATCATGTCTGCGCTGTATGTAGCAAAATAGGTATTTCGCAGAAGAGACACCTGAAATAATCATTAATCTTATTATTATTAGAATTTTACAATTAATTGTTTAATTTTTACTCCATTTGAGCATTATTTTTAACGTGAAAGACATCGCTAAATCCATAGTCCTTCTTCCCTGGAACGGTTTGATGAATCAGCCAGGAAAATGACTTAGCAGAGTTTACGTCTCCAATTAACATGCACGACTAGATTGACACATGGGTATGTGCGTAATTAACATTCTTAAAGGAATGTGTGTAATTCATCAGATAAGTGACGAACAGTGACATCCCTGTGTGCAAGACAAGAAAAAGCATCTAAGAAAACACAAACGTAATCATAGTTCTCAAGGAATAGCCAGACTTAGATCTAGAATATCATCCATTCATCTAAAGACACGTGCGAGCAGGACGTTACATCTAGACAACTCCAAAGTTACGATTCAAAGGTTTTGTTTTTATCGGTATACGGACCATTGGTATGGAACTCTCTTCCCTCTGAGATCAAATACATATTACATCCTTCGCTACATACATAATGAACATTAAGACTTTAGAATAGTTGCCTTTTTTAACTCCGCTCTTTGTCTGCTATGTTCTCTTTGCTAGGGTTACCAGACATTTCAGCATTTTTGGTGCGACAGGCATTGGCCTAATGCAGTGGTTCCCAAACTTTTTTTTTGTCTCATTGACCCCTTATCATGTTTTCTGGTTTTCCGTAGACCCCCTGTTTAAGTTAAATTGAATTTTTGAAAATTCATTAATTTCAAATTACACATTTTAATAAAAATAATTTCTAACCAGTAACACTAGGAGTGAAAAAGTAATTTAAAACTACATTTTAAGTTGAATCTATTTTTTTAAATAAATTTATTAAAATTTAAACCCATTATATAAGTGTTAATATGTATAGCATACAATCACTAAGCAGATTGGAAAATTTGTTTTTAACGGTTTGCAAGCTCAACATCCGTTGCTACGGAGATTATTTTTCATATAGGGATTTGTTGTTTTATGAAGTAGTTCTTCAAAACATTAAATATTTATGTGCCTTAAGTATCATAGTAAAAGTTTTCCCAAAGAGCAGTTTTTCGAGGATTTCTGAGCCATTATAATTTGAATAAAAAATACATCATTACCAGACAAGGTTGACTCAGCCAGCTGTATAGAGACATGTGTCGTTTGCACATATGTCGTTTGCAAAGACTTACATAAGAAGAAAGAAATATTTGACTAAATTCCAACAGAGCTCAAGAATTTAGTGAACTCTTCTACAAATCTATTGCCCTAACAACCAATGGGTCAGAGTTTGCATGGATGGTTCTCAGAAAGGCATCACAAACGGAGGAGCTGGAATACTCATTGAATGGCTCAATGGAGAAAAAAAAAATTAAAAATTAAGTTCATTGTAACTAATGAGCTCTATGACAACCACAGAGAAGAAATAGGAGCACTGGAGCTAACAGCAACCATGCTAGCGAATCAGCCAAGTTCACCAAACAGTTAAATTTTTTTCGTGACCAATATAAAAATAATCCTGCAAAGCTTGACAAACTCCTATATAAAACAACACATGATGCCTGAACTGACGTTCGGTGGTCACCTTGCCTGCTTGCCTCTCCCTTTGGGCTGATTGGGCTAGGATGTGATTATCCACATAATCTGAAGGAACATCCAAAAGATTATGTACAAAACATATTGTGTGACCTTTTAAAGCTCAACAACACTTCTCCAATGTTGAAATAGAAGGAAATAAAAGGCTGACACACTTGCCAAATGTGAGAAAACAAATACACTCTTGAACATCGCACTCTATCAGGAAGAAATGAAGAACCTAATAGTGAATTGTAAAAACGAGAAATGGACAAGCTCTCATTCGATATGCAAGAAAGATGACACCTATTATAAACTAATAAACTATCCCGATATGACCACCTATAATTTTGACATCAGAACCATACAAATACCAATGAGAAAACATACGTTCCGGAAGCTCAAAATTGGGACCATTGAAATTTGCCCTTTTGGAGTGTCACCAGAGAAAGCCGACCATGTCTTCAAAATTGCATTCTTCATCAAGAGGCCCAAAACAAGACACCGACCACAAAACCCTAACATGAAAATCTTTTAATGATATAAGTTTGTGTAAGTTTTCACAATTTCTTCAACGGCTGGTAAAATCAATATTTGCTTATCGTGTGAGGTTTTCAGTTTTTACAATAAGTAAAGAGATATAGTAATATGCTCACTAATCATTAGCTTTTCAATATCAGGCAAATGAGAGATTTTGTGGATGTATTCTGAACTTTATCTTTGAGTGTTTGAAAGCTTTGCAAATCTTTATCTTTTAATCATGGTGGCATCATCTCAAATGATCCTCCAGCTTAATTGGTTTCATAAAATCATTTAAAAAACGGCACATTAACACTTGCTTGTTTGACAAGGAAGTAATGAAGTTCAATTTCATATACTTAACGCTGTACAGTCTACATTTCTTTTTGTTCAAGTTATAACTAGACAAAACTACACTATTTAAATATAGTAATATTAAATAAAACAATTTTTCATTCAATCAGCAGGATGAAAATTGTAAGGTACAAATCATAAATGTGTGTATAAAAAAAATAAAATTGTCAAAATTAAAGTCACGAGATGCTAAATTGAGATTCTTTATCGTAGACCCCCGTGCACATCTCATAGACCCCCCTATTCCCTTTTTAACTTTCGTGTACCCCTTGGAAGTCTTTGTAGACCCCTGGGGGTCTATATAGACCACTTTGGGAATCAATGGCCTAAAATATAAAAAATGCCCGGCTTTTTCACAAGTTGATTCTATCCCTCAATTGGTAACTCAAAATACATCAAGATCTGCTAGTGTTTAGTATGCATTCCGAGGATTAATAATAAAATTATAAAGGCGATTTTTGCTAATTAATATGCAGTAGGCAAAATAGGGAAATAGAGTCTCCAGTGAGAGGCACTTTTCTCACAACGTACAAGATGAAAAGGCATCGCCAAGTCCGTAATCCTGCGTGTCATGCATGAAGCTCCACGAGTAATGATGTTCAACTGAGAAAAGATGTGTCTGAGAATTTCGATAGGAAATATAGTCAAGTTCTCCAGCCTTTGATTGGCTGAAATGTTTCATTCATTCAAGTGTCTTCTTCTTTCTTGTTTTTAAAGTTTACTTTGTCTATTTGTATGTCCTCGTTTGTAAGGCTTTGACCTCATTTTGTCCTCCTATGGGTCTGCTTGTGTCTGGTAACCCTACTCTTAGCGCCTTCAATCAACATTATGTTTGTTAACAGAGCTTTATAGATGATGCTGCCATTGACTTTAAAATGCTGGACTATGCTACTATGTGTCTCATCGTTGATTTAATAATGGTTGTGTTAATACTTAATAGATTACTATGATATTAATATGCATGACTAAATTTTAAGTAACGTCTGTATTATATAAGAAGATAAGATACTTAAACAGTTACAATAAAACTAGGTGCACATTTTTTTTTAGAAAAGGGGAGACTGTCAATGTTATAACACGCATAAATTATTAATCTAAATTTATCTCCCTTCTTGGGTGTCATAAAATAGGTCAAGACAGGTATATGGCTGTCCCCCAGATAAATAAATCAATGACGGTAACGACGCGCGTACCAGGCTTGTCCATAAAGCAGTGTGTAGGATTACGTTGTATTGTGTTCAGCACAACATGGCCGCCTGTGCGAATGGCGACGGGGACAATGCGGAAATAGGGCAAGATTTATCCTCACAAGTCTTTTGTTTAAGTGATTTCGTTAGAAGATGTGTTTTACCCGAATGTGTTAGTGTGACTGACGGAAATTTTCTAGGCAAGAGTGTGCAAATTTCTAAAGGAGATGTGATCTTATTAAAATCGGTTGAAGACATTCAAAAGATAACATTATCTTTCAAGCCTGGCGCTGGCCTTTCTAGAACAGAAATTACCGTTCCTTTGGATTACCCTCAAAAATTTTTCGTTTTACCACCAAAGGAAGCAACTAGTGAACGGCGGATAGTGTCTATTGTGACATATCCAACAATATCCGACTTATTGTTAGACTGTCCGACCTACTTCGAAGCGACAGCTTCTTACGACGACCCATATTTACCTGGGTGTTCTGTAAAAGCAGGAGATCGCTTCCGGTTCGAGGGAATTGTTTTGGATTCGAAAGATGGGGTAGAAAGACTGAAGGTGAGCGATGAAGATGGTAACTTTGTACTCTTGTCTTCTGACTGCAGGGGAAATTTCTGTCCCCTCAAAGACGACCGACAGTACACGATCAAGGAGCTTGTAGATTTGGCACCAGTTCAACGAAGATTGAAGCTCACGGCTGGTGACTCACAGGATGATCCTGGTGGGGATTGCCAAGATGAGTATGCACAAGTTATCAAAGCGCGGCAATCTCACAGCCCCACTGAACTAGCGTCTCCAAAGTCATCTGTATTAAGTAGTTTACATGTTCCTGCAAATTTTACTGGAAGCATTCATTTGCACAAACCAGAAACTATGTTGTTTATATCCCCTTTCAATGACCCAGACACCGTTTGGAACATTCCTGTCTCGGCTAAACTGTTTGTAAAGATGTACATTCTGGATGATTATGAAATCCCGGCTCCTAAAGTAATACCGAATACATCTCCGCGTGTTCCCTTGCCACTTGTTTCGTCAATTGCTGAAAACGTTCCTAAGCACATAGCACCATCTCCCCCACAAACATCCCAATCCTTGGTACCGATGAAAATCAACAGTTTTATAGACTGCCATTTGCCATCCTTTCCTGTGATCGCTAAGATATTAGATGCAACTGACACAAATCCTTTCTATCGTAAGTTATTGAAAGACGTGGATGAAGTCAATATCTACAGAGTTGAAGAAGCCAAGAGACTTTATGTTAAAGATGCTAAAAGTGACACGGTGTTCAGTTTATCCCACGACCTTGATTTGTCTTTTATTGAGTATCCAGAGAAATTCAAAACGGTTTTAGATCTTCTTCATTTGCCTATCGGCTCTGAAGTAAAAATATTGGAAGACATTGCTGCTGATTTTCCCAAACCTTTTTCACTTCGAGTAGGTGATATTATTAGAATAACGACAACTAATCCATCATTTATAAAAATGAAACACGCTCCTCGAGACTGCGAGGTGCTCAAATGTTTGAAAATAGTTCCTGAAGGAGGAGATCCTTCAAAACTGAAACTTCCACTTGACTTTGAAATGAATATGGTGCTCAATGTGGATCGTGGTAGTAGAAAAATGATTACGTTGCAAGATTTACTTGCTGGGTCAGTGACCATTCCTACCCAAGATGTTGCATCTATTCCAGCTAAGTCTGATACTGAACTGCTGAAAGAACTCCCAGTAGACGTTCGTATACTCAAAGTCATGAAGGAAACATTCCTGATCGTTGAGCCTACTAAGCCTGTTCATTTACCAAACATGCCAACTAGAAAGTTAAAACAATCTTTATCATTCCCAGTAAACAGTACAAGGTCATTAGCTTCTTCAGAAGCATCTACTTTAGCAGCTACAGCAAAAACTTTTTGCGAAGAAAAAGGCTCCTCTTCTAGTCAACGCCCACTAACTAACATTGGTTTGCCAGTGAGCTCGGGCATACTCATTGCATATAAAGACCGCTTGGATATTTACGATCTAAACTTCGAGTCATCAGAAGCTGACTATGTGAGGAATCCAATGGAAATGATGACCTATTCAGAGTTTGAAGAGCGAGATCGCCTTAGAAAGCTCAACGATGATTACGAAGACGTTGAGTTTGGTTCAAGTAGTACCATTGATGAGACGGGCTCATTAAAAACACTTCATTTAATGAGAACAGGATCTACTGGGTAGGCATTACTTTAACCAACATTTTTAAAACAAAATATATCGATATATATTGTAGCCGACATGTATTGTTAAATTTTTGTTATTGTAAACTTCAATCCTTGACTTCGTAGTCCTAAAATATGACCTAATTGATTACCTTTAATAGGAACTGTATTCTTAACCCAAGTTTGTTATATTCAACCACCACGGCCCACCATACACACATAGGCTACATTTAACCGTCTCCACTCCCCCTCTCAAAAAATCTTTGAAGACTTTGTCAGTGTTCACCATGCCCATTCATTATTTGTAGTATGACTATTTATTTATCAAGAATTGTGGACGTAATGTGGTTTCTTAAATTTGAAATAGGTGAATGATTTGCTTCTTATAAAAAGAGAAAACAAATCTTTTGTCTTCCCCTTTTTCAACTTAAATCTTGTTTGGGGATGTGGGGAATAAAGTTATGAGTCAAAATTTCTGCCCATGTGTTGAAAGTGCGAGGCAGAGACATTATCTAATCACCTAGATATAATTATGATCCATTACAACATAAAACTAAAATTTCTCATGTTTAAGACGGTTTTAATTCTATTGCAAGTTGAAGCCAAAATCGTCTTAAGTTAGGAAAACACTGAACACTTTTTGCCCTAGTAGAAGATATGTTCTTCAAGATATGTTGAAATTAATTATCACCCAGGGCTCCCATTAACACCCGCAAAAAATGCTGTTAATATTTTTATATGTTTCTGTTGACGGGTATTTCATTATCACCCTAAAACTATGACATTTGACCAATTTATCTTTTAGAAATAGTTGTCAGCTATTTTTATTATCAAAACGTGTTAAATAGTTCTTCTCTGTAAAGATCTATATTCGTAAATTATAGAAACAAACTTCATTGTATCGGTAGTGCTTCTTAGTATTGTACACTTCAAAATGGTTCTAATAACGTGGTGGGTCTACAACAGCACTGCCCTCTCTAACAAGAATCTTGGTTGTATATTCAGTGTCTAGTAAATGTCTGCCGCATCAGCCGTTGCCACCCTTTCGTCTGATAATTCATATATGTATATTGTAATTTTTATGAACTTCTACAGTCGCTCTCCAGGCATAGTATTTCATATTGGGGATTTTTCCTGTTCATTAATATTATTTTGAAATGGAAAGTCATTAAAAGGGAAGCTATTAGCCAGGTCGTTAATAAGTAGTCAAACATGTAAACACACATGACACTCAAAAAAATATAATAGGCCTTTGTCAGTCTACAGGTTCACAATAACGTGTCACGTGACTCATTCAGTAGAAAATGTGTCATTCTTTTTCTGGTAAATAACTACTAGAAAAAAAAATGATCATGCTCGTGTTTTGTTTTTGAAATCACTTTCAACAAAAGAGTTTTTGTGTCTGTGTCTTTGCTATCGGTGTCTTGTTTCTCTTTTGTGATGGTAAAGCTGGTCTTTCCAAATCAAGTCAAATGTTTATGTCCAAGAAATTAAGATGCGCAGGGTGAAAAAAAAATGTGTGTTCCAGAACGAGAGCAAATGACCGACTGAATACTGAATGTTTAGCTATCTAGGTATGTCTCTCTATTTAGCCGAATAATGACAAATGACCGACTGATTACTGAATGTTTAGCTATCTATGTATGTTTCTCTATTTAGCCGAATAATGACAAATGACCGACTGAATACTGAATGTTTAGCTATCTATGTATGTCTCTCTATTTAGCCGAATAATGACAAATGACCGACTGAATGTTTGGCTATCTAGGTATGTCTCTCTATTTAGCCGAATAATGACAAATGACCGACTGAATACTGAATGTTTAGCTATCTATGTATGTCTCTCTGTTTAGCCGAATAATGACAAATGACCGACTGAATGTTTTCTATCTAGATCTATGTGTCTCTCTGTTTAGCCAAATGACCGACTGCTAGTTTTCATGTTTTCTAGCATCTCGTTGACGTTCGCCTAACTTCGGCAGGATTAAACACAGGTGTAAGGACACGACCTTTATGGTTTGATATTTCTGAATGGTTCTAAAGTTGCTTCTTTACACACCTGCTGATACATAAATATTCCTAAAAACTATTTTGCAAACAAAGAATGGCTGCCTGGTCATATGGTCATCTCGGTGGTCCCAGGTTCATACCCTGCCCACTGCCATCCCCCGTCGTCCTTTCGGAATGTTTGGGTTCGGATGTAGATTATCTGAAGGAACATGCGAAACCATGTCAAACATTTCACAAAAATGTAGGTGTGCGTGCGTTCCATTTTAAGCGATAGTTTGTGAACAAAGGTGTTAAAAACTATCAAATCAATAAGTTATATACGATAATGATTAGCATAACAGAATAAATGCGGACATTTTGGGATTAGCGTGAGATTGAAACTCTAGTTATTTGTCTTGTTGAGAGTATTTATTTTTGACAATTTACACAGTAGATAATTGGTAATTAATGCAAACAAGATATGCTTTGTAAAAAAAAGTGTTTAAAACTAGTATTCACATTTCTGCATGCAAATAACGTGAAAAAACAAAAGAGTTAAAAACAACATTCAGATCTTGTTGATCTGTGTACACATTTTTTTAATTATTTAAAGCAGCAACGCTACAATTTTTTTTTTTTAATTGTTGTATTTATTTTGTTTTTGTTGTTTTTTCCAGCAGTACTTTAATATATCAGTAAAAAAAATCTATATGAGTAAACCTAAGAAGATTATTGCGATCCCTCGTTTAAATGAAATTATGATTTTAAATATTGGCATAGTGACGGCTTAGCCAAGTAAAAAAAAAAAAATGAGACAACAGTATGAATTTTCTAGTGTGGTAACAGTTTCAATATTCTTGTTAAAAATAACTATGATTAGTAGGCCTATTATGGAATTTCAATTACATAATATCGGTGTGAATAACAGGAATATTGTCAAGTTTCAAATGTTTTTACTTTAATGTGGTGACTCAAGTTTAGAGAACCACTTGGTAAGCGTGTAACAAAATTGTTAAAAGGCAACCAAGTGTGTTATGTCAGAAACACGTTTGAAATACCACGGGGAAGTAACTTATGGTGTGTAAAGTATACATAGGAACATCTTTATGACTAGGACATCGATAATGCAATTTCTGTAAACATCTATTCATTATTAGGCTTCCAAATATGTCTATCTATTAGGGCCTACGTAAATATTATTTCAAAATTTAAAAAAAAATAATAGTGTTTTTTGTTTAAATATGAATCTTTGAAATCGCATGCTTTCAACACATACGGTTACCACACAATATAACTCGTCCCAATTACAAAGCATGCGCCTTCTAAATGTCGTAAAGTTCGACTACCGTTTGTTACTGTTCGTGAGTAATTGAACCCAACATACTGAAACGTGCTTCAGATTCGACTTGTTAGATTTGTCTCCCTTGACTCGTATTCATTAAATGTTGGAATAATGAAAGTAAGTTCATCAAAATTGTTTTCGCCTTCCAAAAAAAAAAAAAAAAAAAAAGTTTCCTAATTTCACTCATTTCTGTAGCCCTAGTTGTTCCATTAGCTTTCTAGTCTAGTCAAACCAATGTTTCAGCACATTCCTAATTGTTTTTGTTTTTTTAATTCATGTTATGATAGGTTAAGTCAGTTGTCGACTCAGCTGAAAACAGTTGTTTCGCATTAAAAAGTTTAGTTGAAACAGTTGCTGTTCAGTAAAACTGTTGTTTAGTTGCTATTTTCCTTCAGTACTTATACTTGCCAACTTGGTCGAGGTTTTTAATGGAACTAAAATGAAGTGTCAATGAAGACCATTATATATTCTGTGTTCATTGATTGTTTATTTCATAACGAACTAGTGCATGTACAGATTATGTTGCGTTGTGTACAGTGTTTTGAGTTGCTCTTAAAATGATACTTTTAGTAGCTCCAATCCACTTAATAAACTTGAGACTAAATTGGGTAGATTTTTTAAAAATAAACTATTACAATGGATTGATGCTGCTAGTAGGGTGTATCGAACCTTTTTATCAAAACTGTATGGCCGAGCCTTTTTTTTTTTTTTTTTAGCTATTTACAAACAATGGTTTACTGGTCCAGTGTGCTTACACCTTATTTAAACGACTAACATAATGTTGGAATACTATCATTGTAATATATTTCTTATCTTATCAAGAGTTATAAGACTAATATATATAAAACCATTGACCTATTTTTGCGTCACTAGTCTTTGAAATGATTTAACAAGTGGGCGAGCAATAAATGGCGAGTTTTCAAAGCCGCCTTATCAATCGAAGAATAGCAGTACAGACAGACTCGAATTCGGTAATTTCAAAATAAAAAAAAAGCTTAAGTTAGATAATTAATTGTGCTTGTTGGGAAGTGTTCTGCGCAGGTTAATGCTGGTGTCTGATTTTTTAAAACTGCATCCTGTGTCTTTATCCAGTTCTTATATATAACCTAATAAACCAAAACGTAACATACTTCACTGGATGATTGTTTGGATAGAACATCGCCATGATTGCTGCAGTATGTCGTGCGGCACCACAGCCGCGCCCAAGACACGCCGTGTCCCGTGAACCATCTGTCAGGTACAAGGTGCTGCTACCCTCTCGTGTGAAGTACCCTATCTACTTCACCCTGTACCGCAGTGTCAGAGCCAGGTCAGTTGAAATGAACAAAGTTGATTGGTTCATTTTAGCAAACATATGAACGATTACGATGTTCAAACTTTATCCATAATTACATCAACCTCTATTCAAGTCAGAACTCTTTTTTTCCCCATTGTTTAAAGGTTTGGGAAAAATAAAAACTATAGATCATTTGTAAGACTTTAAATACTTTATTATTTTAACAAATCTTTGAGCCAGAGCCGTATTTTACTAAATGAAGGCTCCAACCCTCTACATTACTCCTCAAACTTCAACTGTTAATAACTTTAAAAGTATCAGAAGAAATAATTAAGCATGTTGGCTGATATTTGTAAAGAAACTGAGTATTTGAAAATTTAATCACCATCTCCCTCATTACATTCTATTATACATATTATTTTTATGTTATATAGGTTTTCGTTATATAGGCTTTCTTTAAGGATGAGACACTGGGCGGCCACATAGTCTTAAGCTCCGTAAATCCGTCCCTGCATTAAGTCATTGGGTAGTTATTGTTTTCATTCTGTTCTTTAACAAATTAACAAGAGTGAGTTAAGTCGTTGCATGATAGCTTAGTGGCTATATGATGACTTTTCAAAAGGTTCAGCGCCATCAGATGTCATCTTATTAGCCTTCAAGCTCAACACCAATAACTTTGCTTAACAAAAAGTAGTTCTAATACTTTGGCGTTTCTGGTTATTACATCAATAGATTCAGGATTTCCTAATGGGTAGAGGTCAAACTGTAATAATAAATAGCTACCAATCAAGAACAAAACTGTAGACCTTCTGTTTCTAATTTAGGCTACATAAATGACATAACTTCATTACTTTGGGAACAAATGTTAGACCAAAAATAAAAAAAGAAATAACAAGGTTACAAAGACAGTTTGTGTGGAAACACAAACTCAAAATCGGCCCCCGAAGTAGTCCACCCAGGCAGGTAAAAAGGCAGGTATCAATATTTTCAGAAAGAACATCAGAATTAAATTCGATCAAAGACAAATGACAGAGAAGAATGGAGAAAGAAGGTTGACATCTTGTGTGGTGCCCCAGCAAACCAAAGTATAGGTGACAGTGAATGTGAAGTTAAATGTGAACCTGGCCTGATGCTTTATAATGAATATCTAATTGATCTAACTGCTTTGTAAATTGTCAATCTCTAATTCCTCAAAGAAACTCCTTTAGTTATGTTGCAACCGTGATACAACCTGCAGCTTACGCGGTAATATGAAAAATTACTTATTAATTGTTGATTTAAATTATGTCTAACTTATATGCATACTACAAAGATTTTTTCTCTTTTAAAAAAGTAAACATTTTTTTCGTGTAAATGTAGTAACTAGTATAATAGAACTTACTGACCTTGACAATACACATGTAAAAAAAATAATTTTTTGGACAAAAAATCAAAAACCGTTTGCATAAATGTGTTTTAAAATATGGCATATAGTAATCTCCCCTACTAAAGAGCCTCCAGTGTTTGTTACTATTAATAGTGAATAGTTGTAAAAGTGGTGTATTTTTATGAAAAAACTGCTTGCATAAGTGATTTAAAAAATTAGATTTTTCGCTTTTAGAAAAGAAAAAAAGTAGTCGTTGCATCAGAACTTTGAATGGACTAAAATATTATGATGTCGGATTTTGACTATCTTTTCTAGTTTACGAGAGCTAAACGGGACGGACGGACAGACATTTCACACAAAACTAATAGCGTCTTCTTCCCTTTCGAAGGCCGCTAAAAATGATATCTATTAATGTTACTCAGCCCAAAAACTAAAATATCTATTGTTATAGGCCTAATAAATGAAAATAAATCGACATATTTTTAAAACATTTCGTACAATTGCTTTCTTTCCATTGGCCCATGTAACTGATTGCCTGAATCAGCCAGGAAAATCAATAACTTTTAGTTTAATTGACATGCACAAAAAAAGTTGACTACAGCTAGACCAACACATGAATAGGTTGACAATGAATACGATGTTGTTGTTGTTTAATGTCTTTAACATTAGGCCTACATGGATCTACATAATAAGACATTGTCTTTGATTCCAAAGATTTAGAATAAAGCAGTATTTCACATTAACAAACAAGGGTGGCTGACTGGTCGTGCGGTATGTGCTCTAGACTGTCGTACGGACTTGTCAAAGGTCCCGGGTTCATACCTTGCCCGCTGCCATCCCCCGTCGTCCTGCAGGAGGTTTGGAGTAGGAAGTAAATTTTCTTCAACTCTGACGGAACATCCGAAACATGTCAAACATTTGACAAACCCAGTTCCGACCTGCATTTTTTGCGACCCTGTCACATCTAATACAGTCAAAGCCATTGTATTTCTGGAGATAGTATTAGAGAAGAAGCAGGCTACCGCAAAATCGATCTCGTCTAGATGAGCGCGGAAAGCTTACCCAGCAGGGTCCGGGTTGCATCCCCGGCGCCAAGCGCGTTTTCTTGCATTTCCAGTGCCTTTTTCTCGTAGTAAGAAAAGCGCATGAAAAAAATTAAATCAGGAATAAAGGGTGGACCGGGGTGATTAGTTGGTCAATTTAAGTCAAATAAAGGAGGAGGCAACACTGGCCAATGCCTTTATGCGAGGCACATTAGAGTTAAGTCTGCTTGAATATAGCGTAGGCCTATATAGCGCATGTTCGTTTATGTCTGTATTGAGTGTGATCGTTGTAAGCTCATCTTCGAGTTAAGTAACACGTCTTGTCGCTGACTTTATAACACGTCTTGTCGCTGACGTTATAACACCTCTTGTCTCTGACTTTATACACGTCTTGTCGCTGATTTTATACACGTCTTGTCGCTGACTTTATAAGTAACACGTCTTGTCGCTGACTTTACAAGTAACACGTCATGTCTCTGACTTTACAAGTAACACGTCTTGTCTCTGACTTTACAAGTAACACGTCTTGTCGCTGACTTTACAAGTAACACGTCATGTCTTTGACTTTATAAGTAACACGTCATGTCTCTGACTTTATAAGTAACACGTCTTGTCGCTGACTTTATACACGTCATGTCTCTGACTTTACAAGTAACACGTCTTGTCGCTGACTTTACAAGTAACACGTCTTGTCGCTGACTTTATAAGTAACACGTCTTGTCGCTGACTTTATACACGTCATGTCTCTGACTTTACAAGTAACACTTCTTGTCTGACTTTATAAGTAACACTTCTTGTCTGACTTTATAAGTAACACGTCATGTCTCTGACTTTACAAGTAACACTTCTTGTCTGACTTTATAAGTAACACTTCTTGTCTGACTTTATAAGTAACACGTCATGTCTCTGACTTTATAAGTAACACTTCTTGTCTGACTTAATAAGTAACACGTCTTGTTTCTAAAAACAATTTCTTTTACTACACACATCACTGTATAGATAACATTACATTTTACATCAATTACCTTTTTTTTTTATAACCTTGATATCTTGTTGATTTTAAATAATTCAACAGATTACTGGAGCGAAAGGAAAAAAAGTCAAAAATGGACAAAGTGCGTAGATTCAGCAAAGCTCTTCATCCCAAGCATTGGCGTCAATCTAAAGCTGAGCCAGAACCCTTACCTCATCCGTCAGCTATGGGTCTAATGGCACTAGCAGCTCGTCCCCATGAAGGCCAAAGAAATGACTATGAAGCACAGAGTAGCTCTTTCATCCAAAATAAATCAGAAGTGTTAGAGGCAGATAACGATGATGAGGGTAAAAAAACACAAAGAATACTTAAAAGCTATTTAAAACCACTGTACACGTTTCTAATTAACGTTGTTTTTTTAAAGTTTTGTATCATTATTAATTTTAATGAAATGTTTCCTTAAAATGCTGATTTAATTTATAGATTTAAAAAAAATTATTTTTAATTTAATTTTAATTAATTACATCATTTTTAATTGTATTTATTTGAAAATGTTTTCAGAAACTCATGAAAATTTCTATGAAGATGTTGAAATTGGCCCCATCAAAGCGGCAACATTTGCTGCACCTACCAACAGACAAACAGGCGCTTTCTCTGGAGCAAGTCACATGTCATTGCCCTTACCAAGACTATCTTCACGTGTTATACAAAATAAAGCTGTGGGTTCAAAAAGCAAAGCTCAAAATGTTTCCATCGAGTTGGAAAATGGTGAAAGTGGTGTGGTAAAATCTGATGAAAAGTCACAGGAAAATAACGCTCTGGCCAAAGCAAGAAACTGGGCGACTAACTTAAGCTCTAAGTTCAGCAAAAATGAAGGACTAAAATTTAAGAAACAGAGGAACAACACAGTTGATGTTAACAAAAATGAATCATTTCCATCTTCAAGTTTATTAGAAAGCAGTATTCCTTCAGAAACTAACAAAGGTGCTTCAGTGCAAGAGCAGTATAAAGAAAGGATATCACCTAATGATATACCTGACAGAGATATTACTCACAAAGAACAAGCTGATCAAGACCATATTGTCCCAACTCAAAGATCAAACTCTATGATTGAAACAGATACAAAGACTTTTTCATTACTCTCCACAGACATCAGTAGTGAACCTGCACCAAAAGCTCCCAAGAGGCGAAAAGCTTTGCTGAAAGCAGCAATGGCCCAGAATGAAGTTTCATCTGAAGTTAGTGATCTAACAAGCAATGACATATTGGATAAGAATGTCAATGTTTCCATGAAAAATGATCCTATTTGTTGCAAAGACACAGAAATAACTGAATCTCAAAATGTGGAAGCAAGTTTCACACTTGCTAACAGTAATAAGGACTCTGCTTTATCTAAAACTACTATAAATGGTACAATTGAGCCTCCTCGGCCTAAACCTAGAAACCTAAATAAAATCCTCTCTGATAAGAAAGTTTCAAATGTACCAATATTACCACCACGAGGTGAAGCTCCTCCTAGAAAAAAAGCTCCTGAGACTTTGGCAACTGGTGATGTTAGTAGAAAACCAAGACCACCTCCAAAACCCAAAGTCTCACAGCAGAGTGATGTCTAGATTAAATTGGATTCTAAAAAGACTGTACCAAGTTAGAATCAATAGTATATTAATATAATATGTGAGTGATTCCAATAGAGCAGTGACTCCAATAGAGCCTAAAAAGTTATACATTATTTCTTCTTTTATTCAACCAATATGAATTATATGAATAAAGTGACAGGCATTTTTAACATATTTTTTTATCAGTCTTGAGGAAAAAGGTTATTGAAAAGTTCAATTTTTGTTTTTTTTTCTTGCATTGGAAAATACAATCAACACACATGTAGTTTTTTGGGGGGTTTTAGTTGTTGTTTTTGGCTGGTGAAACCCTCATGGCCCTAATGTTCTGGCAGGGTTACCAATATGTATGTTTATTGTATTTTCTAGTTTTTTGCCCCTGCAGCAGTAAATCATTGTTATTGCACTGGAAAAGGTTGAAATACTTGCACAGTTGATAATTAAATGTTATCAAGACATCTTATATAAGTGATGCAAAAGAGATATGCTTAGAGGGGATAAAACTTTTATTTATGCTCATGAAAATTGCTCCATCATTTTTTTCAAATTTTTGTATTAAAATACATACAGCTGTGATAGTAATTTCATCATTTGTATTTTTAGAAGCCCTGTTAGAATAGTTGTTATTGTTCTTGAGCTGTTATATTTCACCATCATTGTACAATGGCTAATTTAGGTCTGATGAAAGCATTCCCATTTGTTTTTACAATAAGGTATGCATATAATGTGCACATATTTATAAAAAAGGTAACTGAAAGGCAGATGATGCTACAAATGGTCTTCTAGACATGTACAAACCTAAATCTCATTTCACTTGCATCCATTTATTTTAAAACATGTTAATCTGGGCAAAGACTGCATATGGTCTTCCGCTAGCATACTTTTATATTTTAAAATGAAGTATGTATATATGTAAAAATCATTTTAAACTCAAGATAAAAAGGGGCATGAATGTTTTTTAATAGCTCTAAGGCAGGGGTCTCAAAGTCATATCGGCATGTGGGCCACAGTGGAAAGTAATAATGTCAGCGGGTCGCAACACGAAAAGAGAATATTTTTTCATTAAATTTTACAACAGTACTGTCACTGCAGTTAAATGCTAAAATAAATGTTTTATAATTATTAATTACATTTAGTGTAGTTTATACATGCACAGGCAGGTTAGTTTACTAAAAATAAGTTGTCACTTATAAAAAAAAGCAGAAACAGTAGTTCCCCACCAAAAAAAACAACAACTATAATTACTAGGCTTACTGCATGTTTCTGTCCACTCAGCTGAGAGCGTTTGGCAGAGACCAGACCATCGACGTTAGGCCTGAAGTCGCGTGTAGTGGCAAGCCGCAAGGTTGCTCTCAGATGCTTATCAGTCAGTCTTGGTCGTAATGCTGTTTTGTTGATCTTCATTCTGGAGAAAAACTGTTTGCAAACGTACGTTCTCCCAAACATTGCTAGAGATTCTAGCAGTTGCGCAGAATAATTTTGTAAACTTCTCTATGGGAAGAAACTGGTAGAAATCTGGAACGCCAACATCAGCGTATTTTTGCTTCACAACAGTGTCACACTGCAGGTCCAGTAGTTCCATCTGGACTTCCTCTGGAACGTTTTTCACGTCAACTGCGAAAGGAGTGGAAACAATAAAAAAAATGTTGTTCGAGAGCAGTGAATTGCTGAAAGCGGTGTTCAAAATGTTCCATTAGTTTGAAGAAGATGTCTACGTAGTTTTTCAGGCGCTGTGGTGCAACCGTTATGCTCTGTAGAAAAGAAAAATGAGCCAGGTTTCCATCTGCCAGCTGAGTGGCCACAAAGTCAGCTTGCATCTGAATGATTTGATGTGGTCAAACATCACGATAATCAGCTGCTTTATGCCCTATAGTTTTGAATTGAGTGCATTGAGATGTTGCGTGATGTCAGTAAGAAAAGCAAGATCCGACAAAAACATTGGGTTACTGAGCTGTGGTATGTCTTTGTCTTTCATTGCCATGAACAACACTATTTCCCGTCTAAGTTAAAAAAATCTCTGCAGCACTTTTCCACGACTCAACCATTTGACTTCTGTATGATACAGCAACTCTCCGTATTCCGTTTCTAAATCAGCTTACTCGGTGATCCTGCTTGCAACTGTGTTCGCTGACAAACTTATGCCTTCGAAGAGCTTCTTTTTCTCTGGGCAGATAAATTCACACGCCTGTAGCATACACTCTTTTACAAACTGGCCTTCAGTGAATGGTCGTGTTGCCTTTGCTATCATCTCGCTAACAACAAAGCTTGCCTTCACAGAATTTTGACACATATACCCCATCCCTCCCCATTTCCCTCTCTTTCTCCTGTTTCTCTAGCCGCTTGGCATGATTAGCCACATGGCCAAATGGTCGGAGCAGTGGTATAATGGTGGCCAGATTCTAGCCGCTAGCGTCAAGCGGTTAGAATCAGACCACCGTTCACCCAGCTTCTGCTGAAAGCCTAAGCGTTCGGTGGTCGACAGTGACGCCTCATTTACTGATTTGTGCAGTTGTAAATCATTTCACGGCTTATATGTGGTCATTGTAAATTTTATCTAATTTTTTTTAATTCGCGGACGTGGCCGCGGGCCACACAAAATAGTTTCACGGGCCACTTGTTTGAGACCCCTGCTCTAAGGGATGTAGATTATCCTGAACTACAAAAAATTTAACAAAGAAATGGACAGAGATCCTCAGTTTTCTTTATGTCTGTTAAGGATAAATGTAATTTATGTGAGTTTTCTGTGAAATGTTATGACTTAGTACAACTAACATACAAGTTTGTGTCAGACTCACTTAAGTCAACTTGTTTATAGTACTGTTGGCATAATAACACATCATGTGCATGTTTCTTATTATGTCACAATAGAGAAAGTGCATGCTTATATATATTAATATTGATTTCAAAATATAGAATAGCTGTATGTTTCTATACATTTTTACTGAATCAAACACTTCAATTAAAGATCTATTTTTTTACATTAATACATTTTTAACCTAATTTTTAAGGAATTACAGTATTTGAAAAGTATAGTTGTACTTCTTACTTAGATTTGTTAGACCTACATTAGCCGAAGCAGAAATTCCAATAGAAACACAAATGATATATTACATTACATTATACAATTGAAGGTGTAAATGTATATTTTGTGAAAAAGATATGGTCAGAGGGATTGGGTTATAATTTTATGAGATTCCACTGTACTAAGATAAGTGCATATTGTACCATCATATGGTATTTAATGATAATGATCTAAAGTCATGTGAAATATGACATACCCTGTATGTTAATAATAATAAGTATTTAGTCTACCTTATTAACTTGTTAGTTTTATTGAGTGGATATAAAAGCATATTATGAACCAAAACCTTGTTAAATTAGATTCAAGTATTTCTGTATAGAAGCATGGTGCTAAAAATCATTGTTCAATGTTATTCAAGATAATCCGCTTTTTATCCAACTTTCATTTGTGCAATATTTCTTAAATTTTAGATCATACATTAATATTTCTTAAGTACCTTTTTGTGTTACTTGAAAAATGTCATTAATATTGAATCTTTGTTTTAACATATGCAATATATTTTTCAATCTGTACATTTGTCTAAACTTATTTAATAATTACTGTTTGACTCATACAAGCAAAAAATAGTATAATCATGTGTGTATCTTCACTAGAGCTTACTGAATAAATTGATATTAATGATTGTTTAAATGTTTGTTTTTGTTTGTTTTTTTTATTTAAAAAATAATAATATACTAGCTTTTTAGTTAGTTAACAAAAAAAACAATGGCTGACATTTTGTATTATTGCATATTGTTTTTTATTTTTTTTACTAAAATGTTAAGTTAAAATATTAGATTAAGACTAGTTAATGCTAACATGGGGGCACAGTGGCTGAGTGGTTAAGTGCTTGGCTTCAGAACCTGGAGTCCTGAATTCGAATCTCAGTGAAGACTGGGATTTTTTGGGGGGGATATTTAGGGCGTCCCTGAGGCCACCAACTCTAATGGGTACCTGACTTAAGTTGGGGAAAGTAAAAGCGGTTGGCCGTTGTGCTGTCCACATTACACCCTGCTCATTAACAGTTGGCCAAAGAAACAGATGACCTTAACATCATCTGCCTTTTAGATGGCAAGGTTGAAAGAGGAACTTTACTTGATACTAATAATATTTTTATTTTGGAACAAATAAAAAATACCTGAACATTAGGGATCTATTCATATTTTAATAATTGATTATAGTAAAATGGGTATAAACTTAATTACCGGTAATTAATTTTATTTTTACAAATTTAACTATCTGAATTTTTATTCAGAAGCAAGTTTTGTTTTTTTTCTCCAACAAATCCTATTATGTATTTATATTTGGCTCATACTAAACAAAACAACTGACGAGCATTTTTTGGGGAGAACTACCCATCCACCTAAGTAAAGTGTTATTCTTACTCACTGCTTAACACAGATATTTAAAAATGGCTTACATTGTTTTTCTTTAACAGAAAACACCATCACCTTAATGTTCAGAGCATTCACTAGCTCACAACAAAATTAACCATTTTCATCAATTCAAATAGAATGTAAAAATATTCTTGACATAAATATTAATACTTTAAAAAAAGCATTTTTGTATTAATGAATGAAACTAAAAATTAATGTACACCATTTTCACCAGTTTAATATCAAATGTAAAATCATTACTAATACAAAACTTTAAATCCTTTCAAATTTATGAAGGATACAGAGATAAACAGGAAAAGGTGTAACATCACCTGGGGATATATGCAAAGCATTAAGTGTATTCGATATTCATACAACTAATTTATTATAACTGTATTGTTACAAAATATCTTTAAATAAATGCTCATTTGTTGCATAAGTAGATGTGTTCCTAGAAAAAGAAATAGAACACATTGAAAAATACTGTAAAGATAATTTTTTATTATTAAATGTAAAAAAAAACAAAGAAATGATAATCGATTTTTGTAGGGAAAAGAAGGAAAATGATATTGTTTCTGTAGCTGGAGAAACTATTGAAATTGTGCAAACCTTTAAATATCTTGGTACTATCCTAGACAATAAACTAAATTTTACTGCAAATACTGATTATATCAGAAAAAAAGGGCAGCAAAGATTACGATTACTAAGAAAACTGTCCTCGTTTAATGTTAGCGAAAAGGCCTTGGCTATGTTTTATTACACTCATATCTGCAATATTTTCAATAGTTTCAATATCACTGCCTGGTATGGCAATCTGAGCATTAAAAATAAAAATAAACTTTATAGAATCCTAAATGCTGCTGGCAAAAATCATTGGCAAAAAACAAACCCCATTTGGGCAGTTGTTTGATACAAACATCTATAAAAAAGCTAACAAGATCCTCGAAATAAAGAATCACCCTCTGTGTCAGGATTTTGTGATTTTACCATCACAAAAGGGATACAAGACACAGATAGCAAAGACAAACAGACACAAACACTCTTTTGTTCCCCTGGCAATCAAATCATTAAACAAGAACAACCTGGTATAAACTTTGTCACATGTAAATTATGAGTGAGTCTGGTGTGAATGTACACTTTGGTTTCTTATAGTTATAATGTTTTTTGTTTGGTGTAATGCACAAATTGTAAGACAAATTTCCATATGGACAATAAAGATTATTATTATTATCAAACTGACCAAACCGCTAGCAGTTATATGGACCCAAGCATTACATCCATTCCCAAGTATATCAAGGTTTTAATTCAATTGTTCACCTTAACCATTCCATTTAGGGATTGCCATGTTGAGTAGCTGGCATTTTTTAAAATGTTTCGTCATTTTAATATTTGAAATCAAAAGATCTTGAGAATAACTTCACAACCATTAGAGATGCTTATTTATGGCAGATCATTATAAAAAGCTAGATATTTGCTGGGTCCTTTGTTCAAAATTTGCATTTTAAAAGGTGTATAAGAATTTCTGTGCACTTTTTAGCACTGAAAAAAAAAATGTCTAAACTTTTCTGTTTGTATCATACCATTATTATAACAATATGGAAAAAGTTTTTAAGCTAGCTTTATAACAATGGCTATAAAAACTTGTTTAGAAACAAATAGGCAACTAAATATAGAAAATAAAGCAGAGTTGATATGACGTTCAACTGCTGCTCTTGAGATAGCTTATTGGCAACAATGAGCTCTCTAGTTAGTTTGACAATATTTTACCTATTTTCAAAATCTCTTTTTATATTCTTCTTATCATTTTCATATGTTTTTCTTTAGGTTCCTTAATACTGCCCATAAATTTCTTGGTACTGTTTTCTCTTCTGCTTTAATGTAACTGTAAAACATCTTAAAAATTAAAATGTGAACAAAAGAGCAGATTAATCCTGACATTAATGGGGAAAATTCCCAGTGCTATTAAATAGTAGACAAAACCATTAAATTCTCTATATCTGTGACAATATTCAACAAGAGTTTCTGACTTTGATAACAAAAACAACATATTTTAGAAATGAACATTTTACAATATTTGTAAATTACCTTGTTAATTAGGCATTGCTTTCACTTCTTTTCCGTGGTTTGAACACACCTTTGGCTTTCATTCTTTCATAAGCGGCATCAGCATCATATGTTCTGTTAATAAATTATGTTACATTACATTATTATTCAGAATTTTGAATGAAAAATCTAAATCTTTATTAATTAAAAAACATGTCTATTTTTATAGCTATCACATTCAATCAGGACGACTGCCTATATACACACACATATATATATATATATATATATATATACACACATCATAATTATATATATATTGGGCATTAATCTAGAACCAAATTTTTATGTTTAGGAAAAAAAATTGATAAGTATTTTGGGATAAAGATAAGAGAGGAACTTACTGGTACAGATTTAACCATGGATGTTCAAAAAGAACATTTAGGAGAATTATTTATGGTTATAGTTGAGCAGCAGTTGGAACCCCTTATTAAATATTGATTATATCAAAACAACTTTTAATATGAATAGAATGAAAGTATTATTATGGTTATTTTATTGTAACATTGTTGAGCAGCTGTTGGAACTCACTATTAAATATTGATTATATCAAAACAACTTTGAATGAACAGAATAAAAGTATTATTATGGTTATAGTTGAGCAGCTGTTGGAACTCACTATTGGATATTGATTATATCATACAAACTTTGAATATGAACAGAATGAAATTATCAATGTACAGAAAATGGCATTAATTTATTAAACTAATTCCAACCTGTGAAACTCTTCAAAAATCTTTCTTCGCTGGCGCTTCACAAAAATATAGTAGGAGGTAGCAATAGTTAATGCAACACTGAGAGCTAAAGCAAAGTCTTTTTTTGTTTTAGTGAGAAGAAGATTTCGAAGAACAGGTTTGGTAGATGTCTTAACAGTCTTGTTAGATGTCTTGGATTCTTTTGTTGCATCTTTAGTGGCCATCTAAAATGAATGTATTCATATTTGTTAAGCAAGCTAGTAAATCAGTATTAAATAATAATAATAACATAAGGCTGTTAACAAACATAACATACTATGAACAAGGTTACAAAGCCAGTGTGTGGAAACACAAACTCAAAATCGGTCTGCTCAGTTGAAAGTGTTGCTGATACTGTTGTATTGTTAGTTCAACTAACAACTTCATACCACAAGATATGGATATTTATAAATGTTATTATTATTACATTGTTAATATTCATATGTATTCAATGAACTGATAGTTATGAAGATATAGTTAAATCCTAGGCCTAGGTGTCGCTTACAAAGACCGCATCATGAATGAAGAGATTAGAAACATTATATTGATACAACAATTGAACCTGACGATGACCTGCTAACTAT
The DNA here is from genome assembly GCF_947242115.1 of Biomphalaria glabrata. Lineage (NCBI taxonomy): Eukaryota > Metazoa > Mollusca > Gastropoda > Planorbidae > Biomphalaria > Biomphalaria glabrata. The sequence goes on from NC_074715.1 coordinate 41,309,831, forward strand.
TGTTAAAAAACGTTAACTCTCTAACTCTATTGCCACATCACAAGAACCTCAACTTCAGGCTGGCTAAGACCTTCTTTCAGGGAACAGTAGGCCTATCAGTACTAAGTACTACCAGGAAGACGATGAAGACTGAAGAGGAAGACGGAAAAAGCGATGGGAAGACAACTAAACAGTCAGAGACAGTGAACTAGATTACTAGAACCTAGAAATAAAAGTCAAAATCATGATGTCACAATGTGTCGAAATTATGTGTTTTTGTTTTTTTTTCAAGTTGGAGGGGTTGAAGAAATGAGGTCAGACTATGACTCACAATAACTTAATAACACATCAGATGATCAGTAGTTAATCGTCAGGTTTGCCAGAGTGTAGCACTGGGTGCTACAAACTGCCTTAGGGTCACCAACTCCTGATTTTTCCTCAGGGTTGACTCCCGAAGCCTTTCCCATGATTGGGTATAGCTGCAAGGCAACAGAGGTTTGAATTCAGAGTTTTCCTTCTCTAAGACTTAAGTCAAAAAGTTAAGTGGGTAGCCAGCCATGGCTGGCAGAACCTGCGACGCTGACCCCAAACTGTATCATCGGCACTGCCGTTTCTTTGAATACATCAGCTGCGTGGAGAGGGGGAACTGATGTGTGGGCGACATCGTTCCGACTATAGCTAATGCCCAGGCATTCATCTCACCGAGATGATCCATAGTCACTTCGCGACTGAAGGAAACCATAGTCGCCATACTGATAGTAGGTATGGGAGAATCCCGAAAATGCAAATAAAAAAAATGGCATGAAAAGTTGAGATCGTTTTTTTCATAATTTTTTACATAGGCTTGGGTTTGAAATCGATTATGCTTTTAATATAAAAGATGCGCACTTGGTGTGAATGGTTTTATGTTCCTTAGATATTCAGTAACATTATTTGTTCAGTTTTTTTTTTTTTTTTAACTCTCAGTATTTAGCAAAATATAGCTAAAAATCGACCTCATTTAAAAATCTTATATAGGCTGTCCTATAAGATATAACTTAAAAAAGAAAGGTTTTTCTAATAGATACATTATGGTTCTGTATGTGTACCAAATTTCATTGTTGTATTCCATACTCTAGTCACAATAACCATGAGTCAGTATGAGGTACCTACTTAGTTTTTTTTTTTACTAATGCCATATAGTTGATATAGTACTGTTACCATTCCCAGGTAATTTTTTGTATGAAAATTTTTTTACATTACTTAAATTTTTTTTTTTTGTATGATTGGTAAACATATTAGGCAGGTTTCTGCTAAGTTTCAGATAGCTAATCTTTAATCTAATTATTTTATTAGCGTTTTTGTCAACCCACTGTGTCATGAAAATGAGCCTAAGTCCCGCCAAGTTACGGCGGCCATTTTGAAAATCTTAAGATGCACAGAAACATTTAAAGACCAACTGAAGAGGTTTTGGGGTCAGACGCGGAAACCGGTGTTATACTTTTTTTTAGATTCATAATGCTTAAAAAAACATACATACGAAATTTTAGACATATATTCTTTGTAATTATTTAGATATAAGCAATTTAATGTGAGTTTTAGGGACTATTAAATTTCACAATCTCGAAGCCATTCGAGATCAGTATTTCCCAGACAACCAAGGTCGATGACGTAGTTTAAGGGAAATTAGGTCAAATTTTTCAGTTTATGGCTTAGCGTATTTCCCTATTCCTTTTTACAGGAATGCTAGTTTCTAAAAACAAAGGCGACTAAAACACGCCAATTTATAAAAAGTGGATGTTAGAGTTGGGGAAATTAGGTCAAATCACGCAATTTATGGCTTTGCATGTTAGATCTACTGTTTGTCGGCTTATTCTTGATCTAGTCAAGCGAACAGCGTTTCACCCCACGCAGTACCGCGAGCCTCAGTTCACATGTTTCGTTTTAGTCAAGTTACGCTATTTATGGCTTATGTTACTGCTTCAGGCTTATTCTAGTTCTAGATCTACTGCTTTTGATCAAGAGCAGAGTTCTTTTCTCAGATCATTAATGATGTACGAAGTAGACCTAAATTTAGATCTAAATCCAATTAGATGAAGTCTAGATCTAGTAGTAGTATTGGATATTTAGAGATAAGACCTATCTATTTAGACTGATCCGATCGAGGTGCTGGGCCTAGATCTAGAAAAACAAAGTTTAAAATTATATACTCTATATATACACAGTGATTATTAACCTATAGTCGTCCCTAAATAGGCCCAATATGGGAAAAAAACAATTATTACAATGTGAATGTTGAGCTCATTCATTGTAGTTATTGTAGTATACGATTATATTTAGTTTGAATCTAGAGTCACAACCCCGTACAACACTAGGCAAATAGCTTTAACTTAAACCTTAACTTAGACTTAAAAGTAGTCTGATTTAGATCTACTAGTAAAAAAAGTACTAGATCTAAATTTCTAAAAACTAATCTATAAGGCAAAAATTAGACCTAGATCTACCAATTCTATAATATTATTAATATACGAAATATGGATTTTATTACACTCTTATTTAAATATATTCGTACCGTATATTCGGGCCTATATACTTACATAGTTCTATAAATATATATCTAAAAATTTAAGAGTTTTCATTTATCTCACGCTTGACTCATTTGTTGATTGGAATAGAATCATTAGATTATTAGATAGTTAAGTTAGCAAGTTAATCTGTAACTGTAGGTAACAAAGTTTTAAATTGTGTTTAGACTATAAATGAAAGAGATTATCCTACTGGAGAAGGAGTTGTCGTTTTTTTCTTTTCTCTGGGAAGTCAGGGAAGTGGAAAATAAATTATAGTATCAATATAATGTTAAGTAATGCATATAGGCTACTGTTGATGTAATTATGCAACTCATTTTATTAAATTTTAGTAACCCAATTATTGCCAGTTAATCACTGAATATATATAGTTTTTTTATTGTTATTAAAAAATGCAGAGCTATTCATTATTTAAAGTGTTTAATAAATAAGGCTGGCAGTCGAGCCGAAAGATTAATGAGAAATGCAGTATTTTCCATGGCTACGCAGCCCCAGCTGCTAACTAGATATTTTGCCGCATCCAGCGAAGACATAACCATATTCAGCTGGTGGTCAATTTAAATGTTCTTTACGACGTCTACGTCTTCCCTCATCAGTGGATTTTCTTTTGGCCTCTAATATGTATTCCACGTTGCAATTTCTAATAAATAGCATCATTCGAAGAATGAGATCCAACTTATTTTTAAAAAATGTAACTTCTTTACAGATCAAGTCATCATTGCAATGGACATTCAGATCTGCATTAACATAAAAATGATCAAAATTTGAATAGGTTTCGAAACGTAGAAAGTTGTGTGGTTTGCATTCCGAACTGTCTTCTCTGTGGTCTCAGGTTAAAACATTGACCACTGCCATTAACTAACATCCTGCTGGAGTTTTGGGCTATGACTTAATAATATTAAATCCTGATTCGAAACTTTGTCTAAACCTAGCAAGTGAAAAGGAACATACTAAAATAATGTTGTGTGTATAATGAGAAGAACTCTATTAAAATGTGATTTTGTATTTACATTTATTGCTATTTATTATATAAAATAAAATTGTAGAATGTTTCTGTGAATTGTTTCACAGGGAATATTGTATTTCCAAAATGATGAAAGATCCATCTAGTAAACTTGTCTGTATGCCACATGTCATATATGTTTTCTGTAAAATAGATTTTTAAAAATTTATTTATTAACATTTATACTTAATTATGTATACATATATAGAACTAGTGGTTATATATATATATATATATATATTATATATGTTATACTGATTATCTGATCTAACATCAACATCTAACTCTTATTGTTCTTAATAATAATAAATTACTCTACTCTAGGTCTAGGCAATCTAATATATATATGACCAGGGCCGGTCTTAAGCCACTGCAACCTATGCGGTCGCAGTGGGCCCTGCACTTTCATAGGCTTCGTGCTAATTCTAGGTGTAATAGTTAAATTGCAATATATATATATATATCGGTATATATAAAACCTGGAAATCTCATAAAAATCTTCTGAAAAATAGACAAAATTGTGGGTGTCATTCATTCCGAAAACACTAATCCTACGCGCGATAAACGAAATAAGACATTGTCAGCTTTCATGTACTAAAATGTAATAATCAGGCAAATTTTCACTTTAATCAGAAGTTTCCATACTTTATTTACTTTAATAGAGTGACTGGCATTTTAATATGCCATAGATTGCAAAGTTCGTAAAGTAAAGTTAATTTGATCGTAATCTTGTACTTAGTAAAGATTTAATAAAATTCAAAGTCGAATTTTTTTAAAATACGAAATCTTAATTTTCACTTATTATCCTTATTCCCACCCAGACTAAGCCCCGCGCAATCAGTTTCACATAGGGCCCCGCAATCGTTAGGACCGGCCCTGTTTAAGTTTAAGACTTAAAGAAATGTCACATGTGTTTAGTAAAAATCTGTATTTTATATTACCAATATAAATGATGACTTATTATTTTTTTAGATCTAAAGTTTAGCCTTATTAATAAGTATAGTAAGGGCTAGTAAAGAGTATAAATATATTCTATATAGATTTAGCTTAGGCTTTAGGTTTAGTCCTTGACTATTATAATATTATATTTATATCTATGAATAATCTTTATGCTATTGCTAGGACACTACTCACTAGGTCTTACTATTACAAACTATTACCAAAAAATGTTGGCGACTGGGCTTAGGCTTAACATAGAGGCTAGTCTAGATTACTCTAGATCTACTTAATTAGTTAAATCTACTAGTTTATAAACTATTAGTATTACTAGTACTACTAGTAAGTAGTATTACTACAATTAGTACAATAATACAAGTCAAGTATTTATAAACTCTAGATCTAGTGAGTGACTAGTAAAAGTGTTAGAAAAGAAGGCCTAGCTAGAATTAGAGATATAGAAAATAATATAGATAGATCTAACCATTTAGTTTTGTTATAACTATTAGACTTAGTATAGTCTAAGTATAGTATACCTAGACCTAGTCCTAGATGATCTACTAGTACTTGATGATACTAGAGACTACTACTAGAGTAGACTAGGTCTAGAGTCACTCTAGAGTCTAGATCTGAGTAGTAGATCTAGAGGTGCTAGCTGCTAGTATATTGATAATCTAGTGACTAGTCCTATTATTATAATCTATCTATAATTATATTAATTCAATAGTCTGCTCTAGAATATATTTTGAAAAAGTAGAAGAGTTCTCTTCATGGCATTTTGGTGCATCCCATGATAAGTATCATTTAAAATTGTTGGACAGCTAGATTTAGATAAATTTATCACCTGAATCGCTATCAATAACGTATCCAGCCATGTCTATTTTTATTTACATTTTCTCAGTCCATTACAATACGTCACTTCCGGTTTCGGCCATTGAAGCTGATTTTCAAATCTCGTTATTTTTTACACTTTCAAATTACTTTTTCTAATATAAATACGCTTTTCTAAAATCTCAAATATTTAGGAACTAACTTTGATGCTATCTACTATCTAAATCAATCGCTATCTCAATTTCGAAAAAAACCTCTTCAGTTGGTCTTTAAACTGTGGTTGTGTGATTTATTCTTACACTGGGTTAATCTTTAGAATGAAATTCAAGTAGATCTAGTCCTTCCATATGAAAGTAGATCTATATCTACTAATTTAGACCAATAATTAGATCTAGATTTATCTTCTAGACTCTTTATTAGTCTAGATCTAGCTAGACTAGACCTAGACCTAGAGTAGAGAGCTTAGCTAACTGAAACTCGTAAATAAAAGTGACCTGTACAAGCACAAGCTTCCAATTGCTCTTCTAAAGTTCTACTAATTGAAATCTTTTCTGCTACTAGATTCTATATCTAGTCATTATATAATATATTAATAAATAGTTTTAGATATGTATATAATATATTTCTATATATTAAGAGAAAGATAGAGTATCATAGAGTATATATATTTAGATCTATAATATTATTAATTATATATATAGACGTCTAATATATATATATTAGAGAGAGAGATCTACTTAGGCTGACTTAGCCTTGGCCTTAGCATTTTAAATATAAATAAATATAATTTTCAGCAAATTGAATCAGTCAAATCTTATTGAAACTTGAATTGTTAATGATTGTTCTCAGTCTTATCTCATAAAATACGGACATTAACTTCAAAAAAAAAAAAAAAAGATGATTACATCCTACACCTGTCCCAAGGTCAATCTGTCATGACATTAATCAATGACTTGAACTCTGCCAAGTCATTGGTTTTCCTGGCTGATTCAGGCAACCCATTCTATGCTCAAATAGCTCTTGGCCTATTGAAGAAGGAGCATTTGTACTTATTTGTCCTAGCATATATGAAACAAGGAATGTACCTTTATGCAACACCCATTAGGTTTTTTTTTTAAAGTTAATTAACACACAAGTTATATTATGACCTTTTTTAATAGAGAAAATATAGCTTTATTTAACTGTGTCCTTTTTTTAAAAAAATTTTGACTGTAAAGAAAAGAGCTTTTAACATTCAATAATTTTCCAATAATTATTACACTTTTAAACTAACAACATGCATACATACACTCAGGGCAGGATTTAAATAATGGAAGCCCCCTATACTTTTTTAAAAATCTTTAATAGAAAATCCACTTACAGAAGATATTAATTATATCTAAAAGCATGCCATATTTTAAAAGAAAGAAATAGAGTGATAGTAAATTTAATCTCATATTCCCATTAAAAAAAAAATTTCAGTTAAGTTTTTATGTATATATATATATATATATATATATATATATATATATATATATATATATATATATATATATATATATATATATATATTCTATATAACATGCACACACACACACTATATACATATATATATCATTTATGCATATATAATAAAGCTTGTCTTCGAGTCTGAAGATTATTGAAGAATGCAGTATTTCCCGTGGCTATGCAGCCTCAGCTGTGACCTACATATTTTGCCACACCCAGAGTTAGCATAACCGTTGTCTGCCGGTGGTCGTTAAGATTTTTATGATTTTTTTTGCACTTGTCCTCGGCAGCAGATTCTCTTTTGGTCTCAAATGTATTTAAGATAAAAACTGCTAATTTCTGCCTTTTCTGAAAAGGGTTTCACTCCCTTTCTAACATATAAGACTTAATTAATTAAGTAGTAGTTATTTACTAACTAATTGGTTAATTTTTGGATTGATTTGTGCATTATCATCAACTATGAACAATCATGCAAAATTTCAACTTGATCCGAAAATAGGAAGTGGGAGAAAAAATATATCAAAACGGAATGAGAGAATTAAATCCATATAACATCTCAAACAAAATAATTAATCAAAAATTATTAATTAACTAATTGGTTAATTTTTTTTATTCATTTATGTTGTGTCAGGTTCAATGAATAATTGTGCAAAGTTTCATCTTCATCTGACAAAGGGAAATGGGAGAAAAAATATTTTCAAACTTTTTTCCAGAGAGACATACAGAGTGAGTTGATACAAGCTTTGTAAAAATAGAGTGTATTATAAATATATATTTACAAAAAATTTTTACTTAAAAAAATTGAAACGCTGAGTTACATCTTTAAAACTTAAAAATCTAGATTCCTAAAAATATAATTTTAAAAGTGAAAACACGTCAAAAAAATATATTTTCTTCTAATTATTGGACCTCTTAAAATAATTTTATATCATTGAGAAAAGGAGAACTAATTACAACTAATTCTTTGCTGATTTACTATCAAAAATTTGATTTCAACAAAATAAAATAAACTTTTATTACAAAAATTAAAGGTAATAATGTCATGTTAAGTAAAGTAAGAAAAAAAGAAATTATGTAAAGAAATTGTATAAAACAATAGCATTCTCTTATTAAGCACATCCTAAGCTTTCATTCGATATATTATTTATAACTGTATGATAAAAATTAGCGAAATGGTACGCATTTAAAATAAATTAAAATTTTCAGAAAATTCAACCTCATGTTGTCCATTGTCGCCATTGACTTCAATGTTAAGCGAAAACGCGTAAAAAAAAAATGTATTTTTTTCATGGATAGTCCTATAACAATAATTTATATATCATTGGAAAGCTCAGATAGAGTGCTTTTAATAGTTTGGTATCAACAATTTTTTTTTTATAAAAAAAAAAAATTGTCACATACCTACTGATAGGATACTGAGACAGTTAATCGACTCACTTTAGACTTTATCATAAATAATCATAGGAGACCCATCTTTAGCGACTCTATTTATTTAGATCTAGATCTACTTACTAGTTAGATCGCTAGAAACTATAATCTCTTTAAAAATAGTTGTAGATCTGAAATCTAGAACTTGACGTCTAAAAATTTCTGCAAAATTTAAAACCTTGACGCTTTTTACTTTTGTTAGTTTTAACGTCCACCGGAAATCACGTGATAATGTGCTAACTCCACAATAGTGTTATAAAATGTAATCTACAGACCTAGAATATAATATATATTAATCTTCTATCTGTGGTCTTGACAAATACGTTTCAGTCAAACCTAGTCTATTAAAATGAAGATGATTAGTTAGACCTAACTTATTTTGATTCTAGCCCAGCGTTTCTACTGGATCTTGACAACGGGGAAGGGGGGGGGGGGGATGAGGGAGGAAGCGCGAGACTGCATTTTACTTTTCTGGTGACAAAGAAAAAATATTTTATATTTTCATTGCAGTTATAAATCCGGATTTAACCAAGTTAAATGACAACGTTCAAAAAGTGATATATTTTAGTCTAAGTAAGAGACGCTCTGTATCATCTTTCCAGAAGGACCTTTAAAATTTTAGGGTGGGTATGGCGTTTTCGGGTTTCTGTTTTTCTACAACGCTATCGACACAAAAGTTTTGAAGAAGACATTTAAAAAGGCGATTATTCTTGATTTTTTTTTTTATGTCATCAGAGGTAGCACTCCCACGTTGTTTATGACAGTGACTTTGTTATTATAAAAGGCTTAATCCATTTTTTTTTTATTTTTAGAAGACGCAGCAAAATTTAATAGAGGCGTGGTCGAGAGGCTAAGTACGCTTGAATCCAAGCTTGGTTTGGCTACCTATGAAGGGGGCTCGAGGTTCGACACCCGACTCGAGCAGAGTCGTGTTTACTGAGCGCCTAAAGGCAGCACGGAAAACCTACCTACTGCCAGATAGGCCTACCCCCCCCCCTCCCCTCCACAAATGAGATTGGACCAAAGCGCTCTGAGCATGCTATAGCCTAAGCATGAAAGTAGCGCTATATAAAAGCCATAATTATTATTATTATTCTCTGTATGAGATTTTAAAAAAAAGTCACTGCTTGAGAGTTGCATATAGCCAAGTCTCCTAAAACAAATGTCAGATTATGGCAGCCGCACGGAGTTTAAAATGCTGGACTGCTAATGGAGTAATGTGCGCCTTTCACTCGTACGTGCTGTCTCTTCATGTTCACACCAGTGTCATATCCCTGGCTACGACAATAGATGTCCAGACCAAGGTTCCCCATCACGGCGTGAAGAGCCTCTGACAAGCCCTTTCCTGTTGAGTTGTCAACAACGTCTCTATCTGATACGTCCACGTGATATAAGGGATATCTGCTTCTTGATTGGTTTTATCAATAATATTCCCGTTTAATTCTGATGCCATCAGTTCCATGAGCTTGTTTTGAATCCTATGTCCGAAGTAATGGCCGTGAGCCTCAGCGTTCTTAATTAGTCGAAGATGGTTAGGTCGACTTTGGCCAGCATCTCAACCAAGCCTCAAATTGACCGTTGTTTGGCGCATAAAGTTTAACTGATCTCCCATGAAATGCTTGTTATTAAGACTGCGCGTCAATGCAGTTTTTCTTTCGTAATTTGTTCTAGCGTCATGTTATCCATTGTGATAGGCCTACCATTGGACATTCTCAGAGCTAAATCCAACAACGCGGACACACACTTTACGTTATTTACAAAAACATCGTACTGCTCAAGTTTATGACAAAGATGCTACAGTACAGTAGTTCATTTCAATGACTTTCGGGAAGGGTTTTAAAAAATTAATGACAAAAATACTTCTGCGTTTTTATTTTTATAGCCTCTTAAATTAGAATCGGCAAGTCATAAGATGCTGTCTTTACCGAAATTGAACGGTATTTGAAACCAAAAATATCAAGCTAAGTGCTTACATAATAATTCGAATCATATCTAATCATATCGTATCAAATATCCTAGTTTATGAGAACTGATCTGGTTTTCGAAGCTGACTATGAAATCTCCGATCTCGGGGCCCCCTCAGGCGCGGGGCCTGGGGGGTTGCCCCACTTGCCACCCCCTAAGGCCGCTACACATGTATATATATATGCTATATGTGTGTGTGGTTTAAACATTGGATTAGGATTTACATGGGGTTAAGGTTATGGTTTATATTTAATTCGCCCCACCCCCTTTTCAACAGTTCTGGACACGCTAGTGCAATACCGTATGAGTTTCTTATCAATGAACATTCCAATTAAACATTATTAGTTTGTTGTCGGTTCCAATATAACCATCGCAGGTAATAATACTTTATCAAATCTTAATGTCAATAAGGCATACGACCAATAATGTAAACGTTATAATACATTACAGACGTGCCTTCAGAAAAAATAGGCTCACATCCTTCCAGACGACCGAGAAAATGAGGACATGTTTTCCTTCATTTTTGGGGTTGCGTCCTCCGTACAGCAAGCATTGGCCTAAATTGTGACAATGCCCGGATTCCATTCTGTTGTTTACAGCAATGGTAGGCCTATAATATCATTTATTCATCAATGGAATTATTTTCTTCATATTTTCTGCTTTAAACACGCAGACTCAACAAACATTTTGAATTTGGTGATTAGTGTGTTCACTCTTCCATATATCTAGTCTACGAAATTTTCTTTTGCATTCCCAGGCATAATTCTAATACGTTTTGTTGAAAGTGCGTTTTCGCAGATCAACGCACAATTTCAAATGTCGTGATGAAGTTCCAGAACTTGGCTTACGTTTGTGCTAATGATGCCCTAAGTTAGATGATAACTCGCTCTTTTTGGGAAGCAAGATGATTAATAATATAAGTTTTATTTATTATTTACTGACATATTTTATCAACTAAATTGCAATCTTAATTTTAAATTATATGTCCCTATTTGTTGTCTTCCATTGTAAGATTTTGTTCTTTTTGGCATACTTCATGATACTTGTGTCTGTTAGATTTAAATGAAATGAGATTCTGAACATCGAGAACAAAGGAGGAACTACACGTGTGTATTTTTGTCTGTTTGTTTCAATCCATTAGAGCTGATTTTTTCTTTTAATTGTTGCACACTAACTAAAAAAAAAAATAAAAACATCATTGTTATAAAAGATCGAGGGCGAAACTAATGACATTAGAATAAAACAATCCTACTAGATTTTTTATGTACCGGTAGCTGCGAAACCACTTGGATGGTGCTTAACACCCAGTAAGATTTAAAATTCTTGCTGCTACATGCTAAAGACGGACCAATGCAGTGTCAACAAAAACAAATGTAGAATATATCCTGAGCCAGCGATTATGTCATGGTCATAGAGACTTCATATCGAAGTTAAATGCATAAAATGCTTATCACAGTAGGTTGATATTGAAATATGAGCATTTGAAAACCTTGACTTAGAACATCAACTCACTGACTTCGTCAATAATACATAATGCTAGTGGAAGTATCTTGTAACATTGAATTTAAATAAAAAAAATTCAGATTATACTTTTACAATAACACACAAGACAAACAAGTTAACGCATCCACGTTCAGACCATATAATACCGGGGTAGGGCCTACTGTTGAGCAGTCAAAGTTATTGAGAAGTTGTATATATTTATGATTATTTACACTGTTCATTGTAATATACCTGCTGGAGTTCATCAATTATAAAGTCACAGTCGCAGGTATAGCAGCCTAAGCGAGTGGTCAAAACAAGATTCGTTTTCCATGTTCAGTACATTGAACGGAAATCCCATATTGTTCAAAGTTAGGCCTACTGATTTTGTTGGTTCGTTTACCCGCGGGCGCGTTGCCCTGCCTCATCGTGGCGCCCGCGTGGAAACGGCCATTTGAGGAAGTGGCTAGGCTAAATGGGTAACAACACAGGACTCCCGTGGGGATGCCCACGGGTAGACGAGAGTCCACTCATTGCACGGGCGGGGTTGTAACAAAGTCCCCACAAACATGTCACCAATCCATGCGCTGTTCCTCAAAGGGACCGTTACAAATGGCGGATCCCGCACAGTAAGCTTGGTACATTGAAGGAAAATGGCAGAAGTCCCCGGTGCATTCTCGGCCTTCGGCCGTGTATCTAGCCCACGTGTCGGGGGCCGAACGCATCGGTCAACAGCAATGCCTCACATAGGCATTGTCTAGGGTCTCTCCCAAACAGAACTGTGTGTTCACACAGGTTTTTTTTTTTTTTTTACTGTTTGGCGTCCAAACAGGTTTTTTTTTCAAACTTAGAGCTCGAAGAGCCTTCGGCTCAGCTCTTAGACATCAACAAGGTTCGTTTACCAGCTAACAGATCAGTTTAAAATCCTATTGTTGTGATGTTTTTACGTCCAGCACTATATACTTAAAGCTGGGCTAATCAACAATGTGGGGAGGCGGTCCTACTTTTATTTAGAAATCAAAGTTTGCGAACAAAATTAGTTAAATTACTATTAAAATTTTTAGATCATATCGCTACACTTCTGGTATCTTAGCCGATTCGGTGAGGTGGGATTGCTGCTATACTGCCCTCTTTACTCTAGCCCTCTGAGTGGGGGGGGGGGGGGGCGGGGCGGTCCTATTTTTATGGAGAATTCATAGTTTGTGAACAAAATTAGTTGAGTATCTAAATAATATAGGCCTAAGGTACATATTGATGTTTTAGTCCATTTGTATATTATGTCGCACACATTTATGTCGTAAATATAATAAGAAAAAGGGTTGTACCAGGTAGTAGGGGCGATACACGCAATCGCCTTCCGCCCATCGGACAAACCAATACTTTTTTCTTATAGTTAAGAAAGTACAAAATAAAAAAAAAAATGTCACTAATATAATTTAAATATGCTTTAAATTTAATTCTTATATCGAGTCGCCCCACCCCCTATTCTTTAATGTCAAATGCAATCGTTAGCAGAAATAATAAAAAGGAGCGAGGATTTACGTTTTCACTCTACCGACCTCTCCCCTTTCCAGACGAAAACATGCAGAATAGTCAAATATTACACACAAATTTATCTTAGTTATTTTAAGAAAGACTTTGTTTTGGAAAATTTAGAATTCATACCAAATTTTTCATTAGGCCCTCTATTAGAGTAACAATTGAGATAAGCCTAAGTTCTGAACCCAAATATTATTTTCTTAGTCACCATTTTCCAACCTTTACTCAAACTGATATTTTTCTATTGTATAAAAAATTTTGAGACAGTAACTGACAAATTGTTCTTGAATCCTAAAAAATGCAAAAAAAAATTTAGAGTAGAATCTGATTGGCCTACTTAATATCTCCTCCCACTTCCGAAATTTTTTTATTCAGAGCTTTGAATTATAGTTCTGTAACAAAACAAAGTTACAAACATGCCTATTGAACAAAATGTATCACTTACAAATGAGCTTTTTTTAAAAAATATTTTTTGTTGAATTTTTTTTTTCGGTGGCAATCCTCAAAGTCTTTAAATATGTAGGGCATCTTTTTTTTTAAATTTAAATTCTAATAAATATACGGCATATATATATAGAGAGAGAGATATGCTGTACGCACGTTTATTCTTAGGGTTAACTGGGCGTTAGGGTTGGGTGTGGAAACCCCCCCCCACTCCAAAGTTCTTTATCAATGTCGACCTTGTGTCTTATTTTACATCTGTGGATGTACAAAACACTAAATAATCTTGTTTTCAGTAAAGATATACAAGAAATACAAATACATGCTGGTGTTACTCTCTCCTTAATTATTACTATAACAATTGAGTATGCTACCAGACACATATTCTTTTTAATAAAGTGATAAAGTGACCAGTAGCCTATGTCTATTTTGTTTAATGTATCATGAAATATGAATGTATAAAGTGATACTGTTGGTAATGTATTGACATCATCTTATTCTTTTTAAACAACTGTCTGATGAGACCTAAATAAGATACAAGATTTGTTAAGTCATGTGTTTTATTTACTAAACAATTCTATAGAAAAATACATTCAACAAAACTTGTCTGCAATCTTGATGGCTCATTGGGAACTCACTGAGAAAGAAAAAAAAATATATATGATTTAAATTTATCTTAATTTGATAAACTGTGAAGCATTTAAGTTTAAGGCTATACTAGTATCAACAGGTGTAAAAGTTAACAGACCCAAACACTCACAATACAGTTAACAGTTATATTGGTCAAAACTATTATCATTGTGAATAATAATAATAATAATTCATTTGTTTAGATCTACATTGAGCTCAGCAAAGACTTCAGAATAACTTTTAAAAACTTGTCTGTAATCAATGGTATAGATTTAAATTTATAGATTTAAAGTTAAATGTATTACTTTAAAATGAGTTAATTCATATTAATATGGCTAGAAAGTTCCCAAGCAATAGTATTAAATAATGGAATTCATTTTTGAAACATTAAGATATAAACAAATTATATCTTAAATGAAAAATAAAAATGATAGTTAATTGTTATATAATAAATATTGCTTGACTCTTCTACATCAACTAGAGTTTTGGAATGGAGCTAGGGGAGAGGAAAGATATTTTAAAGCAGGTCAAGGCTCCCACCAGAAAAAAAAAATCCTTTGACTTGCCCGCTAGAATAATTAGTAAAAAAAAAGAAGAATGTGCAGAAGAAAAGTTTATGTAAATCATTCTTAACAGTTTTTCTTTCTTTACTGATTTCATTATACAGAATAATGGTCAAAAAGAACTATACTTTTTATTAATTTTTTAAAAATCATTCCATTCCTTTTCTGTAATCCTCATTTTAAAACATTTATAAAACTTGTAGTAAAGATTAGCATTTGGGGAATAGCAGTAATGGTTTCTTATTAACAATAGGCAAAATACTTACAAAATTAGGTAGGACTATTAGCTAGAGGTTAGTCCCCTAAACACCCCTTTACTCTTCATCCTCTGATAGGCTGCATCAGCATCATATGTCCTAAAAGATAAGTAAAACATGTTTTCATGTATTTATTTATTTTCATTACCATTTTTATTTATAAATATTAAGTTACGTAAATTAAGCTTAATGATAATATCCTAACCATTTTTAAAAAATGCAAACTTAGCTGGTACAGCTATGTTATAATTGCATCAGGACAAACAATCATGAATGGGACAGTACCCGGAAAAAAGAAGTAAGATTAGTTAATAAACCAGTGGGAAGATAACATTAAGGAATGGACACAACTTACAATGGATGAGACACTGTGGTAGACAAGAAACAGAAAAGGAGGGAACTGGTCCTATTACTAGTAGTGGCTGGCCAAAAACACATACAAAGTAAAATTAAGATAAGTAGTAAGTGCTGCATAATATTTTGAATATAAAAGTTTTCCTTTTTGTAAATGAAAAATTACATTTAAGATTAGCTTATATACAGATGAAACTTACACTTTACTAAGTCAAAAAAAAATTGGTTTAGCAATTTTATTTAAGTTGTACTTAATTTCATTAGCCCTTAAGAATAAAATATCTTTGCTTTGCGAAATAAAAAGTTATAAAATTTATTGTTCACTTTTCTTTAAATAACATTTTAATATCCCATACAAGAAAAACATAAAAAAATATTTTCTTAAATATTGTATCTATTAGTTTGGATCAGTCATGTAATTATTTGTATGACTGACCTAGACATAAATCTGTGTGATTAGAAATATTTTTACCATTTACTTTTGTTTAGCTTCTAGCTTTCTCAATACGCTATGATCCTATCACTTGTCTTGTGAAAGGGTAAGGGAACAAGGGGTTATCTTGGTGAATGTTTACATGATCGTTTTTAAAATGCATTAAAAAAATGTTCAGGGCTCAAGAGTTCTCAAGAGACTTATTCAGCTTGCACCAACACATCTGTCAAGTATGATTTCTTTCCCTTGTTCAAGATACGAAATAAAATAATTAATTACCAATAGTTAACTAACTAATTGGTTAATATTTGTATTGATTCTGTGTTGTAAGGTAAAAGAAATAATTGTGAAAAATTTCAACTTAATCTGAGATTGGGTGTGTGAGAAATAACATGTACAAAATTTTTACCATACAGACAGGGAGTGTGAGTTGATATTTAATAAGCTTTGTAAAAATAAAACTATAAAGATAAATTAAATGCAAAACAAGAGCAAACAAAAAAAAATTAAACACAAACTAAACTGCAGCCAACCTTTAAAAGGGCTGAAGGAGAACAAGGCTTACTTGGATCACATTGAAAAATGTACGTAAACATACATGTCATGGCGACTTAAATAAGGAGTTGCTGAATTCTTTGAAAAATATGTAAAATTAATTATATTGAATGTTTTATTGTAAACATTCACACAAAATGTATATAAGAAACTTTTGTTGTCAATGCTCTAGATCTATGTCTTTTTTTTTTTTTTTGGCGGAAATAGTGGATCCCACTAAATTTCAGGGAGATTCCTATCACAGTATAGATTAACTGCAATGGTTAATTCATTCATAAAATTAAAGGGCATTATCTTATCTGATAATATGTAAATAAATATATACCAATATATATAAAACAATGACTACCAGTACCAGTCCCCCCCCCCTTTCCTCATTGGATGATTTTTCTAATTACTAGCACAATACACACACATGCAACCATTTATATGTATATATTTTGGCCAGCTAATCTTTTGCTGCTTGAATTTTGCTATGAAAAACACTCTTTACTTGTTGATACACTATCACCCTTAGTCTATGATACAGATAGCATGGTTATCTTACTGTTGCTATTGGTTAGTTAGGCAATTTGGCACTGGGCAGAGAATGGTACCATGTACGTGACAAAAAAATTAATTTGTGCTAATATGCATGTCCCAAACATGTTCCATTGCCACTCAGATTGGCCATTGTTTTGTATCACTGACAGTTAAACATGCATTGCAATGTAATGAGTCTTAGACTAATGACTTTTAATTCCCAAAAAGGCATGGCTTAGATTTGATACAATATAGAGTATATTATTTTAACATTTTTTTAAATTTATCTCTATAAAAAGGATACTCACTTGTGGAATTCTTCAAAAGTTTTTTTTCTCTGCATTTTAACACCATAATAATAAGAAACTGATGCTACAACTGCTACAGAAAGGGCCACAACAAAGTCCTTTTTTGTTTTGTTTAAAAGTAAGTTGCGAAGAGCTGGTTTGGCTGTGGCCATCTAGAAGAAAATAGGAGATAATCAATATTAACAAATCATGGTTAAAAAATTGTACATACAGTTAAAAAAAACGATAAGGGTGGGGTGGACTCAGGGTAGCCTAAAGATCCTGAATTGAAAAAATCCCAGTCTTCAACAGGATTCAAATCCGGGACTTCCAGTTCGGAAGTAAATCGCTTTACCACTTAGCCACCAAGCCTCCTATGGGAGCATTGGTGAAATATGATTATTGTCTCACTTTTTATTACGAAAACTTCTTTATTTGAGAGTTTACAAAAAGGACTGCTATTTTGTTACTGAGCATGCATCTTTTTTCTTCACTTCTGACACATGTTGCTTCCTTTTCCTTGTAAAGGCAAAGTTCCTTGTGATGGTCAAACTCAAGAGGTATGGAATTTTTTTTTACTTTCCGGTAGTAAAGGAGATGGGTCATGGTCTTAGTGCTATTTTAAAGTCTGGTGACTCATCAGCACTAAGAGACTTTTATATTTGGCATATAGACACATAAGGAAAAACATGTGTTATATAAAATATGTTGTGCATCGAGTCAGATTTTTAACGAGGCTCTTTCCAGCTTTATGTCGATATGTTAGCGTGTTAGAAAGTTCGAGCAGCATAGTTTTTTCTATTTATAAAAAAAGCATCGTTTTTTCTATTAATAAAAAAATACCATAATATTGTAGAATAATAAATATTTATAATTTTGTAATTTTAAAATACAGATTAAATCAATATGCAAATCTAGTTTTCTAGATAGGAATAGTAGAATAACAATTATTGGTTGACAAGTACTATACCACAATAAAAAAATATGTGTGACGTCATTTTTTACACACTGAGAAATTAAACAAGGCAGAGCTAATAGTACACTAATAAAGACTTGTGTCTAACGGGAGCGATACTAGTGTAAACAATTATTGATTGATTGCTTAAAAAATTATCTTAAATAGTTTCCCTTTGCTAAACATGCGGAATTTCCAAATGAACTTTCAATGCATTTTTACAGTTAAAGATTTTTTGAAAGAGTGGGGTCTTAAAAAGGCTCTATTTTCTTTAGATTTATATTCTGGATCATAGTGATAGGGGATAATGAGCTCAGAACATTCATTTTATGTGTTTTTAAATGTTTTTTTTTTTTTTAATTTGTGGAAATATGAATAAATATCATAATTTTAATGTATTTTGTAATTTGAATCATAATATATTTCCTAGATCTAATATAGACCCAGATCTGTTGACTTGACCATGGTGGTCAATTTTTATTTTTCCAATAGTAGTGACATGGATAATTTGCTCAAAATTCCATTTTATGTGTTTTAGATATTTTCTCTAAGTTTTGTGACAATATCCAATGGATAAATATGATTAAAAAAATATTTATTTTCAATATGCCTTTTATATGGATCATACTATTTTTTCAAGATCAGGTCTAGATCTAGATCCTGGAGGCTTTTTGCAGTTGTTAAGTTTTATTTTTTTATTTCAAACATTAATATATATACATTTAAAAAAAAAAAAATTACTTTGTGCTATTTAATAAGCCTATATAGAGTCTACTAAGTACTATATAAAACATGCTTTTTAATTCTAATTCTATACTAGATCTAGATCATTTTCTAGGGAGGTGAAATAAAAAATTTATCTTTGAAAAAACAATTTTTCGTTAGCACATCATTAAAATGGTGTATAAATTATGACTGTATGACGTGTATGTTTAACAGTTAGAAAGTAATGATTTTTTTGTGGCATTTTGACCTAACATTGATTGACATGGAACAAGTAAGAGGAGAGCTTGTTGCTGGCTAAGCTGGGCGAGACACATTCCCATGTCAAAAGTTAAAA
The DNA here is from genome assembly GCF_947242115.1 of Biomphalaria glabrata. Lineage (NCBI taxonomy): Eukaryota > Metazoa > Mollusca > Gastropoda > Planorbidae > Biomphalaria > Biomphalaria glabrata. Next base: position 41,329,103 of record NC_074715.1, read on the forward strand.
ATGAGTTTCGTAGGCGATAAATCTACTTATTAAATAAGAAATTTAATAGTAGATCTAGTATTAGTAGTAAATTTCTAGCTCACAAAGCTGATTTCATTTATATTTATGAGCTTTACTTGTTTAGAATGTAAATATTGAAGGAAATAAACAAATTATACAAATCGGGTCTTGAACTTCAAGAAATGTCAGAAAGGTGTGGACAATATGGCCGCATATTGTGTTGGCAGAAAATAACAAAATATTTAATAAGTGGGATCAAAATCGTCTGAAACACAATTTTTTTTTTCAAATGCGCTTTTAAAACTATTAGAATATATGTGCAGAATATTAGGCTTTTCAAAGCCTGACATGTTTTTTTTTTTTTGGTTCAAAAAATTTTTCTATATAAATATAGACTATCCCCAAAACTGTCCATGACTTTATAAGCGCCACGTGAGACTTACAGCGATAAAACTTGGTAGAATTACGGCTCGGCATGATATCTAAAATGAAAAAAAAAATTAACCATGATTGCCATGATATCTAAATCTAAATGCGAAAAAAAATTAACCTTTGTACTCTATCCTAACTTCTGTATTGGTGAAAACAAAAAAAGTGATATTTTCATTATAAGTAAAAAAAAACTTTACTAACTTTAATTATAAAAAAAAATCCTAGATTTAAAGGGAAACGCCGATAATTTTGACAATTTTTGATATAATATGTGTTTTAATTTACAGATAATGAATATATGATTTTTTTTTCTTCTTTGCAATAATAACTTAGTAATTGATGTTTTTCCGACGTAATTTTCCTGCGCATCCAAAACAGTCAGACTTTCACCGGGTTTCTATGTGACGTCACAAATGTGTTTTAATCTATTGACTTATAGACCAAACAGAAAAGTTTACATTCTCGTAAAAGAAATATATCTTGGTCTATGCAGTTAGATCTTGTAAGCAAAGAAAAAATGCATATTAAAAGTAGATTTACATGCTTGACTAACCACGGCAGTCAGTATTGTCTCACCAGACCACTCAACACACAAACACTATCGCTGGGTTGTCTTGTCATGACCGACTACACATAGTCTCGACTAGCCTTACACTGACCAGTTTGTTTGAATCAGTCAGACACACGATCTATTTACTTCTTGGGACAGAGAAAGGCTTAGATGAAAATGTTACTCTTTTTCTCGAGTTGATTATCCTAATACTTTTAGATCTATCTATACATATGTGTATATATATATATATATATATATATATATATATATATATATATATAACTGTATCATAGCTCTGGACTAGGCCGTCACTAAGCTTAACAGCCTAACAGCTACTGTAAGAATGAAGCGATACGATTGGTCAAATTTAGTTTCTCTTTCAGTATTGTTGATGGAAGTGACGCATGAACTAGCTTAAAACAAAATCTCATAGAACCCCGTTTTTTTTTGAGATGTCAAGAATTTACTGACTAATTTATTAAATATAAATGTTTCTAAGCATTTAAATAAAAAATGGTAAAATGTTTACTATTACAACTTTTTACGCAGAATTTAAATATGTCAATAACTCAAATTTGGTTATAATTTATTAAATATAAATGTTTCTAAGCATTTAAATAAAAAATGGTAAAATGTTTACTATTACAACTTTTTACGCTGAATTTAAATATGTCAATAACTCAAATTTGAAAAACCATCGGAGTTTCTTTTTAAGCATTTTAAACGCCATCGTCTAAAGTACAAAGTAGTCAATAACTTTAAGCCTCTTATATTTCATTATAAAACGTAATCTATTAGTAACATTGTAAGTACAAATAGTGTAAAAAAAATTTATCTCAAGTAAGTTTTTAGTCATTTTCAACTCCACTTTTGACTTTACTGTTTTTTTTCCCTTATCACTTATCTAGACTCAAATCTAGAGATCTAGATCTAGATCTACATTTTCATTTTCTAATTTAAAAAAAAAAAGTTTTAAAAGTTTAATCAAAGCATTTTTTTCACCCCAAATCAAAAGGGCAAAAAACATTATTTCCGTCCAAGTGTGGAACATAATTCCAGACTCGTCCAGAGTCAAAAAGTTAAGGGGGTCAACGGGTCAAAAATAATAATTTTTCATGAAAAAAATCGATTTTTCAAAAGTTGCATATTATATTAGAATAATATCTTATAAATGATATAGTTTAGCTAAAATCACTAAAATAAAGGTATTTTAATGTAAAAAATGAGTTAGAAAGGGGTAGGGGTAAGCTAATTGTGCTCTAAATGTTGAAAAAATCGCCGTTTTACGATGCCGATTACCGCATAGCCCTCCATAAAAGTGGGTCATGTTTGGTGTCTTTGAAAAGCCTACAGTCAGCTCTACAAGTCCATTTCAATGACTCATTCATCTAAAAATAACATTAGCCTTGAAACTAGTTCAAACTAGACCACTACACGTGTCTCTATTCAAATCCGATTGGATCATGATGTGTATTTATGAAATAAACGATTTTGATTGGTTCCTTCCGGCCATGTGGTTCCGATGTTTACAGCAACAATGATGGCGTCCGTGAATCGATAGAAGAACCTTTTGGATATTGTATGCTATCTTTGCCATTATTATTTATGGTAAGTATATATTTCCTAATATTTTTTATAGATCTAGATATAGCATTATCATAAAAACATAGATCTAGGGGTCGGGCAAGCACATATTCAGTGTTTAGGTCGTACTAGATCTAGTTTTAGTTACTAGATCTACACTTTGACTTGGGCTTGAGGCTAGGCTAGTCTAAGGCTAAGGCTAAGGCTATCCTACTACTAGATCTAGATAGATCTAGATTCATATTCTAGATGCCTTAGTATTTGGATTGATCTAGTTCTATAAAATAGATTTAGAAACTTGATTTCGTTTTAGATCTAAGTATATAGGTCTATCTCTATCATCTATCTTGTCTACTTTAGTCTAGATCTAGATCTCCTTTTCATAATATATATAAATTCATGAGCAGTAAGATCGTATCCACTGCAAAAGAGAAGATTAGATTCTAGAATAGATATTAGATCTAGTAGATCTATACATCTAATATAGTCTAGATCTAGTTGATGCTTTTTCTTATTCTAGATCTAAAATAACTTTGATGACTCAAGAATAAATAGTCTGAGTAGTGAATAAATGAGTTATGAGTGAGTCCTGCTAGTGTAGATTTATTTACTAGATTTCTAAATATCTAAATTTTACTGGGCTACAATGGCATACATACAATAACTTTTTCCTTTTTTTTTTCCAGTCTCAGGTTCTCCTGACTACAATTAGAAGTAATGATCTACCTAATTTGTTACAAGGATATAGAGTCTATATTATAGACATTAGATCTACACACATTGGGAATTGTAGGTAAGAAAAAAAAGTTTTGTCCATTCATTTTTTTCTATCATTCTTTTTAGTTCTTGATTATATATTGAGTAAATAACACTAATGCTATATTTATCATTTGAATATTTTCATAATAGGCTATTTAATTTATATTTTCATTTTCTTTATATCAACAGATCAAAACAACACATGCAGTGTACACTGACCCTTCCTCTTGTTGGAAGAAAACATCACCACATACTAGTACCTCGTCAACCATCTACCCTGTCTGTAAACTGCCTAAATACTGCAGTATGACATAGAAGTACTTCATAATCAAACACCACATCACATGCTGCTTATCACATATATAGCAATAATTTCCACTTTATAGACCTGGATCTATATCATGTTAACAACCTGGGATTCTTTTCTCGTTGGATGCTGTCGTTGACCACCACCTCCAGCTACAAAGACTCTAACATCATTATAAAGTTCTACCTAACTTATTTCATTACAAGATTCATCATCAAGCACTGCATGGTTCCTGGTGAACCAATTTATCATCGGCTACTGTTTCAACATAAATAAGGACCAGAGTTTTTCTGTCGGTGTAGCTGTACACATGCAATGAGCTTCAGTCTCGCCATGTCACATTATATCAGCATTTCATACCATCTATAACATTTATACTGCACAGCATACATATGTGCATTATCAGCTCAATGGCTATATATAAAAAGCCATATCATATTACAATGAAGGACTATCTACTATAAAGGCACTGGACTCTACAATTATTCAGCCACCTAAAATATACAAGTTGCATTTATTTTCAAATACTGGTGCCATTCTATTTACTGGATTTATTATTGTATGTACTCTTATCAAACCTCTAGTATGAGTACAAATAACATTAGGTGCTTATGAAAAAAGTGCAGGCCTGAAACCTGAGAAAGACTAGATTCCAAATTATTTGAACTGGTGTAGGTAATTTTTTATTTAACTTTGAAAAACTTCTTGTGTAAACCACAACCATATTCATATTAATTTATATTTTAACTATTTATTTACTTATTATTTGCATGTATTTATAATTAAGGGATACTTTATCTTGATTTTTAGTTGTTTTGGGGATTACATTAATGTCTGAAAAGTAAAAATTGGACTTATTATGTCTTCCGGTGAATTTTTTTTTTGCGCCGGGGGGTGTGTGGGGAAGCTATCTAAAATAAAATTTAACAATATTTTAATAAATTCTGTGTTTGCTTCTATTCCTAAGTGTTACATGAGCTAAATAAAACATCTTTTTGAACAATATACATACATATCTTGTTTTTCTCACTCATTGAAACTTTAATTTTGATTTTTCTCAAAATGTCTATTTTACATGGGTATGTGATCTTAAGAATCACTTTTCTGAAAAACTATCAGTTCAATTATAATAATATTTGGTATGCATGGTTAAATATTAGCACAGGATGACAATAGAAAATGTCATAAAATGTTTACAGGAAAAGAGTAAAGGACATTTTGATTGGTTACAATGGCTGAAAACGCTGTCCGCAGAAGAGGGTAAAATTTAAAAATTTATAAAAAAAAAACTATATACATTTTTCACAATGTCTAATTGTCATCCTGTAAGGAGATAGGGTGTCTATCAATATACCAAATTTCAGACCTGTAGCTTTAATGGTTATTTCAGAAACACATTCTTAGAAATTACATGATTTGACCCCTTGACCCCCCCCTTATGATGAAAAAAAGTTGAATTTCATTAAAAAAATATTTTTTAAAGGTATATTATGTGTTCCTATGATCAAATACATCATTTGAATACATTACAAAGCCTAAAATGTTAAAAACAAAAAGTTTTCAAGGTAGATGACCCCCTTAAGTCATGCATTCAAATTAATTAATTAAAATTTCAATCAATGAATCACGTCTTCGAGTTCACGAATCATTTCAATGTTCAATGTCAAAGTTTACTAGACTAAGCGACTTGAAAAAAATTACAGCGCTAGACATCCAAGATAAGATCTAGACCTCTAGTCCGAATGATTTTTAAAAGTTGGAGTCTACAGATGTTCATTTTCTAAATCAAACATACTTTTAAAATTCTCAACAAGTTGGTAGATTAGATAGATCTAAAATATTTTAATCATACGTTTCTGCTGCCCTTCAGAAAAATCGGAAGCACAACTTTGTTGTTGGACGTCACGTGACATCAAAGAGAGGCCACTGTTAAAAAAAGAATTTGTCAATTAAACGCAGTTACAAACTCTTGTTTAGAAGAAAACAAACAACATGCGGCTCCAAGACTAGATCTAGATTCCAGATCTAAGCATAAACTTAAAGCTATTTAAAATATCAAAAGATTTCTTTGTAAAAATAAATTTAAACTCTAAGTGAATTCGTAGTCTAGATATCTATATCTTAACGCATAGCTTTAATATGGTATTTTAAGCATAAACTAGCAACCATCAAATGTATCTCTATGGGTTGTTTTGGTGCGTAAGTTAGTTACTTAGTCTGTAAGATTTAAAAAAATAGACTTAAATAGCTTACTTAATTTGTAACGTTAGTTTAATAAATTTGAACATCAATAACAATGTTACAATTTGATAATCTAGATGTATAATTAATACATTTTCATTAAAATTTAAAATCTAGATATGTAAATCACTATAATTCACTTTCTATATAGATCTAGTTGAAGATTATACTTTTTTAATTATAGTGTAAGTAGCCTACGTCATAGGGCCTATACTATATCATAGACCTGGTAGATGGGACATTTCTAGACATCACATCCTTATCAATATTCTGATGCCGGGAAAGGGGGGGGAGGGACTTTCAATTCATTTGATCGATATTTATTACTGCTGTACCTTGATTTGTGTAACGTTTAGAGCTAATCATCTAAAGACTGAACTGAACAGGAATGTAATGAAGACTACAGTTACATTTCTAGATCTAAATATAGGCCCTTATTACATTACCCTGCTTTTAAAATTAGCCCAGTATTGTTTGTAACCTTTTCTTGTGACCCCCCCCCCCTTTTTAAACTCTCATAATGTGATGAAGTAGGGTACCAATGTGTATTCTTGGCGTCAAAAAATTCCTGCATTCTGAGCTGCAGGGATACATTGTACTGGCTACCAGCATCGTAGTAAAACGAGCGTTCTTTAAATAAATAAGACGGAATAGGTTGATAGTGAAGTACGAGAGACACCCGTCTGTTATATAAATTTACTTCATCATCGTCAAATTATTTTGTAGTGTGCCTGTTTTGGTCTCGAAAAAATACACAAGAGATCGATGGTAGGCTTCGGTACGGCGCTTGGAAGAAATTCGACTTTTCTTACGTGAAAACGTCGGGTAGCCTACAATACTACAATTGCGTTGGTGGAGTTTTATTAAAATGTCTTCTGCAAGAAAACGTTGCGAGTCAATGTTGTCATCACACTCTCCGGGAAACTCTTATATTTTCCCAAATAATTATAAAGTTAAAGGCTAAGGGGCGAAACGAAACGAAATGAGAATCTTGTCACCTTACGTGTCGCGAATATGTAAAAGCTTGTCACGTTGGTTTTAGAACTGCTCTTCCACTCGTTCTGAGAAGTAGGCTATTTGAACAGCTCTCTCACCACTGGCGGATCCAGAACTTTGGAATGGGGGGGGGGGCGATTTTTTTCCAAACCCTAACCCTAACGCCCAGTAAACCCTAACCCTATGCATAAACGTGCGTACAGCATATATATATATATATATATATATATATATATATATATATATATATATATATATATATATATATATATATATATATATAGGCTATATATATATTCGATATATGAGAATAAAATAAGACTGTTCCTCAATCTTCGGCGAAAAAAAAAACAGAAAAAAAAAACAGTCATGTTGAGGCCTTTCTCTTGCAAGCTTGGGGGTCTGGGAGAGCGCTGTAAGCTTCCTTAGTGGGGTTCGGGGCGCCCCTACCGCCCCCCCCCCTGGATCCGCCAGTGTCTCTCACTCAGTTTCTATCTCTCTTTACAAAGGTTATATAAACTCACTCTGCCTGTTTGTCTGTGTGTCTGTCTGGCCAAAAGTTTATACACATTATTTTTCCAATCTCGAATCAAGCTGAAATTTTGCACAATTATTTCTTTTACCTGACAACAACAAAAAAAAATAAAAAAAAATTGGTATTTCAAACAATGGAAAGAAATAGTATTTGAATGAAGTGATATAAACTGAATTTTTCCCCTTTCCAAGGTAAAGAATTAGTACTTGACTGAAGTGAATTAGAAGAATTAGTCCCCTTTATAGATTGTCGTCTGAGGCTTATTGCAAATTTAATTAGGTACATGACTAAACGAAACTTATTGATACACTTACTATAAGCTTTTTTTTTTTTTTTTTTTTTTTTTTTTTTTTTTAAGAAGAATTTTGTGTTTGGTATTTTGCATGTTTGTAATATTGGCTTGCATGTTTATGACTCTGCTTTTTTTCCCCGTATAATACGCTGCAGTATGGACTTGGGTCAAAAACGTCAGTCATCTCAGAAATCGATCGCTTTAAAAACATCGCTTCCATAGCATTATTAATTATTATTGGCTCCGATAACGGCTACATTTATGTCTGGTTGGTCACTCACATAAAGCCAACAAATGTTTTAAACATATAGAGAGATAGCTCTAATAATGGCATTATTATCATACTTTATCTCTTCGCTTTTCCTAGAGGCATTAATGGAAGATATAGCAGACGGTCGGATGCATGAACGGTGTAGGACATTAATCTTATCATTTTTCTAGGTCTTCCTCTTGCCTTGAATGAAGAGATGGCTTGTGGTTTATGCATTATTAGTAGGTGGACAAGTCAGATTATTCCTCCTTGTCATTATATGTAAAAAGAGCAGTGAGGACCGCAACAAACCTCCTGATGCCATTTAACTTATAAGATATTGTCGACTTTTGCCTGTTAAAAGACACCTCATTTGATGCTCTCAGGGCAACCACTGGTATATTTCTGATGGGCTAATGATGGTTTCACTATTGCAGTCATTGTTGCAGTGATTTTTTTCGAGGAGGCACCACTATAGCATGGCTTTTTGTTTTTAGCTCATTGCATTTGCTTTAATTTATTCTAAATTATCCCTATTTCTCTATCTCTATCCGATTTAAAATTGTCTGTAATTTAACTTACGATGGATTTAAACTGCAGGAACTGATTCAATTGTGGCACTCGTAGCCTACGTTCTCATCTATTCGGTTGTACGCTTTGCTGTTGTGGTCTATATCTTTTTCGCTGATTATTTGCGCCCCCGTATTATAGGTCTAAGCATGTCCACTCGATCTGCACACATTTTAAGCTCTTTCTGGCCAATACTTTAATAGGTGTATATGTTGGTGGATTGCATGTTAGCAAAAACAGTGGCGTAGCAACGTGCCCGCGGGCTTAAGTTTGAGAATATGTAGGCGCCCCCCCCCCCGCCTCAATAAAACAAATTTAGAGTGTGACAAAAGTCGAGTAGGCCTAATCTGAATGTATTGGTACATTTATCAAAAGACATTACAATGGACCTCATTCACCAATCACAAACAAACAACATTTAGCCACGTGATAATATTGATAAAACAATGAATATTACGTATCACGTGACAGCCTTTATGGACTGGTAATTTGTAGAGAAGATATAGAGAACCACGTGGCAAAATGTTGTTTGTTTACGATTGGTGAATGAGGTCCATTGCACCTTTTTATAAGTAATAATGTCATTACGTTTGATTCAGTTAGAAATCCGTACAAGTAGGCATAATATTGTCTTAAAAGTCAATGTTTGTTAAACTTCTTAACAGAATTAAACGACTTATTGTCTTTTGTTGGCCTCCTTCAGTTGTAACGACCATGGTTCATCTCGTAGAACATTTTTTACATGTGACTGTGGAGCCAAATTTTGGAGAGACACTCTTATCCATATATATCGTAGGTTGAGGTGGCTTTCGCTTTTGGTAGTGGAGCCAACCATTTTTCGTTTGGCACGCTTTTGTTCCACAGATTTTTCGCTGTTCATAGTTTTCTTGGTCACCATCTGTCTCCACATAGTGCGGTCTGGGGCTATGGCTTCCAAGTAGTCAGTATCAATAGTCACTGCTTTGAGGTCCAGTTTGATTACATCTTCATAACGGAGATTGGGACGACCAGTTTTTCTTGTGCCACTTTCATGATGCGATTGTCCCCATCTGGCGAACATGGTCAAGCCAGCGCAGGCGTCGTTGTTTGAGGATTGTGAAGATGCTGGGAAGACCCGTTCGAGCAATGATCTCAGTGTTGCACACTCTCTCTTGCCATGTGATTTTCAAGATCATTCGGAGGCAGCGCAAGTGGAATTTAGTTTTCTCTCTCGCTTTGCATAGGCAGTCCACGACTCACTGCGTACTGTAGTGTGCCCAAAACACATGCCTTTTAGACCTTTAAGCCATGGTTGCTGCGCCACAGGCTGTGGGCACCTAATGGTCTTGGGCCGGTGTTCATTGAACTCCTTCGAGCTATGGATGCTACGCGGCTACGCAACTGAGCAACAAGCATCTTCAGATTGTCGACATTTGAGATTGCACCGCCATTAACATTTATCTACGTTGACTACTGTTTAGGCCAAACATAGGCTTCCACCTTTGTGCTGTACATAGAGTTTGTCCATCGAATTCTCTTATCAATTTTATACTTTTCTGACTCACGCAGTCTTTTAGTGCTAGGCAAAACACAAATACATCGATTGTTAATTGGTATCATTCCCGGGTCATTTTACACTTTACCTGAGAGTAATTCGATTCTCTGCTCTTCATGAAACTAACCTTGCCATTCATAAAGTATGCGTCTGCTTTTGTCCTTTTTTCTCCGCATCTTATTAATGAATTTGGCTAAGTAGGCCTAATGAGATGGTCTATCTATCTGCTGCAGTCTTATTTTATTTCTTTTACCACACAGTTTCATGTTTAAAATGTAAAGGCTAGTCAGTCAATTCACATTTCACAACCAAACAATGGTGTTTCTATTCGATCTATGCATATGGCTTTTTGTTTTCAGCTATATTAAACTGCTTAACTTTCAATTCTTCGAAAAAAAAAAGTGATTTTGTTGGGTTATGATTTTCAGAGCTGAGCAGTTCTCTGAAATAACCTTCCATTTCTCTTGTTTTTTTTTTTTTTTTTGCCGTCACCTAAAGAGAGATTCGCAATCAGATTCATGTTTTGCTAAGTTGGTAAAAATGTTTGTTTTACATATTTCGGATGTTCCTTCAGAGTTGAAGATAGTTTACTTCCTAGTCCAAACCTCCCGCAGGACGACGGGGAATGGGAGCGGGCAGGGTTTGAACCCGGGACCATCGATAAATCCAAACGACAGTCCAGCGCGCAAGCCACACGACCAGGCAGCTGAAAGATTCCTCGTTGAAATGTCCAAAGGGGTTCGAAATAAATTCCTTTTATGAGTCCTTGACCCGGGAAAGGTTTTTATGGTTTTATGTGTTCATAGCTTGGATTGTAGTTAGGTGCTAGATAACCATTTCACTGTTTGTGAATTGTTTGTTCTGATAGTTGCGGTATCGTTAATCATTATTATTTGTATAATTATAATTTATTTTACAGTTACCATTATATTATTATTACTTTTCTTTTTTTTTTTTTTCATTTTGATTGTGTGTACATTGTTATTATTTTTAATTTTGTCTGCCTTTATAGCACTTGTGCTTTGTGGCAAAGCAGATAAAATTGTTAAATTGTTATGGTGTGCCCAGGATGAAGGATTGGGTCTTCACTGAATCTTCTGTCTGAAGGCTGCCATCAACTAGATCATTTAATCACATCCGTTTGTTTATGATCAAATGCAATAGGTTCCTCCATCCCATGCGAGGTCGGAGGCTCTTCATATTCCTATACTGTACCATGATACCATCTCGTTCCGTAGAGGAACCATCACCGCACGTATTGGGAACGATGCGATGGGTTGGACAAGTTAGCAAGCCATCCCAACCTCGTGCATGTACACTCGATAGAGCATAAGTGTAGTAGGCTACTGGAGGCTATGTTCGCTCTCATTCTTAGCCTATCCGCTTTCTCGGGCGGACGCTTCTGCCTGAGGCGTCATGTGAGGGCTTGCCTTGTTATTCTGGATGCAGGTTTGCGAAGCGTGTGACGTATCGATCTCCAGCGTCTCTGAAGGTTGTCTACTACTAGGCCTACAAAGGGGTGCTCCTTTGTTTCAGCTGCCACTTGCGTGGTCTAATTAGTCCCATACAAGGTCCGGACGTTCTATCAAGCGATGGTGGTTGTGGTCCTGGTAGAGATTATAGTCTTCGGCATGTCGTCTTCCAGATGATTCTGGCTTTCACCGACATGCGTAATAAACCTTCCAGCTGGATGTCCATCTTCTCTGAGTTCCTTGACTTCTGTTAATTTGCTGAATGGTGTTCAGGGACAGGCCTGTCCATTCTTTGATGTTGCCTTCCCAACGCTTCTTCTTCTTCTTTCTGAAGGAAGATCTTTGTGAGCCTTGAGGACCTTGTGATGTTTGCGTTTTTTTTTATAGTGGTTGGCTGGTCGTCATGGGATCCAATCGCTGTATTAACCTGTTTCTAATCTCTTCAATCGTTATGTGGTCTTTGTAAGTGACACCTAGGAATTTTCTGTAGCATCTTAGTTCCATTGCTAGGATCCTCTTCTCGAGATAGCGTCCAAGATTCCAATGCATAGGTCTATACGAATGTGGCCGTAACCAGGGAGCGCATCACTCTGGCTAGTAGTGCAGGTTTGGTTCTTCATCTGAAACAATAGCTCCAAGGTATTTAAAACTACGGACACTTGTCAGTTTTTTCGCTACCAATGCTGAAGTAATTTCTGTTCAGCACCTCCTCAAAATTTCTCTATTCACTTCTTCTTTGCTTCTTTCATTTCCTTCTAAACCGTTCTATTCATAGGCATATTTTGGGTAGGACATATTTTTTCCCTTTAAACTCCCGACGCTTATATTATCAAATACAGACGTTACTTCAAAAAAGAAGATGATTACGTCCTATACGCGTTATGCATCTAGTCATGCATGTTAACCAATGACTTAAATTAACCTGCCATAATTAAGTCAGTGGTTTTCCTGGCTGGCTTATTTAGGCAACCCCATTCCATGCTCTAATAGCACAGGGGAAGAAGGAGCATTTGTACAAATTTGTCATAGCATATGGAACGAGGAATGTGCCTTTATCTTTGTGTCTTTCTGAGTATTTTATTAGAATTTGTTTTTGTATTTGAAGATTATGTTTTATTGTTTTATAGATAAATGCTACTTTACTTTTAAATCTTCTATCATGAAAGCTCTCTAAATTTAGTGATTTTACTAAAGGTGTTACTCTAGTCAAATATTCGTTTGTTATTAATCTCACTGCTCTATTTTGTGCGTTCCAGTTTGTCCCAGAGTTGTAGAATATCCGCTGTTACCAATGGATATTTTCGGCGAGCGACGCCTAGTTATAGACTTTGATTTAAACTTAGTAATAGTATTTGTAAAATCACGTTTCCCTACTGATAGATCTCCTACTACGCTAGATGCCCCTCCTGTCCAAAGCATTTTTTTTTACACTTGTGGGCAATATCGAACACCTGTATATCGTCTGCTTAATTTCTACACGGTATCGCAAATTTCGATACTATTATTTTTAAAGAATTATTAAAAGTCGATCTCGCCCACTCGTAGTCGTAGACCCAGTCTCGTCACTTGGCGTTACGAAGCACAATTTTGGATTTCTCGATCTAGTCTAGATCTGTTCTTCCGTACTAACAGGCTCAAAATTAGCTGATAAAAATTTGGATAGCCCCAACCGCTCTCATCCTGATCCAGCAGGCCAAGACAACATGAAGACTGTTGCAACAAAAGTAAGTAGAATCTAGATCTAGTTATTTAGAGGAGTCTAAGTCTAATAATATTAGTAAGATCTAGACATCTAGTCTAGAGTGACTAGAGTAGAGTAGAGTCGTAGTCTAGCTAGATTCTAGATCTAGACTATTTTATTTTATAATTTAAACTTTAAGACTAAAAGAGTTTATTTATTCCGGACATTTATTACAATACAAATGATTCATGAATTCGGACACTCGCTGCTTTTGACATGTCAGTTATGTGGTCATTAAATCTTTTTGATATTTAATATGAAATTAGCATGCTGTATAATTTAGTAATTAGTCAATTAGTATAGTATAATAGGCTTGTCCATTTTCCAATGATTCTAATTCTGACCCAATTTCCTTCCATTTACTCAATCATAAAATGATTTACTGATTTAGCAATTTAGTTGTCTTTTTATGTAAGAAAAAAGAATTTCAAATTTGTTAGTCAGTTTGTTGTTTTTTCCTATTCCTATGTCTATGTTTATGTTACCAGGATGACTTTACCTCTTCCTAAGCCCTAGGGTTAAGAAAGTTAAGACTATATTTTTTGATTGGCTTATTAGCTAAGTGAGCACTGTGAGCCTAAGTCATAGTAAGTCTATAGACATAGATGCTAATGAGCCCAGGAATATTTATTCTGTTTTTGAAGATGATTTATTTGATTCATCAGCCAAGTTGTTTGATTCCATAGAAAAAAAAATTAATAGGGACTAGGGTATTTGTATTAAATTAAGATTTTCTTACCAAAATTTATTTCAGATAGCCAGTTTTGGACATCGATGTTGATGATCTTATACTTATATATATATATGTTTGTTTGTTGTTGTTGTTTTTTATAGAGAATAAATGGGCAAATGTTTGGAGTGAGCTTGAAACATTGAATGAAGCTAAATGCCTCTAGAGATCTAGACCTACTAGATAGATCTAGATTTATAGAGAGAATAGATAGAGAATTTAGAGGATTCAGCTATTTAGGCAAGAATGGCCATCCTAGCCTGTACTATACTACAAAAGTCAAAAGATCATCTGTATTAGAAATTTATTAAATGAATAAACAAAATACGCAAAACATTCAACACACATCTAATCATGCAAACATAAAATTTCTAGAAGTTCGTGTAGAAGTCACTATCCCAGTGACCTAATTTTGGTAGAATATTTTGTTCGTATTTATGCATAATTTGAAAACTTCTTAATGATTTAATGTGAGGGGCTATAAACTACTCTAGATCTAGAACTAATCTATTACTATTAGAGGAGGCTCTTATATTTTGGACACCTAATCAAATTCTCCTTCATTGAACGCATCACTTTTTTTGTTTGTATGTAATTCATTTGTTTTTAAGTTTGGGGCAAAAATCGACGATTCAGGACTGCACATGTCCAAGTTTAGATAAGTTTCAATATTTTTTTTTCAACTTTTCCAAAGCAAAGGGCAGTTTTTTAGATTCTCGGTAACCATGTATGTAAAGCTATTGTTTTAACCTCCCCTGGCAATTCACACCCATATAAGGGATGAGGGCTATATTATGAGCCTGTTTGATCGTAGGCTCATGGGCATATCAAAATAAGCTTCTAAACATCTTGAGAAAGACATTCCAATTACATTTATACTGTTAGCTGTTAAATAAAATTTAAAAAGGAGGTGTCCAAACGAATAATAATAATGAATTTATCTCATTCTCCTTTATTGGAGACGGCAAAATCGTAATTAGAAATATTATTGGGATTAATAAATCTATGATTTTTTCCATGAATAAACATGAACTAGATCAAGATATCTAGAATATATAATTTATGAATGAAAGAAAATGTGCGGGCTGCTAATTTGAAGCCAGAGACCATGCCCACTCCAGGTGAGCTGGTGGTGAGGAGAGGTATACACTAAGTGTGTAGTGTCACAACCTATCAAACAGGCAGTGGAGGGAAGGGGGAGAGAGTCATGAAAAGAATTAGAAGCATCTATTTGATTGAGGGGGTGTTAAGGTGTAATAATAACGAACATCCAAATTATGAAAACAAGAAGAGGGTCCTTGGATGGGAATTAAAAGAAAGAGAGAATACATGTAACCTAGTTGAAAATATCATGTTTATTAAATTATAATAATAAATTTATTGATCTATTTATAATCTATATAGATATATTTCTGTCTGTTTCTACACATAGATTATATCTAATATACTTCTAGTTTAGGCACAATAGTTACTTAGATAGGTTAGATTATATCTAATATACTTCTAGTTTAGGCACAATAGTTACTTAGATAGGTAGATAGTTTTATTCTAGCTCTAAAATTTTAAGACACTTACAATAGATTTAATTACCAAACTAGATCTAGATCTGGCTAATAAATACTAATCAATAAACCATTGTAAACTACCTTTCCCTTTGGTATTACTTTAAACTAGATTTAGATACCTTGTTATGACATGATTAGAATTTAGTATTTGTTTCAGGAATAAGGGGAAAGTTTTACTTAGCGACAAGTGACATGACAGATCTTTAAAAAACAAGAACGCTCTAGGATTTGATAGAGACAAGACGTTTTCCTATCCTAGAAAGAATAAGAAGTAGTTTACGGACATAGCTGACATCGGACTATTCCCTTCGTGATAATTAAATATATTTGTAGACCAACATCAGCGTCGACTACATATTTTGATTGTTTCGGGCGTTCGCCTGTGTTACTGAAGTAGTTTGAGTTCAGTGTTACTTCCAGTCTGACTTAGATCTACACTAGTTATATTTCGAAGAATCAACCCCGCGCGGAAGCCTTGATAGTTACTAAACATACACTAATTGAACACTGATCTAGATCTACCTCAGTCAACACTAAACTTAAAAAGGAAACAATCATTATCAATCATCACACTATAGATCAATGCAACTCCAAAATAATCTAACAGAAACATCCATAACATTAAAGAAGATTACCCATCACAAATGGAAGTTCTTAATTAGAAACAGTCGAAATAAATACCTATCACAATTAATATTAATAGCAGGAGATGTAGAATCAAACACAGGACTTAGATCTAAATATAGATGCAACATCTGTAAAAAAAAAAAAGTATGCACCATGAAACAGAAAACC
This sequence comes from Biomphalaria glabrata, assembly GCF_947242115.1. Classification (NCBI taxonomy): domain Eukaryota; kingdom Metazoa; phylum Mollusca; class Gastropoda; family Planorbidae; genus Biomphalaria; species Biomphalaria glabrata. The sequence continues at coordinate 41,345,459 of NC_074715.1, forward strand.
ATTCAATGTGACATCTGTGATGAATGGTACTACCCATCATGTCTCCATATTAATACACCTGTGTATATTAAATAAACCTACTAATGTAAAACCAAAGTACCTTAAAACCTTAGTAATAAATTTTCAAAGCATTAGGAACAAATCAGCAGACTAAGAAATCTTATTAGAATGTGAGAAACCAGACATAATTGCAGGAACAGAAACTTGGCTACATCTAGAAATTTTCAATAGTGATTATGAAATTTTTAGAAAAGATAGGACAGATAATAATGGAGGAGTTCTTTTTAACAATACAAAAAACACTCTTATATAAATAGCAGAAGAAATTACCTTACCTAACTCAAAAAATACAGAATCAACATTTTGTAAAATTAACACCACCTTAACATCCCTAATAATAGGCAGTATTTACAGACCACTTAAGAATACATGAAAGAACTATGCAATCAGTTAAATACACTTATGGGTGACTTCAACCTACCTGATATAAATTGGAAAACACTAACCATAGATAAACACCAAAACCTTAAGGGTATAACTAAGCTCATTGTTGGTATATGATTTTCTTAATGTTTTTAAGATTGTTTTTAATGAAATTCCAGAGGTCATCGACTGGTTGGTTAATGTCTTTTTCTGATAAGAATGTTTGTTGAAAGTTTATTGCAGCATGGTGTAGTTGTTACGTTGCATTTGTTCCAGAGTAAGATTTTTCTTTTGGGTTTTATATTGGTTACTGCTTTTATCTGACTGTGTATTTTAATGATATCATGGTCTGATAGACCTGGGATAATATATAATCTACTACTAATCCAGGTCTGTTGGTTAAGAAGAGATCTAATGTGTTGTTTAATCTAGTTGGTTTTTTAATGATTTAATCTAAACTTAGGTTGTGTAAAGTTTCAATGAAAAGCTCATTTATGTCCTTAAGGTCTTGGTGTTTATCTATGGTTAGTGTTTTCCAATTTATATCGGGTAGGTTGAAGTCACCCACAATCCAAAAAAACAGCATTTTTATTTTTTTCTATTAAGTGTAGTTAACTGATTGCATAGTTCTTGCATCTACTCCAAACTAGAATTAAACTAGAATTCGGTGGTCTGTAGATACTGCCCATAATAAGGGATGCTGAGGTGGTGTTAATGTGTTTGTAAATTAAACATAAAACAATGAACCATAATCTTCAAATACAAAAACAAAATCTAATAAAATACTCAGAAAGACACAAAGATAAAGGCACATTCCTTGTTCCATATGCTAGGACAAATTTGTACAAATGCTCCTTCTTCCCTAGTGCTATTAAGGCAGGGAATAGGTTGCTGAGCTAGCCAGGAAAACCAGTGACTTGACAGAATTTAAGTCATTTGTTAAAGCATGACTAATTAGTATTAACTGCCTGAAAAACAAATATTTAAAATGTTTGTTATTAGTGATTGTAGAAGATGCCAAAGCTTTCATTGCCATCTCTGCAAAAAAAAAGGTCTGGAAGAAGAAAATCTGAGTGATATAAAATATTTCCAGTGTCTGGATATCTTGTAAAGAAATTGCCTATAAAAAAACTACTTTTATAGAATTAGATGTCACTGATCCAGCTAAGCAAACCATTACATCTGGCTTAAGTCTAATTTCACAATAACAAAAATACCCATTCTGTTGCCGCTATTATAGAATGTGAAGTACACAAGAGGCATAATGATCATAAAATCATTTCCAAATGACAAGAACATTATCATTCTGACATATTCTAGAAAAGTCAATGACAAAGACTACAAGTGTAAATATTTTGGCAAATGTACAAAATATCTTATTTATGCTGTGTTAACTTTAGGATTGCTGCATTTCGTGCATGTTACATGTTTTAATGATTTTTAGTCTTTCCTGAATATATTTCTTGATATTTAGGAAAATACACATTTCTATTTTGGCATCTAGGCATCTGTGCTGTATTATTAAATAAATAATTTTAACTTCTCTATATCAAATGTTTAAGATACCTGTATTATTAAATACACTCAACCCTCCATACAAATAGCTAATTTGTTGCCATGCTCTTTTGTAATGTTTTTCTTGTTTGGCATAAACTAAAGTTCCTCTTTCAGACCTTGCGATCTATAGGACAGATGATGTAAAGGTCATCTGTTTCTGTGGCCCACAGTTAACGGGGGTGTCATGTGGCCAGTACAATGACCAACCAGCTTGACTAATGTCAAGTACTCTAAATCCCAAAATTAAAAATCCCTATCTTCGCCAGGATTTGAACCCGGGACCCACAGATTCAGACCCAAGAAAACAAGAACTTTACCACTCATCCACCGTGCCTTAACATCATCTGGACATCTATCGCAAGGCCTGAAAGGGGAACTTTACTTACTTATTTGATCGGTATCTAGACTAAGTTAAAATATATTTCTAAAGCTAAACATGATTCAAACATCTCAATAGTCTGTTGAGCATAGAAATTTCTACTGATTTTTTCATTCATGAACATTTTCACAATTGCGCTCTAGGATCTCAAGATCTTGGGCTCTTTCCTTTAACACAATAATACCCCCATTTATATGGAGGGTTTAGTGTGCACTATAATTTCTTTAAAAATTTACTGCTACTTTATATGTTGGGGATAGATTCTGAGCCAAGAGACTGTTCAGGCTAATGAAAGTCCACAAACTGTCGTCTCTGTCTTCTCTGCCAAGGAAAGTCCATTAAGTAGCCATTTTTCAAATCTTAGTAAGAGATCTTTCAGCTTTTCACATATTAGTACATCCTCATTCAGTCGCTCACAAAAAAGTGTTGGCACATATTCATCTTCAGAATGGTTTTGCAAAATTTATAGGCCTAGAAATCAGGTAATTTAATTAAAAGTTCTTTTTATTTTCATGTTTCAAGTATCGAAATCATATTTTATATTTTAACTAAAATCATACCTTATTCCTCCAGCACATCTTTACAGAACTTTGGCATACATATGTTCCCTTGTCTTTAAGGATTCCATTAACGTAAAATTCTAAAATGAAATATACTGCTTGCTTGAGAAAATATATAAAATACTTGAATGGGAACTTTGACTTAACTTTGATCTATATTTTTGACATATATATATATATATATATATATATATATATATATATATATACATGTATGTGTGTGTATTGCTTTTGATCAGCATTTAGAGTTTTGAAAACATCTATTATGAAAAGGCAACTATTAGAACATTTTCTCCAGAAAGGTCAGCCGATGACAATTAAATGTTTTACTATGCTGATTAACATTTCCAGTCAAGAAATTTTTTAATTTATAAAAAATAAAAAAATAAAAAATTATCTTTTGATAACTTGTTTTACAGGCTGAGTTTGATCATCTTATTAGCACTGAAAAGAATTTGGTAGTTGTTGACTTCTTTGCGACATGGTGTGGCCCATGCAAAGTCATTGCTCCTCAGTTACAAGTAAATATCTCTTTTTTTTAAAAATACCTTTTTATTGATAAATAGAAACATTTTTAGAACCATCTTCTAGAAATATAATTCTTTTTATTACTTTAATATAATTAAACATTTTTTTTGTTTTTTTGTTTTGAGAAAATCTTAATAGAAAAGTAGCATGTTTCTTCTCTAAATGTCATTAAAAAACTTAAATGTAATTTAGAAACAATAATAATAATAAATTACAAACTATTTTCAGAAAAGTTATTACATTCTTAACTTTTCTATCTTATCAATCTAGATCCTTTGGTTTATTTAAGGTTTAAATTGGTTAATTTAGGAAGAAACCATTCTGTGTTCTGATGCGCCTAGAATGTAATTTTATCAGAGTATATAGAACTAGAGTTTTATGTTTTATCTTATCTGTGTGAGTATCCACTAAGGTTTTAATGCTTTTGTATTTGTAGGTTAGATGGATCAGTATTATCTTTCTATGTTTAACTTAATATTTTTAAAAGTTTTTAAATGAGTGTCATGCACTAAATTGCATCTCTATGTTATGAGCCTAAAAGCCCTGACACATCCACTCACCTATCATAGTGATTTAATTAATCACTAATGCTCCCACTTTTGCTGGACAAAAAAAAAAACAAAAAAAAACTGTTATTACTTACCTTGCATCTAGAACAACTAAGTCATTTTCATTTTTGAAACGCAGCAGTTAAATTAAAAAAAATAATGTTTCATTTGCAATTTCGACCCAATATGTTCCTTTTTGAAATGCTTATATTAAAAAGGACAAAATAATACTTCATTCCATTTTTAAGCACTATTTTAACTCTTTTGTGCATAAATTTCAATAGCAATCCTTGGCCTGAAGCTTGCTTTTGTAGGCATTTTCATATGAAGCCATACATGTTATGTGTATTTCAAAATGTATAAAAGCAAAATGAAATATAAGTACAACTATATTATTTTGTGTGTATAAAAAATAAGGATAAAAAGATATGGTGCCTTAGTGATGACAAAAAGGTGTCAGACCAAAAGCAACATAGAGCTTATGAAATACTTTAATATTGAATTAAGAAGATGAAGAAAAGTGATTGTAGAATTATTTTTTAGGGGTGATGACTGTGGGGGAGTGAGAAAAGTGATGCTAGGATTCTCAGGCCAGAAGTACGAGTTTCTGTGTGGGGTGTCTGTAAAAGCGGGCCATTTTAATTCACCATAACATACTATAATTAATTGGCCAAAATTATCGTAAGGGACTGTTAAAATGGTTCAGGGGTTCTGTCAAAATATGTGAGCTTTCAATGTGCAGGATGAAATAATAGGCTCTGGCCTAAAAGTATCAAAGAGCCTTTCAAATATTTTGATAAAAAGCCGAAAATACAAAAAATATCATAGAGCTTATAAAATATTTCAAATAAAAACTGAAAAGCAGATGAATAGTCAGATAGTGTAATAAGATTTTTTGTATTAAGTGGAGAGAGGAGGATGGGAAAAAAGATTGGTGAATTTACAGGCAGGTCCAATTCATTTAATAGATTCTAGAATTTGCTGGGAAAGGCCTTTTGTGGTTCTTATTTTATTATTTATTATTATTTTATTATTGTTACGAATCTCCCTATCCAGGCTCGCTGCAAATGGCACCAAACGACACCACCAACTGTAAGAACTTGACAACTCAGGGCTTGAAAATAACGTAATAGTTTAATGTCAATAAATAACAGCCAATACTGTACAATTGGCAGCACGTAACTCAAGACTGTACAAATATCTCTTCGCTGTATCAACTCTTGCACTGGTCTCTCTGTCTCGTCTCGGACTTGTACTGAGCCGTTGTAACGAACTGTAGATCAGGATGTTGTGACTTACTGGCCTCTGATACCTTCGCTCTTTATATAGGGCCCCTGCTGGCCTTCTAGAACCGGACAGAAAGTCGCTCGACCTTTCTGGGTGGTCAGATGACTATAACTCTCGTGACGCTCCTGAGCTCTGTTCACGTCGACGATCCTTCCCGAACTGTCCTGTTGACACTCGACTCGGCTGACAGTCGTAACTCGTCACGCTTGACTGCTCGTCTAACGCTGGCCTGGGGCGATTTGCGTCGGCTGACTACACACACACCACTACCCCCATCTGTGCCACCACCAGGTTTATAACATTATATATAAGAAAAAAGGAAGGGTTCCTTGGTAAAATAGGCGATATGTAGCCTATTACATATAAATAAACAATACAAATCGAAGGGTGTGTATTGAAATTGCCCTTCTTATTTAACCAACTTCATAAATTATGCATAATTTCTCTTTCAGAAATGGTCTGAAGAATATGATGATGTCACATTTGTAAAAATTGATGTTGATGAAAATGATGTAAGTTTTATAAAAATAAACAAAATATTCATTTCAAAGAATCAGTTTTTAAAAAATCATTTAAAACGAAATGTTTTTTTTTTTCTTTGTAGCTGCATTTAAAGTCTGCATTTGTTACAAAATGTGAAAAAAAAATGATTGTACTTATTGTTCCACATTTAATTTAATGAAAATAAGGTAGGGTTGCTTGTGGCATTAAATCATTATGTTTGATTATAGTTCCTGATTTTTTTCTCAGGAAACTGCAGAAGCCTGTGGAATCTCAGCAATGCCAACTTTCTTCTTATATAAGAATGGAAAAAAGGTTTGTATATTGATTCAGCTCATTACCTAAACATTTATCTATGATTTTCAATATATTGAAAGGAGAGCAATTATGGATGCATTTTAAATTTAGTCACAAGAAAAAAATGGTTTAGTTGTTTTATTTTCAATTTCTACTTTCATTAAAAAAAAATATTATTTTTTTTTTTTCGATTTAGCATTAGAATAGCTTTATATTGTTCTTGTCAGAAGGTTCACTTGTATGCTTTGACTAGACTTGGCTCCTTAGGGGTATGAATACTAAATTACATTTAATTAATACTTGGTACACGAATACTTGTTACACAAATAAGAACAATCAATACTTATTATACTTCAACCCTAACTCCGGCTTTATAAGGAAAACAATAACACTTTAATAATCAATTAAGCACACAATTATATTAACTCTTAGTAAATAATACACAAACACCAGTGCAGGAAGTAAACGTCCAACCTTCCTGGACCGGGAGCAAGACCTCACTAACTTAACACACACTCTCTTACATTCAAGGAAGACTTGACCATTCAGCTTAGAACACGTGCAAGACTGTTCACATTCACAACCTGGGAATACATATACAAGGGGATATAACTATCATACCAAAATATCAAACTAACATTCACTCTTGCCCTACCTCCCCACTGACAGTTCTGAATATGAAAAGCATATAGAGTCCTAATACCTTGGTTTACTTTTTTTGTCTTTTCAGGTTGATGAAATTGTAGGTGCTAATGCTGAAAGGCTCCTTGAAAAAATCATAGCCAACAAATAAAAATGCTCATAATAAAATAAATATGTGATGTAGTGAATGCCTTGTCTATCTATCTATATTTCATATTGTACTGGTTCTTTTTTTTTTTCATTCAGATAGTTTATGTCAAGAAAACTACTAATCAAAACGTTTACACCTCTGCAATGGTTTGTTGGTGGTAGGACTATTAGAATAATATATTTCAGTTCTATCCATAAAAAAAAAAGTATGCCAATCACCAATTACTGTCATCTCTTAGAAAACAAATATACTGAATAGTTATAGTCTGATAAACATGAGTGGCAGTTGTTCCCATGTGAATATTTCTAGTATTAGTAGTAGTAGTACTCTACCAATTGATGTTGACATGAACATAAATTGTGACATTTGGCTCAAATGCATGAAGTCATTCTAACTAAATGGCATTTATTTATATGGTCAGGGTCTGAGACACTTCATTGTTTGTATTACTTAGAGTCATAAGGCATTGAATGCTCTGTGTGTAATTGTGTGTGCTTGAGCGATCTTCTGTAGTTTAAGTTATTCTATGGTGTTCAACTTTGGCCACATAAAATATATGGTAAGTGTTATCCACTTATTTTGATTTTCAATTTACAAGTTGTGATTTTTATTTTTAAATACTGCATTTACTAGTAGTAGATCCTTCAAAATTACCTCTAGATTGTTTCATTATATAGTTGAAGATAACTTTAAAAATATTTTTTTTTGGGGAGGGGGGATGGGAGGTCGCGTGATCAGCATGTGTGCATAAAAAAAAAGTCTAGAAAATATTTTTTTAAAACTGTTTCTTACATGAAAATCTGTATGGCTTCTATTGCAGACGTGCCACAATGTCTTTAATATATTTTTTTTTTGTTTTGATTTATAGGCTTTTATAAGGAAATTGTTTTCATTATTTATACTTTAAGGATTAAAAAAGAACTTTCATTCCAATTTGTATGTGTGTGCTTATTTCTGGTGTAAAATCAGCTCATTATTCAATTGTTTCCATTTACTAAACACAAATAAATTTAAATCATCCAGATATTTGGTGTGTGTGTGTTTTGTACTTGTACATTTAAGTTTACTTTGGGTCCAAGCTTGTTTTAACTAGAAAGTCTCTGATTCCTTGCTTAAAGTCCAAATCTTGACATGGATATTGAAGGATTCAAACTCAAAACCTTTAGATGTGTAACCATTTAAACCAGATTATCTTTACTTTTAGTGTGAATTATAGTCCAGGTAAGTACAGAGACGAAAGTATTATTAAGTCTTTCGGAATCTTTTCAATTAAGTATCTTGGTACCGGTAATTAGTTAGTGACACACACACATCTGAATGTTTAACTGAAGAGCACTAAAGAAATAGACAAAACGTTTTGAAACTAATGTGCGGGTGTCTATTCTCACCATGTTATACCCGGGTATACTAAAACTATTTTAATAGGGTATTTTCAACTAACCTCGCCATATTGTTTGCTACAGTTAATGCCATGGTAACCAATTAATGATCAACAGTACTGGTAGTCGCTAATGCATTGTTTTAAATGGACGGACACAAACTATCGCATTCTTGTCAATGATGGTACCGGTACACAAATTAGTTCTGTATTTTATGTGCACGGGCACTCCAGGTCGATTAATTGCTCCTGTAGTGGCCTGATATTGACAAAAACTAGTAGGCCTTTGTACGGAGCAGATCAATAAGAAAATTCTAAATCTGTGTTGGCTATCAAAGTTGCTTAGAAAATATTTTACAGAGATATTTTTCAGTTGCATAGATCAATCACAATGATGGTAATATAGAGGCCTCAAATCGTTACGTCTATATCGGTAGGAAATGATCCTGTAGCAAAAACAAGTCGGGGTTCAATGTTAAGTGTAAGAATTGAAACGTTTTTTGTTGTTGTTTTTTTGCACCAGCGACATTACTTTTACCTCTTGCATTTCTCTCAAAAGTCGTATATTGACAATCTTTGACTTCAATTATCTTGAAGGCATGGATATATTTCGTTTGATTCGATCTATGCTTTTTTTGCATTACTATTGGCTATTTTCTTGTAATTCAATACTCCACTCAGAGTACCTAATTATTTGTTCTGTTTTGGTCACACGACTTACTTCTTAAGGATAAATTCACCTGCCACACCGGGACCTTTACTGTACGAAGTAACTTGTTCTCGACCTAAGAAACCAGACATGCGATAGCTTACTTTCGTGTCCTGGTTCCTTAATCAAATAGAAATGCGTGGTAATAAATTATCGTTTTAAATATAACAAGAGAAACAAAACAAAAAAAAAAGCTTTTGTTAAACGTGGTTATATCAATTAGTTTGGATCAGTATTGTGATTAAATTTGTAATAGATGTAGAATAACAATAATATGCTAGGACAAATTTGTACAAATGCTTTCTTTTTTTCCTAGTACTGTTAGAGCATGGAATGGGTTGCCTGAGTCAGCCATTAAAACCAATGACATGGCAGAATTTAAGTCATTGATTAACATGCATGACTAGATTGACCTAGGAACACTTTATACGTAATCATCTTTTTTTTTTTTGAAGTAGCGTCTATATTTCATAAGATAAGAATTAGTGCAATTACAAATGTGTTTTTTGTTTAGTGCAATCTCATGCTTTTAGCTTTCTCAATACCTTATAATCCTATCACTCGTTTGGACCAGTTGTAATGGAAGGGGGTTGGAGAGAAAGAAAGGGTTATCTAGGTGATCGCTTTTTAAATGCATATTTATAAAAAAAAAGATGAACGACCTAACCCTCCCAGAGCCAAAACACTAACCACAACAGAGATATGTTGATGGAAATGGAAAGTTTTATAGTTTAAGTTATCTGTTGTTAATTTCAAACTTTTCTCTTTACAAAGTATAAAGGGGGACTTATTCTACCAATACCAGTACCTTACACATAAAAAAAAAAAAAAACTAAAACAACTAATTCCACTTATCTTATTCATGGCAAACCAGTAACACAGACTAAAAACGCAAAATAGCCTACCTCGGTGTTATAATAAATGAAAAACTGTCATGGAATCCACATATTGATGAAACTATAAAAAAATCCAACAAAGCATTAGGGTTTATTAAAAGAAATTTCTATAAATCAAATAAGAACATAAAACTAAAATGTTATTTAACCTTGGTTAGGCCAATAATAGAATATGCATCCTCCGTTTGGGACCCCTCAACTCAAGAAAACATTAAGAAACTGGAACAGACACAAAATAGAGCAGTGAGATTCATAACAAACGAATATTCACATTTGACTAGAGTAACACCTTTAGTAAAATCACAAAATTTAGAAAGTCTTCAGGACAGAAGACTCAAAAGTAAAGTAGCAATTATACATAAAACACTGAACCATAGGCTAATCTTCAAATACAAAGACAAAATTTAATAAAATACTCTGAAAGACACAAAGATAAAGGCACATTCCTTATCCCATATGCTAGGACAAATTTGTACAAATACTCCTTCTTCCCTAGTGCTATTAGAGTATGGAATGGGTTATGCCTGAGCTAGCCAGGAAAACCAGTGACTTGGAAGAATTTAAGTCATTGGTTAATATGCATGACTAAATGCATGACGCGTAGGACGTAATCATCTTCTTTTTTGAAGTAACGTCTGTATAATATAAGATAAGATAAATCAGTCAAGTACAATTTTCCCTTATTCAAGATCCCAAACAAAATAATTAATTACCAATAGTTAATTAACTAATTGTTTGTTTACCACCTTATTGATTTTTTTTAAAATCAGGTAAACGAAATTATAGTACACAATTTCAGCTTGAACTGGGTGTAGGAGAACTAATGTGTAGGCCACAAACTTTTTACCAGACAGAATGAGTTGATATTATAAGCTTTGTAAAAATATCTGTTAATCCTGTCATGCCTTAATAAAGGTAAACGTTTGTACCCCATATTTATTTTAATAACATTGCGCATTTGAATCTCATAAAATGGTATTTAGAAAAAGAAGTCATTGACAATTTATTGCCCCTACTTCTTACCTAAACCGGAGATGAACGGTTGACTCACATTTTGGTATGTAGGAGGTGGGCCGTCTGTGACCTCTGCATAATAATTAATGTCCATGCAATAGTGCTAAAATTTACTTGACTTAAATCCTAAGTAGCGTATATGAACACGCTAAGTCAATCCTGGTTTGTGTCCGGTTGTCTCAGTGTCTGTAAAACCTAAATATATAGTTTGGGGTTTTTACCACAAGCACACAATGTTGTTGTTGTTTTTTTTACAAAGTTTACGGATATGGACTTTTAGGCTTAACTTACGACGTATTTAGCTTTTTTTCTAAAATTATAATTTGGTCCCTAAAAAGAACATGGCGACGCAATGTATAGGTATATGAAGCTTAAAGGACAGAAGATGGTGATATTTCTAATTAAGATTATTAACTATTCAATAAGCTTATATTGCTTTATGATATCATAAAATTTATAGGTTTATACAAAGATCTATCTGGGGTTTATAGGTATATGTGTAGACCTAGATAACGTCTAACGTAGTAAATGTCGGATTAATTAAGCAAGCACACAAAAAAAAAACACACACACACAATACTGTTTGCACAGCATTGTTGTACCGGGCTCTACTTTATTTTAATATATTACTGATGTGCAGTGGCGTCACTAGGGTGGGTGTCGCCTGGTGCGGTCAGCTTTAAAAAAATCCTGTTGTTTTTTTTTTCGTTTGTCTGTTGAACTGTCATAAATATAGCTTATAATTACCTACGTTATTTGATTGTTGAACAAATTTAAAATGAGTGCCTATTAAATTTTAAAGCTCAGTTTAAAATTCAATTTAACTATAGTTCATAGGGTTTGTGCAGTCATGTGAAACTCTGCACTCATCCTTAATCTTATCTTATATAATACAGACGTTACTTTAACAAAGAAGCTGTTGGCTGCTTTCCCTTATTCTGAGAACCTCTGTGCTAGGACAATCAGCGAGGAAAATCAACATGCAAGACGAGAATCCCAATGCGTAGGACGTAAAAATTTTCTCTTATGAAGTAACGTCTGTAATTTTTGTAAGACAAGATAATATTTAAAAAAAAAACATCGCATATTTTGAGTGAAATTGCATCAATTATTTTGAATCAATCATGTAATTAACTTGTAATGACTCAAGATTTAACAAATGCTTAATATCCAATACCTTATAGATCTAGGTTTGATTCCAAAAAGGATAAACCTTTGGATTCATCAGTGGACCTTATTAGTCTACCTTTCAGAATGCGATCCGAAAGCATTATTAGAATTTGTCAAGCCAGTGTATGTATTTTGTCATCTGAGATATTCTAGTAGGCCTACTTATAAAAATAGAAGGTTCTCTTACTTTATTGTAAGTTTTAAATTTTTAGCTTGTTTGTCGGGGTGCGACTGAGCGTGATTATTTCACTGGTCGCCAGTAGCCGATTTAGTACATTTTCCATTTACAAAAGATAATTACGACTAATTGATTAACTTATTGGTCAATTTTTAAAATTGATTTATGTGTTCTTATCGACACAGGTAATTGTGAATAATTCAACTTGATCCAAAATGGGAATTGGCAGAAATAACGTGTAAAAGATTTTGGACAGACAACTAAACGGAGTGAGTCAAGAAATAGCCAAGGCCCTATATAGGCTAAGCGCGGTAAAAATAAATAAATAAAGCGCTGTAAAAACAAATAAATAAAAGTGTGCTCTTCATCGCATGATACAAAAGAATTCCGAGGTGCAAATTATGGGACATGAGTGGAATCAACTATTTAAAAAAATACAAATGCATAAAATAATAATTGAAAACCGTGCAGGTTAACCTGAATCAGCCTAGCCTAGACTAACCTGAATTGGCCTAGCCTATACTAACCTGAATTAGCCTAGCCTATACTAACCTGAATTAGCCTAGCCTATACTAACCTGAATTCAGGGTTTCCTTTATCATATTAATACTTATGTGTTTTTCAATACAGTTGTCCACCCTGCAGCAGCAAATTTATTTAGCCTATCTCTACTATTCACAATCTTTTTGAAAAGTAAATTTCAGGTCATAAAACTATAAACCTTGAAATAATTCTGATCATACTTATAGGCATACTCATCTAGGCCTACTTATCATAATAAGTCCAATAATAATCGATGTCTACCAGGCTGTGGATCTTTCAATCCTTCTATATGGATCTGAGACATGGACACTATACAGAAAACAACTAAGACTACTTTAGCGCTTTCACCAAAAATGCTTGCGCTCCATCATGGACATACGGTGGCAAGACCGCACTACAAACAGCGACGCCGGTATGGACAGTATAGACCATGGGCGTAGCCAGGATTATTTTTTTCAGGCGGGGGGAATTTCCCCCCCCCCCCCCCCCCCCCGCAAAAATATATATGTTTGTGTGTGTGTGTGTGTACATAATTAATCTTTATTACATTCTGACCCTTCATTCTTTCGGAAGACGTTTATTGTACGGTGGTACCCTAGAATAGTTTCTTCCTGGAGTTAGTGGAAAAATTGTAGACTCCCCGCCATTACCAGCAAAGGGCAGGGGCGGACTGGCTATAAGGGCAAACGGGCAAATGCCCGGTGGGCCGGTACCAAATGGGCCGGTCTGGTCGCGACCAAAGAAAAAACATTTCAATGCAGACACCTTTTTTTAAAAAGTGACAGCAGCAAGACACAGAAGCCCGAACACGTTTTCTTGTTGTTGTTTTTTTTTAAATTCTTATTACAATTAATTTTGTTTGAAATTCAACAAGAATATAAAAAATAATACACTATACACTGTACATATTATCATTTGCAAAACGCTAGACCGTACTTTCTGCTATGCACGAGCGGCATGGACTTCTTTGATGTCTTCCAGGTTGTGTTTGGCCTAATCATTTTGCTGGTCGGCATGGGCCTTTGATTGCAATCTCATTTTTTTTGCTCCTTCCCTCCCCCCGTCTTTTAATGGTTCCAATGAAATTTAATCAAAAAGAGGGTTGAGAGAGGTTAAGTTAGAAAACATTGATATAACGCAGCAAAAAAAAAAAAAAAAAAAAGATAGGCCGACAATTAGCTCTTTAACAATACTTAATAGAAATTAACTTTAACACATACACACAGCCGCGAAATTGCAAACCACCCAACTTATTCACAGCTCAATATGGATATAAAGCTCTACTTTCTGCGATTTGAAAAGAGAAAGTAAGTTTCTTTTTGTTTATTTTTAATAACATAGATCTAAAATTACTACACTTTCATACTATTATAATTAATGGCAAACTTATTCTTAGTATGAAGTCATTAATGATGAAAATTATTACAATAATTACTGTAATTTATACAGCGCTGTCACATCCGATATTTAATGAAAGGAGATTTATAGGACAATTTTAAATAATGGGTCATATATTCATATACAAATCGCGTTTTTGAGAATGTACTAGGAGGAAGAAAGAGCTTTTCACATTTAGTAAGTGCCTGCAGCCTCTTTAACCGTTCTGCTTTCTCTTATCTTTTAATGGAATGGGTTGCCTGAGTCAGCCAGAAAAAACAATGATTTAGCATATTTTACGTCACAGATCAACATGCATGACTAGATTGACACATGAAATGCGTAAGACGTAACAATCTTATTCTCTGAAGAAAAGTCTGTAATTTAGATCTATAAGTAATACCAAAAAGCTTCAAACTCATTAGGCTGCTATTGTATTGTTTATAGTTTTCAGACTACATACATGTATAAATAGAATACATTATGTAATCATACGAATGCATACATCCAGTTTTCAATGCGTTATCAAACTTTAGGCTATATATTTTGTAGAGAATTAGGCTTACACCTATAATATAACACATGGGCGTAGCGGGAGGGGAGGGTCTTCAAACCATCACTTGCCTCAGACCTCATTGTCTGAAAGGGAAACTTTACTTACTGCCCCTGTGCAGCCAACGTAAGCAAACTATATATACAGTTTCCAAATTTCATGAGCGTAGCCAAAAGGGTTTTGTGGTTTCCCTTCCTTCTCCAATACTTCTTCTTCTTAAACTGTCAGGTAGAGTTGAGCCTTCGGCTCTTGGAACTCTAGGCCAGCAAAAGTGAACAAGAGCTCCCTTTCACCGGCCTGTATGAAAACAGTGTACACTGTATTGTCTGGCGGGTGGGTCAGACTCGCGGCAAGAGGCCGGGTATAGATCTACTAAGACCCCCTTAGGCACCCACACGGGAGTCTTGTTTTGCTACCCTTTAGCCTAATCGTTTCCTCCTACGAGCGTTTCCACCCGGGCGCCTCTTTGAGGCAGGGTAGCATGCCCGAGCCCTTTCAAATACAAAAACTAAAGCATTTACCATTTTCTACCAGTCGCTGCGGACTCCATTGAATAGCAGATTTGGTTTTTGAATTTTTTTAGCGGAAGAGTAGCAAGCTAATTGCACTGTAGATACCTCAGAATATGCATTTTTAAAGCTTAAAATAACAGAAATAATGCTTGGTTCCGGGGCTTTGCCCCGGACCCCAATGGGGGGAGCTCTCAGCGCTCCCCCGGACTCCCTAACTATCCCTTGGCGATGTGTACTGTCTTTCCACTAATTATAGGAAGAGAGTATTCTAGGCTAGAAAAAACGTTCGAAAGAATAAAAGATCAGAATGCAATGAAGATTAATTACATATACACACACTAATATATATATATAAATTGTGGAGTGGTGTAAAAATCCCCCCCCCCCCACCGAAAATATATGACATGCCATTTGTGGGCCGGTTTATATGGTAATGCCCGGGCCGATTCTGATACCCAGTCCGCCCATGGCAAAGGGGTCTGGGGGGAGCGCTGTGAGCTCCCTCAGCGTTTCCAGTATTAAAAGCCATCAAAATGCATATTCTGAGGTATCTACAGTGCATTATCCTGCTATTAAAAAGTTTTATTTTTAAAACTTTATGTACTATTCTTACTTACTTAGATCCTTCCGCGTCGTTCGGAGCATTGGGCGGCAAGCTGCTTCCACAAAAATATGTCTCTGGCAATGTCTGAAGTCTCTTCCCACCTGCTCTGACGACCTCCCTGAAAGTGTGGCGCCAAGTTGTACTGGGATGTCCCTGTTTGCGCTTTCTTCGTAATGGCCTCCATGTCATCGCAACTATTATTATGCGTAATTCATTTTGTCGGGAAACATGTCCCGCAAACCTCATGTGACGCTCAGTCACAACCTTACTAAGGGGTCGACATCCAGTTCTGCATAGGATTTCCTTGATTGAGACCGATCTCTGTAACTGACTCCTAAAATCCGACTTAGCCATCTTGAGCCACATTTAGTCTTTTTTCAATTTCGGCAGATTACTATTAACTGCACTTTATTAATGGAGCCCAGCCACTGGTATAAATTTGTAACATCTCTTGGAATTAGGTGACTGTAGTTCGCTTTACATTTTATATCGAAAAATGAAAGTTTTATCGTCAAAATCTTTTTTTTTTTTTTTTTTTTGGGGGGGGGGGGTAAACTCAAAGCGCCCTTTGGCTACGCTCATAGAATTTTGAGTGTGTAATTTGATTTTTTATATCCCCGCTGGAGGGGGATTTTAAACACAAAACCCTTCTTGGATACGCTCATAGAATCTGGTGACTGTTCAGGGGGTTTTATCGTAAATTTTGGAGGGGTTTTAAAATCAAAATCTTCCTTAGCTATATACTCTTGGAATTTGGGGATTGTCATTTGCATTTTTTTTTTGTTTTGTTTTATAGAAGAGGGGGGTTTGACTTCAAAACCCCCTGGTAGGGGGTTTTTAAACTCAAACCCCCCTTGGCTGCGCTGGGGAAAGTGTCGATGGTTTAGTATTAAAATCTCACCTAAAATAAACAGAATCAAAGCAAAAAATCAGTCACATATTCTCCTCCCCCCCAGTGGGGGGGGGATTTCATTTCGGGGGGGGGGGGTGAACCCCAACCCCCCACCCCCTGGCTACGCCCATGGTATAGAGGGACTTTTTATGGTAAGTCCGACAGGGAGACGAACGTATGCCAAAGGCAGTTTTTTTTGTGAGCTTAAAGGTGGCCGATGTAACAGAGGTGCCCCACGGAAACACTTTAAAGACCAGCTTAAACGCCAACTTGCCTTAGCTGACATAGAAGAGAGCATCTGGCTCAATGCGGCCTCAGAACGAGAAAGCTGGAGGTCACTCACAAAGGCCGCGGGATACACATTTGAGACCAAAAGACGGCGAAAAGAAAATCTTAATCGACCACCTGCGGACAATGCAGTTATGCTTGCCTACTGTGTGGCAAAATATGTAGGTCACAGCTGGGACTGGGTGGCCACGGGAAATGCTGTATTCCTAATTAAACTTTGGACTCGAAGACAAGCCTTATTATTATTATAATCTTTTAAGTTATTGGAAGAAACGTGCTATACTTTGTGTTATTTGCTTATTCAAATCAATTCATTAAACAATGTAAGCACTTTGTAATATTTGTAGATATTTTTAAAATCTAAATTAACTGTTGTATGGATAGTCTTATGTATGAACATACGATAAAGGGGGAAAATCCAATAAGAATATAATATTTTTTTTTTAAAGAATGACCTGCCCTTGATTACGCCATAACATTACGCCATCTTGGTTCGAAAAAGGAAACCAAGGCATAAACAAGATCCTTCCGATTCCCACTATACGTGGTCTCATCAGTCGGATCTTACTATATTCAAAGCAATTACAATGTCGAATATTTGCTTTATAACGTTTTCTACAAGATCTATATTAATTTGCCTTAAACCCACCGAAGAAGCATCAGTGATGTCAACTTTTGGGTCTGTTTGCTGTTTGAACCCGCCCACAAGTCAATGCTCCCTTTCATTTAGGAAGAAAAATGAAGCAGTTCCAGACTTTCTCATTACATGCTCTTAGGACTTTATTTAAAAATTATTATTGTTCTTCAAAATGTTATAGCTAGTCAAATAAACAGGATAGGCATAATCAATTGCTCAAAAAATAGATCAAGATTATTCAAGATCTAGACTAGACAAATTTCTGGTGATAAATCTAGATTTATTTATATTTTGTTAAGTCTAGTCGTTAAGTACAAAAGTCCATATATATTTTGAGTTAAATCTCAAAGAGTGGTACCTGTATTACTAGAGTATACAATTTGAATGAATTCAGTTACTGAATTAGCCATGATGATTAATTTGGTCATTTGGAACAGTTATTATGATGATGAGTTCAATAATTTGAATAATAGAAATGCATCTAACAAATAAAAGCCATCAACAAATATAAAACGAAATGGCATCGTGGTTGTTTAGACAACTGTAGAATAAACATAAATTCACTTAATAAAAGTGAACAAGAAACATGGGAGATCCCTTGACAAGAAAAAGTGCAGCTGTTAGCAGATTGCGCAATAACCTCAGGAAAAAGAGGGAAGCTTTGGCTGATCAGTTTGACTTCAAAATGTACATATCATTTCACTTTAAAGATGAGGTACTTTTTAAAATAATAATCTAGATCTATATTAACTAACTATATAAATATATATATATATTCTTTATTTGTTAAACACATATATGTAGTTATATCTAGTATTAGTAGTATATCTTCTTAAATTAAAATGTATGCCTTAATTTAACTCTAACAAGCAATTAACATTAAAATTAAAAAGTAAGCATTTTTATTTAATTTTAATTTAAAAGATGTAATACTTGTAATACATTTGTCATGTAGTATCTGCTTTGGACTGAATCAGGCAGGAAAGTTTGAACTCTGCCATTCTGAAGGGAATTAGTGCCAGGATGTAATAATCTTCTTTTCTGAAGAAACTTCTAAAATAAATTTAAAAAACAAATGTATAGAATCTATAGTTAAGATGCTTTTTTATCATAATTTTCATTTATTAGGAAAATGAAATTTTCAAAGTAAAATTTTGGCAGCACAAAAAAAAACACCCAATTCTGATGAGCTTGATGCAGTATGCATACAATTTAGTGAATGTTATAATTTATAAGCATAGAATTATTTCATTTAGATAAAAATCTTGAACTATCAATTCTAATCCTTTAAACCCATGACTTTGATGTTTGTTTTCAGAAAAAGAAAAATGCACTCTTTGAGGTTGCAGAAGTTTTACCTGTGATGACAAATAACTATGAACACAGCATTTTACAAGGTGTTAAGGTAACTAGGATTGTGTCATAGGTTATAAATTCTGTGATTTTGTTTTCTTGGAATCCCTTAATAAGGACAAACTGTTGAAACTAGAAAAAAATGAAATGAAAAAAATAAATATTTAAAACGGTTCCCGGTCACTTCATCCCTGGTCACTTCATCCCCTGGTCACTTCATCCCTGGTCATTTCATCCCCTGGTCACTTCATCCCCGGTCACTTCATCCCCAGTCATTTCATCCAAGGTCATTTTATCCCCTGGTCACTTCATCCCCGGTCACTTAATCCCTGGTCACTTCATCCCCGGTCACTTCATCCCAGGTCATTTCATCTCCTGGTCATTTCATCCCCTGGTCACTTCATCCCCGGTCATTTCATCCCCTGGTCACTTCATCCCCGGTCATTTCATCCCCTGATATTTTCATCATCTGATCATTTTTATCTAAAAAATTGTAATTTAAAAAATCATGAAATGAGCAATATTTAATGTATTCATTTTTTATTTGAATGACAAAATTGTATCACGTTAATGTTTAAAAGGAATTAAAGCAAAACTTATACAGGCGACATGATATCACGAGGATGGGTGAACTCCGCCTTTATTAGAAAAAATAAAACCTTATTTCAAGGCTAAAAATGACACGCCCATTTTCAAGAAAGAGCGATTGAAAAATTAAATAAAGGGAAACATGGTCGTACTTTCACCACAGCTTGGCCTTTGATGATAAGTTATCAGTGGCATGGTCATAATTATTGTAATTGCACTCCTATCTCTCAAAAGATTTCCACTACTTGCACCACACATTGGCCTTTGATGATTAGTTATCAGCCGCAAGGTCATAATTATTCCAATCGCACTTCTATCTCTCAAATGATTTTTTACTACTTCTACCAAACCTTGGCCTTCGATCCGGAGAATATTATGATATTACAACTCCCAAATCCAATAGAAGCGCTATAGCTAAGTATACACCCAGATTTACAATATAATATAAGATTTCTCATTAAGAATACAAAGTGGAAGAGGAAACACTAAACGCATTAGTAACATGTCATAAAATGTCAAAAAGCATTCTACATAATCATATTTATATATAAAATATTTCATTGGGGATGAAGTGACCAGGGGATGAAATGACCGGGAATGAAGTGACCGGTCACCATTTAAAACATAAATAGGATTGATTTGGTAATTTTTAAATAAAGTTTGATACTCATAATTCTTGCATGGATGCTAATTGTAAATTTACTTTAAAATTACTGGTTCTTAATATTTGTTTTTTTTTTTATAAAATCATTTTCAATTATAAAATACACTAATGAGATAAACACATTTTAAGAACTAGTTTGTTAGTAGAATCACATAATGTTAATGAAATAGACAAGGCTCAACTAGTTTTATTTATATTCATAGCCTTTGTACAACGTTTTTTTAGTTCTAAGTGTGATGGCTTAACATGAGAGAAGAAAATAAATAAAACTATTGAAATATGATATACTTGGAAACTTGCAGTCTTATGGGCATTCGCTAACATTCAAGTTCACATGCTTGTATACTTAGTAAATAATGAAAATATATAAATATGTAGATTTTTCAAATAAATATACTATAGGCTGCCTATATATGTTTAATATACAATTTGTATTCTAGAATGATTCTTACTCTTACGAAAGCTCACGTGAACTGATTGAGAAGGATGTTGTTCAGTTTCATGCTCATAGATGGCAACCAATGAGGAGAGTAAGTAAAGAATTTTAAACTACATTCAAACATTACTAGGTATATATATCAAATTTATCATGACAAAAGTTAATAAATTATAAATAAATTAACAAATAATCCATAATGTGACTAAATATTTGGTCCCACCAAGCTTGAGACAATTGGGGTTATTGAGCTAATATTGATTGGCAATATACCAATTCTTACTTATTTAAGCTTCTTTTTCTTCTCTGCTATTCCTGTTGTTCTGCATAAGTTAGCTTATTATAAATAGTTAAGCCTACTTTTTCTTGATTTAATAGGAATAATTCTTTGGTTAAAGACCAACTGAAGAAGTTTTGGGGTCAGACGCGGAAACCGGTGTAAAACTTTTTTTTAGTTACATAATGCTTAAAAAAAACATACATACGAAATATTAGACATATATTCTTTGTAATTATTTAGATATAAGCAATTTAATGTGCGTTTTAGGGACTATTAAATTTCACAATCTCGAAGCCATTCGAGATCAGTTTTTCCCAGACAACCAAGGTCGATGACGTAGTGTAGGGGAAATTATGTCAAATTTTTCAGTTTATGGCTTAGCGTATTTGCTTATTCCTTTTTACAGGAATGCCTGTTTCTGAAAACAAAGGCGACTAAAACACACCAATTTATAAAAAGTGGATGTCAGAGTTGGGGAAATTAGGTCAAATCACGCAATTTATGGCTTTGCATGTTAGTTCTACTGTTTGTCGGCTTATTCTTGATCTAGTCTAGCGTTTCAGCCCACGCAGTACCGCGCGCCTCAGTTCACATGTTTCGTTTTAGTCAAGTTACGCAATTTATGGCTTATGTTACTGCTTCAGGCTTATTCTAGTTCTACATCTACTGCTTTTGATCAGAGCTAGATCTTCTTTTCTCATATCATTAATGATGTATGAAGTAGACCTAAATTAGATCTAAATTTAATTAGATGAAGTCTAGATCTAGTAATAGTAGTATTGGAATGGATATTTAGATATTAGACCTATCCATATAGATCTATCTAGACTGATCCGATCGAGATGCTAGGGCCTAGATCTAGAAAAACAAAGTTTAAAATTATATACTCTATCTTTACACTAAATAGTGATTATTAACCTATAGTCGTCCCTAAATATGCCCAATATGGAAAAAAAAACAACAACATTAATTACAATGTTAAGCTCATTCAATGTAGTTATTGTAGTACACGATTATATTTAGTTTGGATCTAGTCACATCCCCGTACAACACTAGCAAATAGCTTTAACCTTAACCTAGACTTTAAAGTAGTCTGATTTAGATCTAAATTTCTAAAAACTAATCTATAAGGCAAAAATTAGACCTAGATCTATCAATTCTATAATATTATCAATATACGAAATATGGACTTTGTTACACTCTTACTTAAATATATTCGGGCCTATATATTTAAGATTAATAGTTCTATATATCTATATGTAAAAATTGAAGAATTTTAATTTATCCCACGGTTGACTCTTTTGTTGATTGGGATAGAATCATTAGATAGTTAAGTTAGCAAGTTAATCTGTAACTGTAAAAAAGTTTTAAATTGTGTTTAGACTATAAATGAAATAGATTATCCTACTGGAAAAGGAGTTGTTGTTTTTTTCTTTTCTCTGGGAAGTGGAAAATAAATTGAAGTATCAATATAATATTAAGTAATGCATATAGGCTACTGCTGATGTAGTTATGCAACTCATTTTATTAAATTTTAGTAACCCAATTATTGCCAGTTAATCACTGAATATACATATATTTTTTATATTGTTATTAAAAATGCAGAGCTATTCATAATTTAAAGTAAATAAGGCTGGCAGTCGACTTGAAAGATTAATTAGGAATGCAGTATTTTCCATGGCTACGCAGTCCTAGCTGCAAACTAGATATTTTGTCGCGTCCAGCAAAGACATAACCATTTTCAGCTGGTGGTCAATTTAAATGTTCTTTACGACGTCTACGTCTTCCCTCGGCAGTGGATTTTCTTTTGGCCTCTAATATGTATTCCACGCTGCAATTTCTAATAAATAGCATCATTCGAAGAATGAGATCCAACTCTTATTTTTTAAAAATGTAACCCCTTTACAGATCAAGTCATCATTGCAATGGACATTCAAATCTGCAATAACATAGAAATGATCAAAATTTGAATAAGTTTCAAAACGCAGAAAGTTGTGTGGTTTGCGCTCAGAACTGTCTTCTCTGTGGTCTCAGGTTCAAACATTAACCACTGCCATTAACTAACATCCTGCTGGAGTTTTGGGCTATGACATAATAATATTAAATCCTGATTTGAAACTTTGTCTAAACCTAGCAAGTGAAAAGAACATAACTAAAATAATGTTGTGTTGATAATGAAGAACTCTATTAAAATGTGATTTTGTATTTACATTTATTGGTATTTATTATATAAAATAAAATTGTAGAATGCTTCTGTGATTTGTTTCACAATAGAAACAGGGAATGTTAACTCTTCTTGTATTTCCAAAATGATGAAAGATCCATCTAGTAAACTTGTCTGTATGCCACAAGTCATATATGTTTTCTGTAAAAATAGATTTTTAAAAATTTATTTATTAACATTTATACTTAATTATGTATACATATATATAGAACTAGTGGTTATATATATATATTACATGTTATACTGATTATCTGATCTAACATTAACATCTAACTCTTATTGTTCTTAATAATAATAAATTACTCTACTCTAGGTCTAGGCCATCTAATATATTGAAGACCAGGGCCGGTCTTAAGCCACTGCAACCTATGCGGTCGCAGTGGGCCCTGCAATTTCATAGGCCCTGCGCTAATTCTAGGTGCAATTGTTAAATTGCAATATATATATATATATAGTGGGAAGCGTGGTCGAGAGGCCAAGTGCGCTTGAACTTGGCTTGGCTACCTAGAAGGGGGCTCGAGGTTCGACACCCGACTCGGGCAGAGTTGTGTTTACTGAGCGCCTAAAGGCAGCATGGAAAACCAACTCCTAGATACCCCCTCCCCCCCACGGTCCACAAATGAGATAGGACCAAAAGCGCTCTGAGCATGCTATAAGCATGAAAGTAGCGCTATATAAAAGCTATAATAATAATAATAATAGTGGTATATATAACCTGGAAATCTCATGAAAGCTTATAAAAATCTCATCAAAAATAAACAAAATTGTCATTTGTGGGTGTCATTCATTCCGGAAAACGCTAATCCTTTGCACAATAAATGAAAAAAAGCATTGTAAGCTTTCATGTAATAAAATGTAATAATCAGGCAAATTTTCACTTTAATCAGAAGTTTCTATACTTTATTTACTTTAATGGTGACTGGCATATTAATATGCAATAGGTTGCAAAGTTCGTAAAGTAAAGTTAATTTGATCGTAACCTTGTACTTAGTAAAGATTGAATAAAATTCAAAGTCAAATTTTTTTTAAATACAAAATCTTAATTTCCACTTATTATTCTTATTCCCACCTAGACTAGGCCCTGCGCAATCAGTTTCACATAGGGCCCCGCAATCGTTAGAATCGACCCTGTTTAAGTTTAAGACTTAAAGACATGTCACATGTGTTTAGTATAGATCTGTATTCTGTATTTAATATTACCAATATAAATGATGACTTATTATTTGTTTAGATCTAAAGTCTAGCCTTATTAATAAGTATAGTAAGGGCTAGTAAAGGGCTATATAATTACTATATTAGATCTATTATAAATATATTCTATATAGATTTAGCTTAGGCTTTAGGTTTAGTCCTTGACTAATATAATATTATATTTATATATATGAATTATGCTAGGACACTACTCACTAGGTGACTAGGTCTTACTATTACAGAGATATATTATATTATTTATATACATATTCAAGCATTAAAAAATTAAAATGTTGGCGACTGGGCTTAGACTTAACATAGAGGCTAGTCTAGATCTACTTAAATGTCTTAAATCTACAAGTTTATAAACTATTATTTAATTAGTATTATAATTATTACAAGTCAAATATTATAAACTAGAATCTAGATCTAATCTAGTAGTGAGTGACAAGTAAAAGTGTTAGAAGGCCTAGCTAGAATTAGAGATATATAGATCTAGCCATTTAGTTTTGTTATAATAAAAATTATAATACACTTATATACTGTATAATATACGGTAGTATACCTAGTCCTAGATGATAGATCTAGTGACTCTAGTCACCCTAACCCTAGTCTCTAGTGACTAGTCCTAGAGTAGACCTAGATCTAGATCTAGATTAGTCCTAAGTGACAAGTCCTATCTATTAATCATTCTATAATTATATTAATTAAATAGTCTGCTCTATAATATATTTTGAAAAAGTAGAAGAGTTATCTTCAGGGTATTTTGTTTGGTGCATCCCATGATAAGTATCATTTAATATTGTTTGACAGCTAGATTTAGATAAGTATATCATCTGAATCGCTATCAATAACGTATCCAGCCAAATATGTCTATTTTTATTTACATTTTCTCAGTCCATTACAATACATCACTTCCGGTTTCGGCCATTGAAGCTGATTTTCAAATCTCGTTATTTTTTACACTTTCAAATTACTTTTTCTAATATAAATACGCTTTTCTAAAATCTCAAAATTTTAGGAACTAACTTTGATGCTATCTACTATCTGAATCAATCGCTATCTCAATTTCGAAAAAAACCTCTTCAGTTGGTCTTTAAGGATTACCATCAATAATTGTGAACACATAAAATATACATTATGGAGAATTAAAGATCATACATATTCACCTTTTCCCTTGTATAGCATCCTTTTCTGTAATCATTAAAAATCTTAAGTTAATCTTAACACACACACACAAACAATTAAAAAAAACAACAACTTTGTAGACTAAATGTTAGTTAATGAAGAAGATTTTAAGCTGGCTAAAAGGAAAAGTATCTGCACAATTTAATGATGAAAACTTTCATATAGACTTCAGTGTTAGGCAGCTATTTCTGCAGCATGAAAATTTGGCTTGATTGTAACTTAATAGTTTAAATTTAAGATAGTTTCCCAGAAAATTATTTTGTTGTCTTATTTTTTCAGGATGTTATTGGCTGCACTGGACAAGTGGATTTTTTCCTGTGGCCTCGTAATGATATTGTATCTATTCAGTGCCATTTATTTTCCCGGTGGAAGGGAGAAGAAACTCCTTATAAACTACTTAATGTATGTTTAAATAGATATTCACCAGTTTGTTTAAAAGCAAATTTAAAATGCTTATAATACTCACTAGAACGGCAGACTTTGCCACAATTCGTACATGTGTATGCCTCTGATTTAGGGCTAGCAGACAGGGCAGCTTTCTTTTTTTCCCTCTTGATTAAAGCCGCTTCAATTCTTTTGTCCCAGCACGCACAGTCTGTCTCCATGCACTCCGGTCTTTGGCTATGTTTTCCCACATACTTTCGCTGATGCCTGAGGTTCTCATGTCTCGCTTGCAGACATCTCTATATGTTAGTCTTGGGCGGCCCTTGGGTCTGACTCCTTCCACAAGCTCAGCATATAAGATATCTTTCGGGATTCTACCATCTGGCATGCGGGTGACATGTCCGAGCCAGCGTAATCTTCTTTGTGTCAGGAGAGCATACATGCTGTTCATATTGACTCAAAACTTCCTGTTTGGAGACATGGTCCCTCCAAGAGATGCCCATTATGCGTCTCAGGCAGCGCAAGTGGAAACTATTCAATCTGTGTTCTTGGTACATGTATGTTGACCAGCTTTCACTGCCATAAAGGAGAGTGCTCACAAC
Source organism: Biomphalaria glabrata (assembly GCF_947242115.1). NCBI lineage: Eukaryota > Metazoa > Mollusca > Gastropoda > Planorbidae > Biomphalaria > Biomphalaria glabrata. Next base: position 41,371,993 of record NC_074715.1, read on the forward strand.
ACAGGCGTTGTAGACTAGGATTTTGGTCGCTGTGGTCGTTCTAGAATTGGCTTGATTAGCCACACCAGATTCTGCCCCGTCTCAAGATTAAGCCAAAACCAGTGACTCATTTGGGCGCATCCATTGCCTTTCGAGACAAAAGGAGCCATATATATATATATATAATACTCACTGTACCTTGTCTCAGTTAGCTAGGATAACCAATAAATTGTAAATCAGTATAATGACACCAATGGTTGTAACTCTAAGGTAGGCACTCAACGAAAGGCAGGAGGTAACAATAAACGAGGTATTTATTTACAGTACAAATAGGCATGGACCTCAGCTATTAAGTCCCAGAGTGTCCTATAGATCTCAAGTGACACCAGTCCTTTTCTATCTACATACCACTAGAGACCACCGATACGCTTCCCAGTGCCGCCCCAGGTCCTCAACACATTTCACAGATAGCACCAAGGACGTTCTCTTGAATTAAGACAGCCCAGACTCCAATAACTTGCAGATCACTGCAGCCAGATCTACACTGCAGCCGGATCTACACCAGTCCTTCTTCCTGTCTAAACATGTCTTCTACTACTTGTGTTGAATGGTGCTCTGATGCGCACCATCAGTGTGGCGAGGGAGCGGAGTTATAACATTATTTTAAAGCAGATTTTATGAACTCTAATCATTATAATTAAGTAGAGATGTAGCCTGATTCTTCTACCAACTAGAATGATTTAAAGGAGTTGTTTGAAAAGCATAAGGGGCCCAGTTAAATCTGAAAGCTGCTCTTTTTAAACTGTTTAAATCTAGTTAGCAGCTAATATTTTGTGTGGCATAGATGCATTTTTACTCTGAACACTGGAATAAACATAACATTGTTATACTTATATTATACTAACATTTTCTTTAAAATGTCCTCAGTGTTTTGTACTGTTCAAATATATACATTTCAATTGTCATAAAGAGTTGTTGTTTTTTTGTTTTCTGTGAATTCTCTAAATACAAATACTTTTTTATTCTTGCTGATCTTCTCTATTTCAGGCAGAGTATATATTTCGCAGTGATGACTATGAACGTCAGCTGATGAGACTGCTGACTGTCCGTGATAAGAGTGGTCTTATTGTAACTAATACAGACCAGTCTGTTTTTCTTTTTGTAGACAAGCAACATATGCAGGTAATTATCAAATTTTAAGGCCTTGTATTGAATGTACTTTTAAAAAAAAATGTGTTGTTGCTAAAAATATACTTATAGAGTTGCCTGCAAGTAGGCATCTTGTTTATTTTTTACGCAAATGGACAAAAAAATAGGCGCGTGCAGTTTATCATCTAAAAATATGCATACAACCCTCAAAATAAAAAAACAAAAGTTGCTGCTAATCGTATATGTAGATCAGTGTCTCAATGCCTGGAAATGGTCTTATCATATTAGATCTACCAAGAGAAAGTATCATTGTTGTTGTTTTGTTTTTTTTGCGAATATTTAAAATATTTAATAGATCTTGCTGATGCCAATTAGTGAAATTGGAGGAATCACAGTTCTACCTGCACAGTGGTAGTTTTACATAGTTTTTCTTTCAAAAATGTATTTGAGGCCAGTGTTTCATTCCCTGTAAATTATGCAGCTTTAAGGACATGATCAGTATTCTCTAAAGTTACTGTACATTCTTGTGTCACTGGTTTGAAGTTTCTTCTGGAACATATGTTGTGATATACATGGTACAGACCTGCCTACCAAAAAAAGTCCAAATGTGTAATGCTGATGGTCAAAATGCGTATTTTGGCACCAGAATGCGTAACACTTACGCGATCCACTATTTTGCCATATATATATATAATATATATATAGTATTAGATCTAGATGTCATGATTAGATCTACAATCTAAATCTAGATCAATACGACAATAGAGATGATATCTAACCTAGATCTGGAATAATCTGGATCTATGTCTATATAATGAATATAATCTACTCTAGATCTGGGCTCAAGAGTTACAGATGCCGTGGATCCGCTACAAACATAGGTCTACTCCAAACTTTCGTAGGCCTACCTTCACCCTTGATCTATTCTATACTAAGACTAAAAATCTAGTCTAGATCTAGACTAGATGTTAGTAGATGTTATCGATCTAGATAATCTAAATCATACTGCAACTAAATTGGATCTAGATTGTAGAGTAATGTAGAGAATCATAACATAACGTAATGACTAGCTAGACTCTAGCTAGATCTATTCCTGTATAACAAGTTATCTAGATCTAGAATCCAGATCTAGATCTAGACTAGATATCTACAATGTCACTCAATGTGTTTTGAATCGATAGCACTTCGATATTTTTTTTCTATACAAATGAATACGGGAATCAGGGATTCAACAAAATTTATTTCTACTAATGAACTTACAAACAAAAAAGTCACGTTGGTGTATCAACTAACTGACGGTACCAACCCGCCACTCCCTCACTCTCGCATTCTTCATTTCTAGACTATATCTGACATGAATCGATAGCACTTCGATATTTTTTTTCTATACAAATGAATATGGGAATCAGGGATTCAACAAAATTTATTTCTACTAATGAACTTACAAACAAAAAAGTCACGTTGGTGTATCAACTAACTGACGGTACCAACCCGCCACTCCCTCACTCTCGCATTCTTCATTCCTAGACTAAATCTGACATGAATCGATAGCACTTCGATATTTTTTTTCTATACAAATGAATACGGGAATCAGGGATTCAACAAAATTTATTTCTACTAATGAACTTACAAACAAAAAAGTCACGTTGGTGTATCAACTAACTGACGGTACCAACCCGCCACTCCCTCACTCTCGCATTCTTCATTTCTAGACTAAATCTAATTGCTTTTAAGAACCAATCAACGTATAGATCTGGACACAATGTGTTCCCCCACCTTTTCTGTTCTCCCCCCCCCCCCCCCCCCACATGACGGCTTAGCGTGACCGCTCGTAAGCTAGTCAAGAGAGGGAGAAAAAAAAAGGATATGAAATGCGTAATGCGACGGGTTAAATGCGTATTTGCATACTGACAGTCATTTTTGGGAGATTTTGCGTAACGAATACGCATTTTGCGTAACGGTAGGCAGGTCTGATGGTACCATGTTAGAAAGTTATATGTTGTGTACATTGGTTCAGGAAAGTTGATATTATATACATTGCTTTGGGGATGGCTTTATAATTTTTTCATGTTGTTTGGGTGGAGTTGAACCATCTTTGCTTTATATCTGTTTCAAGGACTTTCTTCACCTCTTTGAGATAAATATTTCGGACTGCTTGCTCTTTGTCTACTATGTTAAATGTGATACATTTTTTTTTCTTTAAAGAATATTTTTGTCCTTGTTTAATACTTATGTACGTTAGAATCTTTTTAATTTTTTCAACCAATCAATAATATCAATAAATAAATAGAATGAAATTGTAAAAGAAAACTCCTCTGCAAAAGAAAAAGAATGAATACAAAATATATGTTCACATATGAAAAAAAAAAAAAAGCCATTATGCCTTGCAACAATACTTTTAATTTCTGAATCTGGAATGTTGGGATCATTATTTTGGTTTTATTTTTAGAGTGAAACTAACATGTATGATAGCAATTTAAGTAGACTATGTATGTGGCTTACTAGATTAATGCTTTGAACTTGACAAAAAATAACATTTTTAAACTGAAATTACCTTTCTTAAATACCTTATATTCTTTAGACAACCAAAAACAAAGTTATGGTGTATAAGTTGCGCAGTGTTTGTCTTTACATGCCCCAGGTAAGTTTTATTTTTAACATCAACTTCTTATTTTATAAAACTCTACCAAAAACCAAGCCCAGGTTTTTCTTTTTAATTCTGTTTCTCATGCTTTTTCAAATCAATCTTTCTGTACATTTATTGACATGCTTGATCACAATGACATTTCTTTATACTAATTAGTCTCATTTCCTATTAAGTTATCTGTGCACTTTTGTCTCATTATTTATTTAGTTCATGCCTATGGGGGTCATTACTCTAATTGTTTACTATTTTGTCTTATGTTTTATTATGTTTTCTCAATTCTATGTTTCTTTTGTTTACAGGATCAGTTAATGAACTGGAATACTGGCACAATTGAAGAATTAGTAGCCAGTCACTTTGTTTAAATGACTATGTTGCTGATAGTTTTCTCTCTCTAGGATGCAGCATTCTACGGGGCAACCAGAGAGAGTTTTTTAGTCTGTGAATAGTTGTACACTTTGAATGTTTTAATTTTTTTTTGTTACAGATGTATTATTAACTAACTTTAATAACAAACTCTAAAATTAGAGTTGATGATGGAATTCAATGTATAACACTAAATGATGAAAAAATCTATTGTACATTTCAATGATTAATTAGCTTTCATTTAAAGAAGCTAGAACAGAAATCATCTTCTTTACATATGATCATTGAAATTTAATTATTTTTTTTTTTTAGCTACATTTTAAAATTCATGATAAATCTTTTTCCATATTGATCGCAACTGTTCTATTTTGCAATGTCAACATATACACAAGAGAATGAGTTTATCTTTGCTGGAAGTTGGCAATATTTTGTTAAAAATTAAAGTTTACATTGAAGAGCAAAACTGTCATCATTGTTAGACCTGCTCTGTGTGTACAGAGATATAAAATATTCTCTTGAAATTACTCAAGCTGTCCTTCAAGAATACCCATTTTTTGTTTCTCCTAATTTCTATCCAGTGCTGAGAAGTTGTCTTAGCTCCTTATGATAGCATTGAAAATGTGATTGTTTTGTTGTGCATCCTACCATTTCAAACAAAAAAAAAAGATTAGTTCTGACTTATCTATAGGCAAGACTGGCCTTATGGCACTGCAACCTATGTGGTTGCAGTGGGCCCCGCATTTTCATAGGCCCCTCGCTAACTATTTTGGGGTGTCATTTAAAGATGGAAAATGCCAATTATGCTTGCGATTAAAAAAAACTGGCATAGTCAGCTTTCATTTAATAAAAGTGTAATAATAAGGCGAAATTTAACCAAAACAGGAAGTTCCAATACTTAATTTACTTTAATAGTCAATGACATATAAATATTGATCTAAATCTAACTCGATCTCTTAAAAAAATCAAAAGTGATATTTTGCTAGTGTATAGTAAATCTAAAAGGCAGGTCTCAATGTTTATCGGCTTTTTGTTGGAAAACTACGGCTTATAAAGTTAATTTGATTGTGATTTTGCGCTTAGTAAAGTATGAATAAAATAAAGATGGATTTATTTACTACCAAAAATCTTAATTTTCACTTACTATCCTTATCCCTACCCAGAATAGGCCCTGCGCGATCCGTTTCACATAGGGCCCTGCAATCTGTAGGACCGGCCCTGACTATAGGTGTGATGAACAATCAATGATGCCATTAATACATAGCCTATTATTTTTTTTTTTTAAATACATTTTTCTGTCATGCTTGAAAAGTATGTGTCTGTGAGTGGTCATTTTGAATTATGCTACTGCCTTGAGATTTGACATTGTTATTTTCTGTCAATATTGACAAGATAGTCAACCGTGCAAACACTGCTGCTAATTCAAGCTGTTTGTAAGAGACCTATTACTGCTGCTCTTAAAGCGTTGAGAATATTAAATGCTTGAAACAGTTCATTCAGAGATAGTTTTCTATTTATTTATTCTTTACACTTTACCCTGAATCACTTTGATGCTTTGTTTAAAAAAATCATTTTTGAACTAAACTATGTATGGATTTGAAGTTGAAATGTTTCTTTTTTTGTTTCAGTCAAATTTGGTTGAAATATGTTTTAGATTTCTCCTTGATTGTCTTTGCAGTTAACTTGGTTTCATTTATATATTGTCTTGGGTTTCATTTATATACAGATGAAATCAATGCACTTTGTAATGATATCCCTGGGGAAGGTTCAGAAAATTGGCTAAACAGATTTGTGTCCATAAAGAAAATAGTTAAAAGGGGGTTACTTTCTAACTTAAAATTTTTGTTTAACAAAATTGGTAATTTAAACTTATTGAAAGTAATTTATTAAAATTTTTTCAATATATTTTTTTCAATAAAAAAATATGTATGCAGATATTTACTATAATCAGATTCACATATTGTTTTTGTGTTCATTTAATTGTATTTTATTTCCTAATTTTAATTTTTTTTAATTTTTTTTTTACCTCAAATTGATTTAATGTCACAAAAGACACTAACATACTATCACTATTTCTTGATTATAAGAGTTAAGTTTCAATTTTTAGGTAAACAATCACACCCCTCAAATCTTCTGGTAGAGATAAGTTTAGAAATAAAGATAGAATGGTTTTGTGTCTGGGTACCGGTATGAATGTTTTTTGTGTGTTATGTTGAGAACTAAAAACTATTGTTATACAACCCATTCCTTACTCACCCATGCCATATATACCTTTTAATTTCTGATTATTTTTTTTTCTTTATTTCCATGCCTTGAAATTCTTGTCTCGCGATATATTTGAACAAACTCACAAAGTCTTGCATTTTACTTAGCACAACTAATGAAAAAAAAAATCTTTAATTGATGGGTGACATTCCTACCAAGGAAAAAAGGAATAAATGATTACCTTTAATGTGGATAAGTCTTCAGTCAAAATGTAGTTTTAGAAAGTGTTAAAGTGAAAATAATGTCTTTAGTTTAAAATTTACTTACATAAATTTTTGTTTTTATTTTCATCTTTTTCCTTACAATTATATTTGAGTAACTTTTTTTTCACCAATAAAAAAAAGATAGAGATTAAAAACAACAACTTTCTTGTGAGACCCATAACCAACTGAATGAACAACCACTTTTTACTTTCTCAAGCTCAGGTAAACAGATTTGGGTTAACTCGACTTGCGATTTCAAGAAAATAAGGAAAAAATGTTTTTTCATTCAATAAATCTTCTCTCTCTTTTGCCTCTGAGATTTTAGTAACATTGATAGCTTTTTTCTTTCTGTTCAGTCTATTATCTAAAATAGATAATTTGTGAAACAATTTTAACTTATTTACAGTATCTGTACAAGAAATGGTAACCCACCAATCATTATTCCCAGTGCTTCCCAGTTTTATATATACTGTTTGGAAAGCTTGTTTGTAAATTTGTTTACTGTTAAATATTTCTTTATGCAATTTGTATTTATGCCTCTTCCTTTGGTTTGGTCTGTATTTAAATATTTTACAATGGTTTATATTTTTAAAGTTTGGCATTGCCAGAAAATGTTTGAAAGTTCTTTTTTTTTTTTTTGCTTTAGATAAAAGATTAATAATTTTATTTTATCAACCTTTTTCCCATGAAAAAAAAAATGAATAAACTCATTAACAAATTAGCTTGTGTTAGTTGTGCATATATGATTTGCTGAGTAGATCTGCTTAGCCTATTATTATTATTATTATAGCTTTTATATAGCGCTACTTTCATGCTTATAGCATGCTCAGAGCACTTGGGTCCAATCTCATTTGTGGACCAGTGGGGGGGAGGGGGTATCTAGGAGTTGGTTTTCCGTGCTGCCTTTAGGCGCTCAGTAAATACAACTCTGCCCCAGTCGGGTGTCGAACCTCGAGGCCCCTTCTAGATAGCCAAGACAAGCCAAGTTCAAGCGCACTTAGCCTCTCGACCACGCTTCCCACGCCTAAATAATGAAGCTTCATTGTTTTGGTTCCAATTTGTTTTTTTTTTGGATTTTGACAAAAGCAAACTAATTATAAACAGAGAAATTGAAGTTATGAATTCCTTAAATGTCACCTGCCATAATATTTTTTCAAACAATGTCACTAATTTTTAAGTTTTTGTTTATAAACTTTTTTTTTTGTTTTCAATTATTTTTGTTAGCTATTTGTTGATGAATTCTAATTTTGATGATCTCTATCTAAATGATGAACCATTTAAGTAAGCCTTCTAGTATCACATCTGTAGTTAACAAAAACCAAAAAAAAAATGCGGTTGTTTGTAAATGAATCAGAACTCCACTAATACAGGAATAGACTTAGGTCTTCCCGCGCTGTTCTCCACAAAGATCTGTCACTGGCAATGTCTGAAGCCTACTCACACCTGGTGTCCACTGTTCTGTGGTCTTCCATGAAAGTGTGGCGCCAAGTTATATGAGGACGTCCCTGTTTGTGTTTTCCTGGTATTGGCTTCCATGTCATCGCAACTCTTGGTATGCGTAGTTCATTTTGTCGGAGAACATGTCCCGCAAACCTCATGCAACACTCTGTCACAACCTCACTAAGTGTTCGATTCCCAGTTCGGCATAGGAATATCGGTGAAAAGAAATTTGATGAAAAACAAAAGCTGTTTTTGGGTTATCTTCAAATAATTCATAAAAATATTTCAGCAATCATAAAATATAGATTTTCTTTTATTCTTAACTTTTTTTTGTTCTTAATTCCAATCAATCACAGAATGCTTTGATGTGGTTTAAAAAAAAATAAAAAAAGAAGACAGTTTTTGATATAGTTATATATATTTTCAAACAAATTGTAAAAAAATAGTTTTTGAGCTTTTATCTTTCTACACTGGCAAACATTGCTTGAGCTGTGTCAGCAGAATGACACACATCATATCACCCCATCCCCTGTTAAACTTGTTTAACCCTTAGAGATAAACTCTAGTACCTTAGCTTTGCTCCTCAAATGAAACATACCAATAGAGACACCCCATTGAAAATTGATCTTTCCCCTTTTATGCTCACCAACACACATGAACACTACTTTGGCCCATTAAATAAACATGTTCTTAAAGTCATTCTTAATGGGGAGCTTGCAGTGGGTGCAACTGGTCCCTCCATTATGTTAATGTTATTAAAAAAGATCTTAAACCTGTCAATACAGATGTTGATCATTGGTAAGAAAAAGCCCTAGGTCATACTCTGTGGGGACAAGGCAAGCTCTAGACAGTGATGTAACAATGACCTGAAAGAGCAACAAGCAGAACAAAAAGACAGGCTCCTCTAGCAACCAGGCATTTTTACCTGGGATGGTTTGGGTGGAAATGTTTCTCAGGTGTGCTCCCTGAAATGAACTAGTGGATCTTTAAGGGACCAACTACAAGAAGAATAAAACACTTTAATAATAAAAGTTTAATACAATCAAGAAATATATGTATACTAAAAGTATGGAGTGAAAAAAAGAAAATTTGAACAGGAAAAAGTTTTTTGTATGTGTGCATTATGTCTGTATAGTGCATTGTTCATGCTGTAGCAATATCTTATAAGGAAATGTGCCGGGGGGGGGGGGGAAATATCTGGGATTAGGTTTTCATGTTATTTAATTTAGGCATTAGGATTGAAATTCTAGCCCTCGTGCTAGGTAGCCAAGTGGCTTATGCCATTCAGTCACACATCCCTGGATATTTTTTTATTTCTCTACAATGAGATATGACATTGCTTCAACCAATCCTTGAGAATTCTACTTAAGTGAATCTTCAAATCAAAAACATTTTTACATGTGTGGTATTGAAATTTTCCACCTAGCCCACATGTTTTATTTCGTTAATAGAGTCACTGACAGTTGGATACCTTTTCCCCTGGATTATATTTGCAACATTTTCTACTTTATGGTGATGCAAAGTTGTTATTTTGGTTTTTAGATTAATTATAATTTAGTGACTAAATTTCTAGTAGAAATAAAAAATTGTCAAACTCTCAGACAATAATAAATAGCTTCATTAAACATTTGATGTTCAGGTCTTATCTATTTTTGCAGCTGGACTATTCTGCAGTGCTAGAGATGGCTATCAATAGCAGTATGGAAATTGATGTAAACTTATATTATTTAACAATATAGAAAAAGTGATAGGATGCATGAGACTTGTGGTACATAAACGGCTGACTGTGGGCTTAAATACCTTTGTTGCAGTGATATTTTCTGAACTTTTAATCCATTTATTTTGTTATTAAAATAAATCAGTGTGTTTCATTAGTTGACATAATTCTGTTGCATCCTTTAGAATTTCTCGAGGACAAAAACATTCTTCTGGCAGTTTATTTACATATAAAATTAAAAAGATGCTTTTCTAGTGTGCTATTTAATGTGAAGTTTTTCATTTATTTGAACACTTTTAGACCTTAATAAAAGGAAACTAACTAAAATCATATCTTTCCTTTTCATGGACTATTTTTTCTGAATTAAAAATAGGAAAAGTGGAAATGTTTGAAGCTTTATTAAAATACATTTTTTTTGGCTATATATATGTACTTGTTTAAAGATACAATTATTGTAGTACAATTAATTTCAAACATAAGTGTTAAAAATAATGAAGTAATTTTGTAATTTTAGAGCAAAGTCTTGATAAATAATAACATAGTAGCTAGTAAGCTTAGTACCTTCATAGTGTAACATTGTGATAAAGACAGATAATGTGATTGATAAAAGTTATTTATAACCAATACGAATATTATTTTTGAATTTTTAAATTTGTCTTCATCCTAGCCACATGGACCTATAATACTGGAATACATATATGATATAAAAATGGTTTATTGATTGATAATTCATTAAAAAGTACAATACATTAGTATTTTATAAACAAACAGTTGATATATTGAAATGGTACAATATATTTGCATTTTATAAACAAACAGCTGACATTAGGGAAATAAAATTGTAAAAGCAGACACAATAAATTCTTTTGTTCCTTTGGCAATAAAAATTATATTAAAAAAAACATTTTGAATGTTTGACTGTGATTGTTAAATGAATGTGCATTGTATTTCATATATTTGTATAATAAAAATATTTTTATTTCTTGATCATTTCTGAAGTTATACACAAGAAATTTCCTTCAGGATATCAAAGCTTATTAACTTTATTACTATTACACTATACACTGGATCCATTCAAAATGCAAGGTTACAAACATATCCTTGACATTTACAAATCTTAAGTTTTGTTAAGTTCACCTCATTTAAAAAAAAACAACCTTAATATGTGTTTGATGCATTTATCCTGCATTGACTTATTTTCTTTTGAAATAATAATTGACCATATATTTTAAATAGTATTACAAAATATATGGTTTAAAAATATACTCTTGTTTATATCATGGCTCTTATTTGAACTGTCACATAAAGATTAGCCAAATAATACAACAACAGAACACTGGTAAATAAAGGTCTAAATAATTATACTAATGATGCTAAGTTAATTTTTAGCATTTTGTAACCAGCACCGTATGGAATGTCTTAATAGAACGTTAAATAAAAAGGTAGTTTATAATAATTTTCATCAAGTGAAATAATGGCCATGTAAGAACATCTGAAGTGTAAATAATGGGCCTTTTCAAGTAACAGTACAGACTGTGTAAATACAACTTAGAAAAGATAATATGATCATTAGGGGCAATAACTTAGTTTTATGAAAACTAGCCACTGATATTTAAATGAGTTGATGAATGAATATATTTGACTGTTTTATGCACACTGTGACTCTTTTTATGACTAGAAATTATTTTCAAGTAATGAGTAAGAAGAGCAGACAAAAGTAAAATATATTCTTATTACAATCTATAAAGTTTTTTAGACATCATTAACTTTCTTCACTAACTCAAGTAAATAAGGCTTCACAGAAGCTAATTTCAAATCCCGAGAGTTAATTGGAAAAAGGTCTCTTGCAGATATTGACAACTGTTGCTGTCTAATGGCTGGTTGCTCAGCAGCAATATTAGCAAAAGACAATACACTGAAATACAAGATATTATATAATTTAGGAAAGTTTCAGTATGGTTTCAGTTAATTATTACAGTTATAATATGCATCCAGAATGTAACAAAGTAGAAAAAAGAACGAAGAAAACAAATTTTAAAATAAAAATCAAAACTGGTGGCCAAGCCTAGTTTATTTCTGTATTGTTTGATACTTTTTATGAAGAAAAGTTAAAAAAGTCAAAATAAAATCAGGCTTATAGATCTATATATATGTATACCATTATAGGCTGTATCAATTAAAATTATATCCTATATAGTCATATTCATACCAAGATACAGTTTATGAATTTCAAACTTACGTTTTCCATGTAGGAAACAAGGAAAACAATTGAGGCATAAAATTGTCCAAAACTTGATCCTGCAATTACAAATATTAATTAAAATTTGTGTAAAATCAAATTCATCAATTTTGTTTGTTTGTTTCAATTATCATCATAATCCAGTCTTTAACTTGCATACTAGGAGTGCTGTGACAGTTCACATAATAAAATTCCTCTCCCCCCACCCCCAAGTAGAATACATAAAATTGTAATTCTTTATATAAAAATGGCGTTTGGTATAGAAAAAGCCACAATGTTTTATAAAAATATAAATTGTATGTTTTAAAATCTAAAATATTTGCAGATGAGAATGCTACTACAAACATAACATCATCAACCATAATGGATGTAATTAAAGTGGTGGACATAAATGTTGACTAAGACCTATGACATGAATAGTGCATCGATAGTGAATTTCCATCAAAAAGCCACGAGAAGCACACTATTATTTGAAGCAAACTTTTGTAAGCTTGACAGAACAAGTTCTGCCAGATTTATTTAAAAATCACACAAGATGGTCAGAAGCTAGATTTGACAGAGGCATTTACAAAGGCAAACCTTAACATTATTTCTAAAAAAAACTGGAGCTTATGCCCCCCCCCCCCCCCCCTTTCCCAAAGCATTGATAGTCATTGCAACCTAAATGGCAAACAAATATTAAACTTGAAAAATTAAACAGTTTTTATTTTAATTAATAAATATATATAAAAAAATGGTTTTAGAAAAAATAATTTACCTGAGCCAAAGCTGTGATTAGAATATGTAAGTAGGAGGTCAGCTTCTCTTTCTCTCTTAGATTAGTTTGAATCAACACAATGGCCTCAGACCAAAGTTTATGCTGTAGTAAATGCTTGAGAGCTTTTTCAAAGCAGCCTTGTCTCTCGCTGTGGAATGCACACATCAGAAACTCAAAGCAATCTTTAAATATAACCTCTATAAACACACAATTTACAGTAATAACTTAACCACTATTCTTGAATAGTATTGAGAGGTACATTCAACTCAAAGAATATTTGAAATGATTTCTTTCTTGTTTTGTGTAGTATCTGAAAGGCTATAATGATAGTTCATTGAGCCTGTCAATTTGTTTATTTGACTTTGTAAAACAGCAAAAAAAATAAATAAAGCTATCACCTTGCTAGAATCAACTTGGCTTTGACTGCAGCTGCCACTGGAGGATTACCAGATAAATGATTAGGAGGAAGACATTCACAGGCTGTTGCATAGTACATCAACTGAAAGGTCAAGTTTGATAACAAATATCAAAATATAGTAAAATCGATAAGGAATTTAAAATTCTGAATTCTATGAAACAAAAAAGTTTATTAGTAATATTTCTAATGTGCTTCCATAACATCTAATTTATATTCCAAATTAAAATAAGCTGTTATGCACAAACACATTCGTCATCCTTTTCTAACTTTACTAAGAGCAACTTACAGAATGCTTTTTCCTAACAAATGCAGACACTCCAACAGTATGTTCGCATACAGACTCAGCGTTTTTTACAAAATTGAACTAGATAAAAAAAAAAAAAAAGTAAATAGTAAAATGTTATTATTTATGAAAAGAAATTTAAAAAAAAATTATGACATAATTTAGTTTAAAAAGAACAACAAAACAATGAAAATTGGACGCGTGTTGTATACATGGGCTGATGAGTTATCTGACCCAAAGCACTGACTTCTGAACTGAGGGTTTTTGAATTCAAAATTAAATGGCTACGAATTAGATTCAACTGAGTTGTGCTTCTCAGTTCCTGCTATACATATTTCACAGCATTTCACAATATACGCCTACATAATACATTTTTTTTACATTGACTAAAAAAGTTCAGAAATATTGTACCAGTTTTTCTGGATAAAGTTGATGTAAAAGTCGGCAAACAAATTCAAAGTTCAACAAATCACCCCCTTCAAGGCCAAGCAAACATTGCCATTGTCTCATTTCTGTTGCATCTACATCAGCTTGAATGAAAAATAGAAATGCTGGTGTAAGAGCAATCTATTTTAAAACACTTTCACTCCCAAAAAATAAAATGTATACAAATAATTGCTCACTTATTAATGTGTTTTAGAAAAATAGTTGCTGTTTTTTTATTTCTGTTAAACTTTGGAAAAAAGTATTAAAAACAGTTCAGTTCTACTTACTGGTCTCATAGTTGATACCTTGACATAAATAGTCTAAAAGTTCTTTTGGGTAAATCTGAGAGAGCCAGATCAGTTTTGTATGCCTGGAAGTCATAGTGAAATTTCTATTCTCCATTAAAATTTGGACAACAGAGCCAGACGTCTTTGTTTCTGGGAAGATTTTGATCTGTTCAGTGAAGAGAAACAGTTCACTATATATATAGTACATTAAGGTGAGACTAAAAGCTCTTACAGAACTGACTGTAATGTGGGCATGGTAGTGAAGAGCTTGTTGAGGAAATGTTATAAAGAGATAAAGAAGATACCCCAATAATAACTATAGCTATCTTCTATATTATTCATGGCATCAATCATTTTGTAAAGACTTTAAATAACTTACCACACACACAATCTAAAAGCAAAAAATATTCTCATTAAAAAAAACCTCTTTATTCTCCTTACTGATCAGCACACTCACAACATCTTTTCATCTCTACCTCTTGTGTATTCAGGCAAGACCAAAACATTTTCATCTCTACCTCTTGTGTATTCAGGAAAGACCAAAACATTTTCATCTCTACCTCTTGTGTATTCAGGTAAGACCAAAACAGTTTCATCTCTACCTCTTGTGTATTCAGGAAAGACCAAAACATTTTCATCTCTACCTCTTGTGTATTCAGGCAAGACCAAAACATACAAGATATATTAGAGCACACTAAACTACAGAACATTTCGAATGAACCTGGCACTTGGCCACATAACTGTAAGACCTGCAAACAAATGCTTGCTACACCCACCATAACTTGTCCTAGAATGACCCTCAAGATTAGTGGTAAATTGAACTGTAATAGTATCACACAAATATATACCACTGATCTACTCATCACTGTGATAGATCAATGTAATGATAAAAACACCCATCTGCAGATTGAAAATAAACTTACTTACATGTCAGGCACTCTCCACCCTCACAGGATCAACAACCAACATATTTTTCTTTAATATGAGATGGGGACAAACGTTTTCCCCTTTCCCATTTATCTTAGTCAAACTGCACTGCCTCATTCCAATATCCAGTGCTTTTCATTTATTTCTTTTCTGCCTCAATAGATAATAACATCAGACAGATAAGTTAACTATAAGCCTATTTTTTAATCGATCATCTTTAACAATTGTTTGTAGCTGATGAAAGCCTCGTGGTCCAAATTTCTGGGTTTTTACTTGATCCAACAGGGTTTCCTGTGTGTATGTTTATTGTATTTTCTAACCAATAATAAGTATAAACAATTTTAATAATTTTACCATTGTTGTGTACATGTTTGATTTTAAAAAGAAGGCAGAAACAACAGACAATAGTTATATAAATGCATATTCCAAACTGACACACTGAATGGGCCGCAAAATAGTTAAAAGTTTTAATGTCAAGTAATGTGCCTGTTTCAGATCCATAGATAAATCCAGGTCATGACTAAGATATTCAATCTGGATTTCAACCCAACTCTATTGAATATCAGGCATTTTTTTTATAAAGAAAAATAAATGGTATGTATAAGATAACTAAATGGCATTATTGTCACCCAGTGTCCATGGATCTAGGGGAACATTTGCATCATTGTATCTATGGATCTGAAAGTCTCAAAGGGAACTTTACATTCAGTGAGTTGACTTCAAGGGAATGTAAATAGACTTTTATTCAACAAAATCTGCAAATATATATGAAAAAAAAAAGTTACAAACCACTTTAGAATCCACAATTGTTTTTGACAAGTTTTCAAGTTTCCAGTAGTCTTCCCAATATGGTGCTGAAAAGACATATATTTTGTTAAAACCAGTGGCGGACTGGGTGTTAAATTGGCCAGGGCATTTCAATACACTCCAGCCCACAAATTGTATATCATATGATGGACATCCAATTCTAGGTCAAAATAATTCTGTTAAGTTTGATAATGTACCGATAACTGAACACATGCATACAATGACCTCTGTATCTTTTACAATATTTTGGAAAATTAACATTACACTGTAGAGACAGTAAAAGACATTTTTTTTAAACATGACGCTCAGAGGGCCCAGTTTACAAGAGAATATTAGTATATAATTTACCTTTAACAATTTAATACGTTCTATAGTGACATTCATGAGGTCATTAAGGTGGCCCTACCTGCCCATTTGGGTACCGACCCACTGGGTATTAGCCAGAATGCCCATATAGCCAGTCTGCCCCTGGTTAAAACCTATATATATATGTAATATATAAAATATAAGTATTGGTATTAAACATTCAACAATCATTTCTATCAGAAAAAGACATTAACCAACCAGCTGATGATCTCTGGTGTTGCATTAAAAGCCATCTTTAAAAAACTATAGAAAATTTAATACAAACTAAATACTCATCAAATCAAATGCTGGTTTAATAACAAATTAAAGAACCTTTGCAAACAGAAAAAAAAACTATTTTAAAAAATTTAAAGAAACTAAGGCAGAAAGAGTCCATAAAAGGTATCTTAACATTAAACACTAAACCCAAAAAATTAGCAGACAGCTGCAGAGTTAATACATAAACAAAGTAAAATCTAATGAAAGCAATAAAAATTTATGGTCATACATTACATCAAACAAAATGTAAACAGGAGTACCCCATTAAAAGGTGAAGATAACACATAACCTTGGTTAGGCCAATAATAGAATATGCATCCTCTGTTTGGGACCCCTCAACTCAAGAAAACATTAAGAAACTAGAACAGACACAAAATAGAGCAGTGTGATTCATAACAAACGAATATTCACATTTGACTAGAGTAACACCTTTAGTAAAATCACTAAATTTAGAAAGCCTTCAGGACAGAAGGCTCAAAAGTAAAGTAGCAATAATACATAAAACACTGAACCATAATCTTCAAATACAAAAACAAAATTTAATAAAATACACAAAGTTAAAGACACATTCCTCGTCCCATATGCTAGGACAAATTTGTACAAATACTCCTTCTTCCCTAGTGCTATTAGAGCATGGAATGGGTTGCCTGAGCTAGCCAGGAAAACCAGAGACTTGGTAGAATTTAAGTCATTGGTTAATATGCATGACTAAATGCATGACGCGTAGGACGTAATCATCTTCTTTTTTGAAGTAACGTCTGTATTATATAAGATAAGATAAGATAATGTTTGCAAAATTAAAACTAAAATTCTAAATAAATAATTTGCATCAACAAAATAGAGCCTGAGATTTATAACAAATGAATATTCACATTTGATTAGAAAAACACAATTAGTGAAAAAAACTAAACTTAGAGACACTTCAGGAAGAAGACTAAAAAGTAAAGTAGCACTAATACATAAAACACTGCACCATAATTTACAAACACAAAACCTAATAAAATACTCAGACAGAAAGATAAAGGAACATTTCTTATTCCATATGCTAGGACACATTTGTAAAAATGCTCCTTCTTCTGTCATTAGGGCATGGAATAGGTTGCCTAAATCAACCAGAAAAAACAACAACTTAGCAGATTAACATGTATGATTTGATAGACACATGAAATGCTAGGACATAATTATCTTCTCTTTTGAAGTTATGTATGTAATTTACAAGATAAGATAAGATATAATTGGGAGCATTCAACAGTATGTTTAATGTATTTTGGTATTTAGTTACTTCTATGTACAAGCAGTACAAAAACAATGCAATTTTAATTGATTAAAAATTCTTACCAATGAGGGTTGCAATTTGTGAATGGTTTTGAGCATGTTTTATGTCAGCGCAGCTTGCTTTTATTTCTTGCAGTTCTTGAATAACTTGATAATTATATTCCTTGGATTTCAACTATAGAGGACATAAAAAAAAATCTTGAAATTATTACATCTAGAAGCTAAACTGAGCAACATTTGATTTAATGTGCATTTGATGATAGTTAACATTATAAGCAGACAGAGTGGTGGCCAAGTGGTAAAGAGCTTGGCTTCTAAATGAAGGGGTTTTAAGTTTGAATCCCAGAAGACTGAGATTTTGAATTTCAAAATTTTTAGAATGTCCCCGAGTCCATTCAAACTCCAAAGGGTAACTGTCAGCCATAGAAATAGATGAGCTTAACAACATCTGCCCCCATAGATCGCAAGGTCTGAAAGAGTTACCATTTGCCCCTTTTTAACATTATAAGATCTGATCCTCATTTTGTTTTGTAAACCTTCTATAAATCAGAGTTAGAACTGCAGTCTAAATACTTACCTCATGCAAATGAACTAGCTTTAAAATATCTGTTTGTAGTATGTGTTCATCAGGCAACTGTTGGTCTGTCTCAGAGCAAGGCTCTTTATCTGTTGTCTTGGTTATCTAGGGTTAACAAAGCTTTCATTAAATATGTTTTACACAATTTGAAGGATGAAAGCAAAACAAATCAGATGAAGTTGCAGCAATAAAGAAATACTAAGAAAGGATAAATTCCAGGGATGGCAACAAGCACAAAAGATATCGAATGATTTGCTTTGGCTGAGACAATGCTGAGAGGATTGTGTAAGACAATTAGATCCAAATAAAAGCTGCCCAATGTGGCATATGACAAACAAGGAACTAATTAACTAAATGTTTTGGACTAACCTGTAATGCTAGAAGTTCATCTGCAGTTAAGACCCAAGCAAATATCAATGGGCACTGGCTACTTATCACTTTGTTGATTTTATTGTTGACCAAGAAATCCACCTGACAGATTTGTTTGCCATCAGTGAGTCTGTACAAACTGGCAGAGAAGAAGTATAAGCTCACACAAATGGAAACACACAATTATTAATAAACAAACAACAAAGATAAACAGTGAAACTTCTTACTACAATGTGGTCTGAAGAATTATTCCTATATGTGCTTTGTGTAGAAACCAGTAAGTGTCTCCTAAAGGCAATGTCTCACAAGACGGAATGCTTAGATTAATTGTCTGTCTTGTAATTTTTCTTTTAAAGGAATCTAAGAAAAAGAAATCATGTTCTTCTCATAAGCAATAGAAATACCAGAAGGATGCAAATATTTGTTTACTTTTAAGTAGTTAATAAAGAAAAAGAATTATACTTTCTATTCTAGCACAGAAAGAGCAAAAAGTAATTATGATTCTTCTATGAGTAATAGTAGTTTTCTGTGTTAAAAAAACAGTATAGCTAGTGTTAGTAAATACATTTTTTTAAAATAATTACTTTTGTATAGCGCAACTTTCATGCTTTTTGCATGCTCAGAATCTTACGGTCTTAATTGGATCAGTGGGGAAGGGGGTATCATGGATAACGTTTCTGTGCTGCCTTAAGGCGCTCTGCAAATACAAATCTGCTAACTTGGGATTTGAGGTAGCCAAGCAGTTTTTGACACTCAACCACACATCCCAGTTCATTTCACTTTTTAATTAGTAGTCACAATGTCTAAAATTGAAGGGCCCAATAGAAGACTTTCCTTTAAGTAGGTCTTCACATCTCACATGACAATGGTAGTGAAGTGAAACATCATCTAGATAAATGTAAAACTTTTAGGATAGATCAATTGGATATAGCTCTTGGTAGCTCCCAAAAGTGCTACAGTGATTCACTGCAAATGAAGTAAATGATACATCCTTCACCTCAATTTTTGACAGTTAGACCAAACAGCATTGACATAACTTGAAACAAGACAGCTAGAAGTGTCTTACAAACAAAGAAAAATATTAACTTTTAAAGAATGAGCTTATTTTATTGAACCTCTTCCACTTTACCAACCTAACAATATTTAGATTAAACTTTTTTACTTTAAAAGTATATATTTTTAATATTATACTACTTTAAGCAGTGCTTACCAGATTGGCATGAATATAATTCTACACATTTCTCAGAGTTCAGTGTGGCTACTTGACTTTCTGTAGCATCAACCTTAACTCCCAGGTCATCTAGACCAAGTTCAGCCTGAAGTAGACATTAAGTTAAGAAATAAACAAATAGATAAATATAACCAAAATGGTCTTTAAGATTTGGTAGCTGAAGGCTAGAATACTTGGATAAAAAATGCACTTTTTTTCTTACCACCATCATTCTTCTTCTAATAGTATTTAAACAGCCTGTGTCAAACAACAATAGTACCAATAATACCAAGTATTCTGGAATTTCTCTCTTTTTACTAATGCAAAAACATTCCCAGTTCAATTTTTCTTTGTTCTCTTTTTTTCTTCTTCTTCATTCTCCCATTTCAAATGAAAGCATGAGATCAGTTGGTCACATAAAATGCAGAGATCAAACCCAGTTCTCTTTATAATTACTTTTGTATTTCATGTTATGAGTTCTAAAAAGTAAATGTAAAAAAAAGCTTCTGGTACCTGGATAATATTTGACAAATTATTTGTAATTATATCTACAAAATCTTCCCAAGATTGACCATGAAAGCTTGTGTTGTAGCTTCCTGCATACAGATATGTCAGGCCATTGGTAAAGTCAAATAATAAATGCAGTGAAATCTGTTCATGATCATAGCTGAAAAAAAGAAAACAAAACAATAAGCAAGATACAATTTTAGATGACCTAAGTTAAACTTGGTTACACTTACTGTACCTGGTAGTAACAAACAATACATCTTTTGATAAAGCAAAAACATCACACGGAGGACAGTTGTGTAGAAAAATGGAAGTTGAACTATTGTCTAGATCATCCTGTGAACTAATTACTTAAACAGAAAAAAAAAAAATATTTAAGAAAACAAACATAATTAAAAAGACATACAACTAGTTCTACATGCAATCAATCTCTATTCATAAAGTCAAATCTCATGCTTTTTTTTATGTTTATCATAAAATTGGATATCACAAAGTTTATTGTAACAATAAGCTTTTAATCATGCATCTCTAACTATTTTGATGACAGTAATGATATAGCTTTCTTTTTATTTGTTTACAACGTAAGAAGAGTTTCCATTTGAAACATAACTAAAGGCCAATAGACTAGCTGAAGCAAACTTTCATCAACAAAATACATTATATCCAAGAGTTGAGAACATGAGGGACAACACAATGAGATACCGCTGCTTTACCTCCTACCTCTTAAATATAATGCATAATTTAAAATTGGGCAGTGTTCAAGCACTTGGTCATAATAGCCAAATTGTTTTGGTCATATTTACAACTGAATATTTATAAAATTACCTTGAGGCAAGACTTTTTTGCAGAGCTGGTTTGTATAATGTGCATTAGGTGAAATAGTTGAAACAATAGGCTGTTGCTTTTCACACCAGACAATCAGATTGTGAGAAGACAGGTAAGCCACACTAGATATTTCTGATTTGTTTCTCGAACACAAGTTTAGATTCCCTACTAAAATCCAACTAAAGTCTTGGCCAAACTTCCAGAAATGAACACATCCATTTTGTTCAATCTGTTAAATTATAACAGCCAAATATTTCAAGGAACATAATCTAGAATTTGTTTTCTCCACACATACACAAACACAAATAAATTTAGAATTTAAAAACATTTATTACCAAAGCAATTACTTCAGGTGTAACCTTAACAACATTAACAAGTGGGCTGGAAAGATTTGTGTCAAGGCTTCTGCTGTCAAATACCTATATCAAAAGATTTTTTTATGAAAGCGTCTCATTAAAAAAACAAAAAACAATGTGATTTCATTAAAAAAAAAATAATTCTACAATTATTTGGATGCTAATTTCTTATGTCTGTTAGTTTTGTAAAAAAAAAAAATGTCTTACATTTTGATGTTGGTAAGAAAGTGGTTTACAATCAAAAGTAAAAAGTTTATTTCCATTATCTGTAGTCAAGAACAAATGACCAGGCAGCTCCCAAATTTGATCAATGTCTCCATATTCTCTTTGACAAACATTGGATAAAATCTGTAAAGAATAAAAACAAAAAAATAATAGTCATACATGCTTAATCAGAACACTGTTTAATCAGACCAATTGCTGAATGGCTAGTAGTCACCTATCAAAAAGACTCAAGCTGAGTCCTGACACTTTCTCTCTCTCTCTCCCTTCTCTCTTGATATTTTTTTTTTTGGCTCATCTGCACAATATAGGCCATGCCATGCCCACCTTCTCTCTCACAGTTACACACTGGACAATATGCTATTCTGTATTGTAATCACTTTACTTGCCACACTGTCATTTTCTAAGTTCTAAACAAAATAGCATCTTAAAGTTCTTAAAATCCATATTCTACTTTACGTCATGCAATATGCATGTCATAGAAGGCAAGGTTAAATATTTAATGGACCTCATTCACCAATCGTAAACAAATAACATTTAGCATGTGGTGCTCTATCTCTTCTATATAATTTACGATCTCGTGTTTAATTCATGATGGTTGTCACGTGACAGTTTTTTTTGTTGTTTTATCAATAAGATCACGTGACTAAATGTTGTTTGTTTACGATTGGTGAATGAGGTCCATTGTTTCTAGAAGATAATTCAGGGTATTTTTAGTGTTTATTATCATTAAGTGCAATTTAAAGACAAATCTAAAGTCTAAACTTAATTATTTTTCATGAGACCCTCCCTATATAGTCTAGATCTAGATTTCTTGACAATAAATTACCATATGAAATTTATTCTGGTTACAATATTTCCAGAAATAAAAAAGGAATTTGATTTCACTTCAGTTAGGATATCATTAATTTAAAACAATTTTGAGTAACTGTTAGATCTAAAATTAGATCTATTCTATGTCTATGTCTATATTAGATTCATATTCTAATTATTTCTAGATCTATAATAGAAGTATAATCTATTATATATGTCATGAATTATTAAGAATTAAGATCTAGATCTAGTTATAATAACATTTACAGCTACTTTGTTAAACCATAAATTCAATGATTGATAGTATTCATAGTCAAAATTATCTAATAGAATCTAGTTGGAAATCTAGATTATAATATTCTGTAATTGTATTTCTAGATCTAAAAAAAAAATATATAATCTATCAAGTAAAAACTAGTTCTAGTTCTTTACTTTTGCTTACTTCTAGGACTTGGTATACCTACTTCTTGTCTGCATAGTGGAATGCAAAGCTCAACATCTTGAAGAGTAACATCCATGAAAACATTAGTCTCATTAGAGAATTCAGAATACAAAATTTAGACTCTACTCTAGCAGTCTATGAATATTAGATCTATAATCATCTCCTACTTTACATCATTGATATAAAATTCTAGCTTCTTTTCTAGATTCTAGATCATCA
Source organism: Biomphalaria glabrata (assembly GCF_947242115.1). NCBI lineage: Eukaryota > Metazoa > Mollusca > Gastropoda > Planorbidae > Biomphalaria > Biomphalaria glabrata. The sequence continues at coordinate 41,395,336 of NC_074715.1, forward strand.
GATTATGATCAGTAATTGTCAACAGAATCAGAATCTCAGTGAATCTGAGAATGTAGCAGAAACACTCATGAAACAGATTCAGTATTCAGATGTACTAAATCTAGATGATAGACCCTAGAATCTACCATAACTCAGTTTTTACTGGCATTAGTAAATATAAATTGACTAAAAAATAAAAAGTTACATTAATCTTTTCATCATTCATGTAAGGTAGGCAAGATGAAGATTATCATTTTTATTGATTATCTATTATCTTGAAGTAGCGTCTGTATTATATAAGAAGAAGATAAGATTGAAGAGCTTTTCCATGAAAGATGCCTTTCCAAAACACTCATAATTCTTAAAGATAACCTTAACCCATTAAACCACTATTACATAAGAGCTGAACAAAGTGGTCGTCTCCTTTACATTAGAACTAAAACAGAAAGATTTAAAAACTCTTTCATCCCATTATTGGTCAGAGTGTTACAAGATCATCTGTCATCATCAAGAAGTTCACAGAAGTCTAATTAAAAAAGCAGCAGTGCTGGTTATGAGTGTGTATAGTGTATGTGTTTTGTGTGTGAATGTTTTTCGTATTTGCATCTATTGTTACAGTAGTTACGTTGAGGTTGTCAATTGCAGTCAAACTGAATTTCCATTTGATTGGATCAATAAAAATTATCATATCTTATCTTAAATAATTATACAAAAATTAATAATGAACTTGAAGATATTTATATCTAGTCTTAGTTCAGATTTAGACCACATACTAATTATAATTATACTAGCTGTAACTAAGACTAGACTAAGTCTTAGTAAAGTTACATAAAAGTAACGTTAGTAACTAAGACTAATTAAGTCAAAACTACTCAGACAGTCTGGATTATCATTATAACTAAGTTTACTAAGACTAAGTGAGTAAGTCTATTAAAAATAAACCTTAAATAAAGTCTAGGACTAGATCTAATAAATTTATAGTTGCAGACTAGATCTAATTCTAACTAATCTAGTAGTAGAGTATGCTAATCTTAAGTCTACTAAATCTAGAGCTAGTACTGGATTAGAATAGATCTACTACAAGAGTACTAGTCTAGAAGATCAACAGATTTTCAACTTTCATTTGTTTATATTTATAACAGCATATGACTTCCGGGTTTGGAAACGGTGCTATTTTAAAAAAATGCACCATATACTGCTTTTCAACTAGATCAGTAATTATTTGTAAACATTGTCATTCGTAAAAATATAAATATCAACATTTACACTAATTTTGCCATAATCTACTCAGTAAAAAGGAATTTAAATGATTTTTTTTGTATTTACTTTGATATTTATATTTATGTATAATATCTAGTTGCACGTGGAATTATAATAAAAGTATACTTTTTTTTTTTGATGTACCGAGTATAAATGGGTGTACATGTTTTATACTGCTTTTAACTGCTTATCAAGAGACAATAACATGTCCAAAGGCCAAAAATTAAGATTTATACATAGAGATAGATCTAGATCTAGATACTAATCTAATATAGAGTCTAGATTCTAGTCTAGATCTGAATCTAGATCCATTCCAGTCTACCAATGTAGATCTACATAGACTAGATCTGTACTTCTATAACTAATATACTTGAGATCTATTTAGAGAAAGTGTGACAAAGGATAGGAAAATGTTTAGAAGTTATATTCTGGACCTAGGAAAAGCATTTCATTTACACGATTTAGAAATAGTATATCGTCATTGTTACACATTTTCACCTTGTGAAACATTATCAAAAAAAAAGTTAAGGCTAACAAAAACTAATGGTAATAACCCTTGGTATGCAATTTATAATCCAAACTTTCTAAGTTTAAGATATATACACAGTAAAGCACTTAAAAGTAAGGTAAAACCATTCCCTTTTATTGGTGACAAGGTGGGACAAATTGAAAAAGATTCACGAAGCTATTTACAAAATGCTAAATCCTTTGAAAAATATGTTGGCATTTATAAACAAGCATTTGAAGTGTCAATAGCCAGTGGAGGAGAGAAATCTATTGAGAGGCATGTGAAGCGGCATGGAAAATTACTGTTGCCAGACAGACTGAAATTACTACTTGATAATACTGAGGACTTTCTTGAGCTGTCAGTAATTGGTGGCATAGGAATGGAATATGGTAATATTCCAAGGGCAAATATTCTCACCGGTAATTATTAAAATTTTTTTTTTGCCTTAACAGAAATCCTGGTAATTCTGCAGGAGTTCAAGGGGCAGCCATCTTTGTTACTATTTTGTTATTGTTTATGTTCCAAAGAAATCCCAAGATAGTGTCTTAAAAAATACTAAGAATTAACATTACTTCTGTGGTTTCAAAGCAATGCTATTTTTTCTTTTAATTTTGACTTGGTGTCAATACAATATGTTTCTTATTGTTCTGTCTTCTTTATAATTGTTAAATATTCATATTGTCTATATCTATTCTGAATTATTCTGATTTAGAGAATCTAAATTTAACTAGACCTACAATAAATATCACAGTTTATTACCAAAAATTAATTGACCTTTATTGCCTTTAAGAACCTTGTCATATTAATATAGTAATTAGTCTTGTTCTAGCAGTTAAAAAGATTATGTCTAATTAATAGACTTATTAGGACTAGATGATACCGGTAAAGCTAGATTTAGCATATTTTTTAGCTTCAAAAATAAAAACAAACAAAATCAGAGAGAAAACCCAAGATACAACAATAAACAACAGTCTAAACAATAACAAAGATGGCTGCCCCTTGAATTCCTGCAGAATTACCGAAATCCTAAATTTAAATGATTTTATGGCTTTTTTTTTTTGTATAGTATTTAAATAATGTCATTAATATAGATTTAGTCAGAAATCATTATCTTTATTAATACTGTCATCGAATATGTAAACTTTGATCAAGGCACACTCAATAATTGCTTTTTTCCCCTTCATGTTTGTAAACTACAAGGTTTTAAGATTAGTCTAAATTATGGTTAAAAAATCCTGTAGCAGATAAGTAGCCTGTAATGTATATTGTTTTTTAACTTTCCACTTTACTGCTGAGCACCACAGCATTTTTTATCAAAATTAAATTAGAAGAAAAAAAAAAAAGCTTTAAAACTTAATAATTAGAATTGACATGTTTTACTATGCTATACAACATGGGGGGGGGGGGGTCATAAAAATAGAATATTCCTCAACCTGACATGCACACCTTCCTAAAAGTTAAAAAAAGGTTTTACGTGTGTTTGATGTTCCTTCAGGGTTGAAGATAATTACATCCTAGCCCAAACCTCCTGCAGGATGATGGGGGATAGCAGAGGGTAAGGTATGAACCCGGGACCATTGAGATGACTTAACCACAATCCAGTGCACATACAGCATGACCATGCAGCTGGGAAACACTACATAAAATCCATGACATCCTAGTTTAAGGTTTTTCCTTATCATGGATCTCTCTTTAAATAAACTTAATCCAAGTTTAAAATATAGACCATGTTTCAGAAACAATAAGGTACCCTAAATCAGAAAGCAAATAATGGAACTTATTCACTATATCTGTAACACATGCCTTCTAATTCCCTTTCCAGGTAAAATTGTATTATCTGAAGATTGTTTTCAAAGTTAATTCAATCATTTTTAAATGAAAGTTGAAATCTCAGTGTTTGTGATATTTTTTAGAATTAATTTCTCATTATTTGATTATTTTTTAAGATTTTAATTTTATTTTTGAAATTCTTTTCATGTCTTTGGCACGTTAAAATTTTTTGAAATAGTCTATTTTAACTGATTAATGAGCTAAATAATGCTAATTTTGTTTAATCATGGATACACTAATTGTCATTGTTTAATTACTTTCTTGTTTTACTGAAAATGTTCAGCTATTTGAAGGCAATAATGAACCTTCAGAGGTATGCAAAAACACTTTTTAATCATAGTTTGTTTGTTTTTTTCAATTTTAAGAATATCAAAACCTTTGCACTAAATAAGTATAGTTTATATTTTAAAAGTTTATGTTTCTGTGTAATATTTTCAAAATTTAATTTTTGTAGGAATTGGTAAAGTAATGGGCCGATACTGTTTGGTAGTTGCAAACGATGGAGCTTTTAAAGGTGGTTCTATTTATCCTATTACACTTAAAAAACAACTTAGAGCTCAGGAAATAGCTTACCAAAATAAGTTACCTTGCATCTATCTGGTAGATTCTGCTGGAGCTTTTTTGCCACTGCAGGTATATTGTTTAAGTTATGTATATTTATGCATTATTTCAAACACTATAAAACTTCTGTTTTATTCTCATTTTTATAAAATCTCTATAACATGAATGATTAATAGAAGCAAAAAAAGAACTAAAGTAATCTATAAAGAAAAATATTCAGTCATATTGAATAATGAATAAAAAAAATTTTCAAGATCTTATTCTTGTCATGGCTCACATCATTGTACACTCATCTTTCTAAAAATTCTTATAAGAAAAAAAAAATATACTAAAATTGTGATAATAAAACTTGTTCTTCAAGACTCAAACAAATAAATAATCCAGTGATTAAGGTTAGAAAGATAATTTGCATGCCATTAATAAATGAGCTTGTATTTTTTTTTTTCCACAGGCAGAAATATTCAATCTTGGGGGCAGTACTTTTTACAATGAAGCTATTATGTCTGCAGCTAAAATACCACAAATAGCCATTGTCTGTGGTAGTTGTACTGCTGGGGGAGCTTATGTTCCAACAATGGCAGATGAAGCTGTGATTGTGGACAAGACAGGTGCTATCTTTTTGGGTGGACCACCTTTGGTTCAGGCAGCGCTGGGTGAAATAGTCTCAGCTGAAGATCTGGGTGGGGCAACAGTTCATTGTGGGTAAGAATTGAAAAGGAGAGAGAAGGAAAATAGTGGACAATTAAACTGTAAAAATTATCTATTGGTCTCTATATATCTAGGCTATTTTATTCTGTACAAACATTATAAGATTTTGTTGTAACTTTCACAGTACAAGTGGCTGCACAGATTATTTTGCATGTACAGAGGCTGAGGCTCTACAAATGGGTCGTGATATTGTTGCCAGTCTTCATGTTTCATGCACTGAAGATCTTGATCTTGAACATTTTGATGAGCCGGTCTTTGACCCTAATGAAATCCCTGGACTTATTTCATCATCTGGTAGTCACCAAGATATAAACATGTACCAAGTAAGCTCAGTACCATTTTATTTCTAGATTCAAGAATGACATTATTTAAGTTTTTCTTTCTGCTTAAACAATATCATATAAGTGGTACTTGTTTTCATTTCAAACAAAATATCTATATCCATAAAGACTTTTTTTCTTTTCATTTAAATAGATCATAGCTTGCCTAGTAGATGGCAGTCGTTTTCAAGAGTTCAAAGCTATGTATGGTCAAGGACTTCTCACTGGATTTGCACATATTAAAGGGTAGGAGAAAACACAAGATTATTCAAATTACTGTTTTTATGTACACTATCTCTTACCATATCTTATTGTAAGTATAATTCAATGAGTAATAAAAGAAAGTATATTTCTTTAATAGTAATGTCTATAGGGTCATTATTTATTATTTTATGCAGTGATTTAGTAGGTTTGCTGGCAAATCAAGGAGAGATTAATGAAAAGGAAGCATCAAAGGGAGCTCACTTCATTCAGCTGTGTTGTCAAAGAGCTGTGCCCCTAGTCTTTCTACAAAATACACTTTCTGATTGTCCATTGATAACAAAAAACAAAAACCAAGGTATGATTTGTTTGATAAACTAAAAGGGTTTTTAGGATAAAGTTACCCCCCATGAGGGAAATAATGACATGTCCAAGCAGTTATTGTCAGTGACCTCTAAAAAGGAAGAGCATAACGAATGTATAAAAAATTGGTTCAGACATCAGTTTAAATACAACTGGATAAAGAAATTTAGCTAAGAAAAAGCTGGAGAACTCTTAACAGATATCAACATCACATATCTTTGAATTCAAAGAAAGGTTTTTATCAAAGGAGCACTCTAATCTTCACTTGGCTGACAATGGCTTTATTTCTATCAAATATTACAATATTTCAGTTACGTTACTTCCATGGCCAAATAGAATATTATACTGCACTTTTCTGTAATCTTTGTACTGGAAAGACATTACTTTTTGATTATTATAACTAAGGAATAAACTATCAAAAAGACACTCAAGTTTATTATAGAGTGTGGGAAGTTTGTTATAAATTTAAAGTTATCTAAGTGTTTTGTTTAGACTAGACAAACTACAGCAAAATATCATGTACTACACTACGCATGTATAGATTTTCAAAATATTTTTCAGATGTTTCACTTGGACTAGTTTTAAAAGCCCAAGCTAAAATGCTATCAGCTGTTAGCTGTGCTAATGTGCCAAAAATAACTGTCATCATTGGAAATGGTTATGGTTCATCTCATTACATTATGGTAACTTTATATATATATAATGAAATATTAAGTTAAATTGATTTTATTGTATTTAATATGAAAAATGTTTATTAGCACTAAAAATTATAGAAATCATAAATATTATAAACATTTTCATCTATTTGGTACAGAGTTTGAAAATTTGATTTCTAGCAATAAGTAAAATAATGCTTAAGAGGGTAAAATATAAAGATATATTCTTATTCTTCTTTCTTGGTTTAGAGGCCAAGCACAATGGGGAAACTCCCCATATTCCTTCTCTGTACCACAGCAGCAGTGTGGGTGTCAGCAATAAAATAATGTGTGGAGAGCACAAAACCCTATTTTGTCAAGGTCCATTCCAGTAAGAAATATGTTGGCTATATTGGACAGGACAATACACTAATACATTTTTTAAAGACTTATTAATGACTACATTTGACCTATTTATTGGATATGTACACATAATCATTTCTATCAGTGTTAAGAATAATTGAAATAGCTTAAAAGAATTTTTATAGTGGTTTATCCCTGCTGCTGTAAATCTTTATTAAAAATACTTAATGCTGAATATTTCTATACTATTTTTATGTAAAAGAAAACTTTATATAAAAGTTAGTGGAACTTTGTACTTTTTTTTTATTGTAAGGGAGGTAAAGCTGTTAGCCCAAATTTTCTGTTTGCATGGCCCAATGCTAGAGCAGCCATAATGGAACCTTATCATTTGGTGCAGGCCATTGCCAGTGAGGTATTACAAATGTCTTTCAAAGATATTATTAAGCCATTCTACATATGGTTGCATTGTTTAATTTTATAATTTGACATTAGTTTTGTGTCTACATTTGAATAATAGCTATGTTAATCTAATTTTCATTTTTTTTTTTGGTACTTTTATATTACTTATATGAAAAACTCATAAAGAATTAATTGATTAAAACTCAGACAGGAGCTGAAAATTCCAAAGAGACATTAGATAAACTACTGGAAAAAGTTCACAGAGAATCATCAGCAATATTTGGAGCCTCAAGACTTTCTAATGATGGAATTATTTTACCCCAGGAAACACGTAAAGTAAGACACAACAGAGTTATCTTTTAATTATGAGTGTTGTTTGTTTTTATCTGTGTTGTGTTGCTCGTTTTGTTTCATCATGAAAGTCAGCTTATTATTTTTAGATTTTGTAGATGATAATTCTCAATTTCCACTGTTAAATTTATAATCCATCACTAATATTTCATTTTTTTAAAATTCTTATTAAAAACAAAATTTCTTTCTTTTGATAACCTGTTGTTTTTTTCTCCCACAGGTTTTATCCCAATGTTTGTCAATCTGTAAAGCTTATAGAGAGACTAGAAGTCAAGAGAGTCCTGTATTTAGGATGTAATGATATAAGGATAAAATTCACAACATTTGTCTTTATTTATTTTGTGTACATTTTAAACAAATTTTTGGCAGCTAGATGTTATTGAATCAAATGTAATCAACATGATGTTATTGTTAGCTGTGATGCTTAAATGATAATGGCTGTGTACTTGTAAGAATTCTTTGTGTATACATTTTTTGATTGTGAAGAATGTAATTATTTTAAATGGTGAATTCTATACTTTTAAACATAGAAATGCTTGTTTACTTGATATAGATGAAATAAATGTTCTGGCACATTTTACATTTAAATTATTACAATGTGGTTAGTAAGAAAATGACAAACTATTCTACAAATTAAACATTTTTTATTTTTTTTAAAGAATGTACATCAACAAAAATAATTTTTCAAAAATTGTTTTTTGTTTTATAAATAATAAAATTATTGAACAGATTGTTTGTGATAATCTGGTAATTTTAAGTACATTCAGTAAGTGAACTCATGGCAACATTTACAAATATTTACATGAAATAACAAAATTATTTTATAAACTGAAGGAGTTCAAATAAAATGGTCCTTGTTTCAACTACTAATACTTCAAATAAGACTATTGGAAAAGGCAAAGAAACATAAATATTTAAGCTGCAGAATCTTACTAACAAACACATAAACATATTAAAACAAAAAAATTGTGCCCTATTAGAATTTTTTCTTTTTTATTGTAATTTATCTGAAGTGCTATTATAAAAAAAGTCAAATATCTTGGAAGAACAATAAATTACATAATTAAAACAAAACCTAAACAAAAAAGAAACAAGAACACTTATGTTTTAGAACTGTATAGGTACAGTATTATTATAATATCCCAAACATGTCCGAAACATAATGTAAATAACTCTAGACTATTTCAACTGTATGCCAGACTATTTCAACTGTATGCCATTTCTCTTTGGAAGTAGTAGTCATCTCTCAAATACCCATAGTCATACACAAGTATTTTAAAATCATGTACACATTTGTTGAACATATAAGAAGGACTAATGAATTTGCAAAGTTAGCTACACTTTTAGTACTATAAAGCATACTTCTTCTAAGTCTATTGTACTTTCTTTTTACATGTAAGACATTGTTATATTTCAAAGATTTTTTCTGCATTAATTGGAATACTTCACTAGCAGGCAATGTTGAAAAATGAGCTTCAATAATTTTGAGTTTTATTTTTTTAAACAATTTTCCTTTTTTTTATTTTCACATGAAATTCAATGAATATAAAAAATAAACAAAGAAAAATGTAATAGATATTTAGTGATGTACAGATCATGACATAGGTTAGTTTAATTCAACAATTTAACATTACAAGTTCACATTGCAAAAGCAAAGAGAACAATTGGCAGATGAAACTTGTGTCTCATGCTTGTACACTTTCAAGGCACAGAACAGAACAAAAAAATGTTGCTTATTTAATCATCTTTTTCCACAGTTACTCTAGATGAAAACAAAAAGACAGCTAGGTCTATATGACATTCATAATACAAATAATACACAATCTATTAAATACTGCTAGTAAACAAAGACAAACTAATATCCATATGAACTTTAATACCGCAGCAAAACGTAAGCAGCTATTGACATTTTGCTTCATCGAACATAAACAATGTAACAAATGTACTGTAACAAAGGCTTCATGAAGGAGTAGGAAGAAGCTAGTCACCAATCAAATCATATAGGATATCATAGAATTTATTTAGAATATTATACAATTTATGTAGGATAGTATATGTAAACTTTTATGTATAATGTTGATAAATACAAATTTAACTTTATTTTTAAAGATCAAATCTTGCCACACCCGTAATTTAAAAAAAAATCTAGAGAAACTTTTTTAAAGTTTTATTTTATGGCAGTGTACTCTGCAAAAAAAAAAAATGACTAGATATCCACTTGTCGTGTAAATGCTTTTCTTTATATCAATACCCTTATGTAAAAAGTATACTTGAATAAATATTATACAACACACACATTGTATATGTTGCCAGTATAAAGTTAACTGTTTTCAACCATTTATGAGATTCTATTGTCTTACATTAACAGAAAGCAATGACATCAAACAATATTTGGTACAAGTGTTATGTGCACCTTGGTAGAATTTCTTGACTTACAATTGTTGAGGGCTACTGTAAAGGTTTACAAAAAGTACAACACACATTTTCATTCTTTTTGGAAGTATATACTTTTTTTTTAAATATATAGGTTACTTTTCTTAATTACCATGAAGTCAAATTGCATATACATTTTTTTTTTTTGGTTTCTAAATCTTTTTAATTCATGAAAAGATACTGAAAAAGTCTACAATTTAAACAAACATGATAATCCACTAAGTTTTGATGACATACAAATGAAATATTAAAAGGAAGGGTCTCTAAAGCACATAATATATATAAATAAGATAGTTTTAAATGTACAGGACTGAAACTTTGCATCTCACATCAAACTTTGAGAATATTAAAACTTTTGAAATTTTCTATTTTTCTAGTTTTGAAAATTTTAATACAACATTAAATTATATATAAAAAAAGTCTCTGGACAAATTAACATTAAAAGTCCAACATTTGCTCATAAACAGGTCCAAAATTATTTGGAATGCATAATTCATTTTGAAAATCAATTTCTAAAATACTTTTTTCATAACCAATGAAAAAAAACAACTTTTCTCTTTTATGCTGTATGCAAAGAATCATCGGACACGTTTTTTTTGTTGGTAAGTATTTGACAAGCGTCAAATTGCACAATCCCTGGTCATTTTTTATTTGTTCTGAGTGTATCACTGGATGATTTGAATATTGCCTTTTCTTAGATAAGGATTTCTTTTTTTTGTTGAAAAAATTTCTCTTCTAAGAAGCAGGCTATAAGTTTAAAGGAAATCTTGAAGTGATGAATACTTAAGATTGCAAGAATACTTGAACACATCAGACAGCAGTGCCATCCCGAAGCAGCCTCTCTCTGGCACTGATCTCTGACATGTTTGGAGAACTGTCCGGATGAAGGTCTGGAACATGGAATGAGAATAGTTTGTGATGGTGATCCTCATCCCCCAGAGTTTCTGGGGTGATGTCATCCTCTGTCACCTCTGGTCTAGACTCAGCTTCATAGCCTGAATCTCCATTACACTCTGCTCCACTTGCCATATGAGTAGACCAAGGAGGTGAATTAGAACCTTCAAGTGTGTCTGCTTTCTGTAAAGAAAAACATTATATTGTGGGTATAAATGCTAACGTAACAACAACAAAGTTTTGTTAGTTTTAGAAGTTTCAGATATTCCTTCAGAAATGAAGATGATTACATCCAGTTCTGTAGGATAGCAGGGGACAGAAGTGGATAGGGCTCAAACTTGTAGGATAGCAGGGGACGGAAGAGGATAGGGCTCAAACTCAGTATTATTGACACCACAAACAGAAGTGCATATCAAATAAGCAGGCAGCCATCAAGTTTGAGGCTAATTACTATTTTTAACTTTGAGCTTCTTTTCTTTATCATCTTTGTCTCAAACTGAGGTTCTGAGACTAATGCATTTTTTTAAAATTAAGGATTGTCAAAATCTGAATGAAGATATCTATAATCCTTACATTAAAGACAGCTAACAGCATCATGGCACCAAAATTGATACACAAATTCATTTCTACCCAAGCTATAAATTTAATTACATAAAAAAATGTGTATAATGGATACCAATCTTAATGAAAAAGGAGAATACTTATGCTTCCACTATTATACATCAAGCAATATAAAAAACAGATGAATGACCACATATAACAAATAACTAGTACAAATTTTGAAAGGCTCTTAGTTTACAAAATAAAATTGTGATGCACTGGAGACTCTACAGTGAGAAAATATCTAAAAGTTGTATAGCACTTAAGTCACTATCATAGTAATTGTCCTCTACAATGTGAAAGTCAAAATATATCTACATATTAGCTGATTTTAGGTAGTATGTTGTTTTTTTTTGTTTTTACTGAATGCACATCCTAATACTACATCACATGTTTACACAAAAAACAATTATGAGTTAAATATAGTTGTTGGCAAATGTTAGCAAATATTAAAGTAAAAAAATATGCAAGAAAAATGTTAGGTTATATTTACTGCTATGAAACAACTATTAAACTCATCAGTTAATTGTTTTTAATACTTAGGTTACCACCCAATTTTGTTTAAAGTCTAGTACAAAACTAAATTAGCTTAAAATGTCAAAAAGAATTTATTTATACTTTCTTTGCATTAAATTGTAGTACTTATTTAATTATTAATTAAAATATTTGCACACAAATTTGTTCATGTTTTTGAAAAACAAAAGTAATAAATTTGCTTAGACTTTGGACTGTTGCCCACCCTCTAGATGGTTTGAGTCAGTAGACAAACCTGGTAACTGTCTCCACCTAAGCTGGATGGATGACCTGAAAAGCTGCTCAACCTGGACTCTTCCAGTTCATCAGGAATGGGCGGCAATAAAGGTGTATTAAAAAAAATGATGTCTTCCTATAGTGGTTAAGAAACAAAGGAACAGGAACTACATTTGAAATCAAAGAAACAAGGAGCTGATAGCTACATTCCAAATTAATCAAAAACAATACATGCACTAAATGAGTGCATAGCTATTAAAGTCTCTTTTTTTTTTTTTGGTTTCTAATTTTGTATTGGAAAAAAAACACATGATGTATTGTGTGACTGAACTAAAAAAAGGTTCTAACAGTTTTAAGCTAATTATGCTTAAAAAAGTAATTTGATCTAAAAATAAAAAAAACAATATTTGATAAAGTAAATGCCAAGCTTAGTTTAAATCACAGACAGGAGAAATAGTTTGCACAATGAATAACAGTATAGATACATTTTGCATTTCCTATTCAACCTCTTAGTTCTCATAATTCATGTTGTAGTATGAAATTTAATAGAAATAGTTCATCATTCAGTTAATAATAATATCCATTTATCTATAAATAATATACGCACTCTTTTGAATTCAATATTTTCATTCTATTTCAAACTCATTTAAATATTAGAAAGGCGCAGATTGTTATTAGTATATTTAATATTGAATTTAAAAAATTAGTTGTGATATATGATATAATGAACAAGTTATGCACTAAAAAAAGCAAGGTTAGGTTAGTTTTTCAATGTAATAAAAAACATCTTTGAAATCATCATTCACCAAAACTTAAAATAAAAAAAGTTCAAAGGCTTAATATGGTAATGATCATAGCAACACACAGTTGACTTTTATGATACTAATTAAGGGCAGGGAAACACTAGAAAATATTTCCGTTTCAAATACTTCAGCTTATTCAGACCACTATTTACTGAGTGTTTTAAGCATAACAATGTTTTGGACAAAAATGTGCATTTGAAAGTCATAGTTTAATAGCAAATTGAGCTAAAATGACAAAAAGACTGCTTAATAGCATCCAGATTTTTTTTTCAAATCATAAATGACTGCAAGTGAAAGTATAACAGCCTTTTTATTTTTTAAATTCTTGTCATAATAGAAAAGTTCACATGTTATTATTGATATAATAGTTCATATTTATGTTAATTTTTTTTATTCATATTCATTTTTGTTTCTTTAGTAGTGTTGCATCATTTTCAAAACTTGTATTTATTTATTTGCTATAACTTCTTATATTCTGCTCTGTCTGAATATTTTTAAAAATTAGCAATTAAACAAACAGTTCACAATAAAACTTTTAAAAATATTCAAATTAATTGAATGTTTTTATATTTACCTACCACTCTAGAAATTAAAATTATACAAGTTTCGATTTAATGCTTTATATGCTATTTTTACTTTCTGTTTTAATCTGTCAGAAGTGTTTTCAAATTTCGTGATTCACTAATTTACATTTGTTGACTTATTATTCAGTTAGACTTAACTGCTATTAATATGATTTGCTCTAGTTTTCTTGTGTTTGATTGATACCAAGCTGAAGATAAAGATTCTAATAGTAATGTAGATAAGGTTAAAAAGCATTCTGATTTTTCTTCTTATACATTGTTTACTTTACCAAGTCTACTAATAGAGCCATTATTGGGGAGATAAAAATTCAGTATTTTATAAACCATAATTTCTTATTTATAAGTTTAGGGTCAACTGTATGTAAAGATATTGAACCAAGCACACACAAAAAAAATGGGAACATTTAGTTACGATTGCAAAACAGTGAAACATTTAAGCTTAAGAAAATAAAGTTTAGTCTTTTTGTTAAAACATGATTAATATTTTGATTAACAACATAGAAAACACAAGAAAAACTTACATTTCTAATAGGAGTGGTTGTATCTCCTTGTGGATCCCATTCTAAATCTCCCTCCCCATGACATCGCATTATGTCATCAGGGGACCCTAGCAATAGGACAGTACATACATAATAAAAATATACTAGTAGATAAACTTGTGGTAATATAAAAAGAAATTAGAAATTCATATCAAACATTTAGTTTTTGATTCTCAGAAATATTATACAGTTCCAGTCTACAGAAGAACTTTTACTTGAAAAAGATGTTAAAGCATAAAGGATATAAATATATCTACGTGCTTAGAAGTAAATATTTATCAAGAACTAAAAACTACATTGGAACTGGAGTACAGTATCCAACCAAAAATGAAAGCCTTCACAGATAACTTATCTATATTTAAACAAATATTAATTAAAATATTTTCTACACAGCTAAGACATTTTTTTCATTGGGCAAAATAAGCACATTCTGAAACAACACATTCAAATCTATTTCATGCCATATGGATTTAGAAACACATTGTAGATTATATTGTTTTTTCCATTTACAGTTCTGGATAAAAAAAACAAACTATTTCAACTTTTCAACTAACCATTTAACATTGGGTGCTGTCTTCTCTCCAGCTCTTCCAACACTTCAGAGATTGATGAAGCTGGTCTCTGTTTTCGAGCATTGTAGATAGGGCTTATGTATTCTTTTTCATCATCCATTAAAGGCTTAAAAATAATATACAGGGTTCAATTAAATAGCTAATAAAATTTCTTTCTTAGAATATATATTTAATACTATTCAAAATGAGAATGTATTATTTTTAAAGCTGAAAATAAAAATTTAGCTCATGTCATACAAAAGTTTTAATATGGTAAAAGACAACATACATAGTTTCCTTGACTGTATCTTTTTTTTGAAAGATCTGGGGGAAGTGTGTCTGCTTTTGGAGCTGAAGAGAAACAAATAAAGACATTTCAATCATTATGACAGAACATATGTATGTCATTTTAGAGTCTCGTGAAAACAAACTAGTTTGTGCTGTCTATCTGCTGTGTTTAGATCTCAAAAACTAAAAAGCTCTTTTGAAAGTCCAATTTCATCATTGCCCTCATCATGCCAAAAAATAAAAAAGCTGTAATGGCTACTTTTGATCTTTTCACAGTGTACTCTTTTGTTTTTAAAATTGTATGCCTATTATAAGCCCATATGTATAAACTGTTCTTAACACAAGTTGAGAAAAGCCTTTTGGGTTAAGTCCAGTCTTTTCTCCCCCCCAAAAATGTGATTCAATATTGCGGTTCATTGAGCTCATTCATAATAGATAGAGCAGCTTCTTACACTATGAGTTTGTGTTTAACATCATGTATGATCACACAGGCAGGTGCCTGCAAGTTTAGGTCACCTTAACATGGTTATATTTGCTTTCTTATTTACAAAATATTAACTTTATTGTGTATGAATTGCAAAAAAAATAATTGTTTTAAACTTACTCAACAAGTAAATATATATATATATACATATATATTGATAATATAATATATATAATATACTTTATTAAGTATAGATAAGGTTTATATTTTGAGAAGATTAAAAAAAATGAAGACTAAGATAACAATTTTAAAAAGAAAATTTATATATAAAAAAAAAAGAACAATTTTCTTTAGTTAAGCTAATGCTAATAAGTGTTAGTTTTACATTTATAAAACATAAAACTATTGGCCTAAAGAGGATTAATGCTCTTAATAGAGACATAGAACATAGACTTGCCTCTTGGACCAAGTATTGCAGTGATCATACTAAATTCATCCAGCTTTGCCAAGTGGTCTGCTGGGACCCTGCTATTCTTTTCTGAAGGCTGGTGTGGTCTGCTGTTTGCTGATCTTGGCATGGTGTATGACTTAAATGGTGATGGCGTGTTATAAGGTGAGCTGTGATTGGTGTGGTTTAGTGGCTGCTTAAGCTCCATGTCATTATCTCCATCATTTTTCACCAAATAGTCCCCACGATGTTTTTTCTTTCGAACCAGGATGAGTGCAGCACACAAGCTAATGATAAGGACTCCAGCAATAAGGGAAACAACAACAACTGAAAAATAAATAAAAATTTTTATAACGGAAGCTAATGCTTGTGCATGTGTTATACTCTACTAGCAAGTCTGACAATAATTCTCAAACATGTTCCTATATAAGAATCAAGGTTTATTTAATACAAGGAAATATGTTGTTTTGTCTACACTCTAAAACTGTTTTCATCATTTTCTGTCCTAAATATAACAATGTGGTTCTAGATTAATACTCCATACATTAAACTAGATTCTATTCCTACTAGCAATGTAACTGTCAATGAGAACATAGAAAGGGAAGGGGAATTCATATATGCATTTTAAAAATACAATGACCAAAGAATAAAACAGACTATTTGAACACAAAAAAAAAGAAACCAACAAGGCTCTAGCTTTTGATTAAGATTGACCATACTGTTATCTAAAATTGATCCCCTTTTTTTCTTATTATTACTTTATACAAATTATTCTAGACAAAATTTACCAAACAAACAGGTTTAATGTTTCTATTTTTGTATTCTTAACTTTTACCAGATTTATAACTTTATAATTAGTGGTGTTCACAATGTTAATTTAAAAACAAATGTTTTTTTGAACGAAAGAAAAAATAGTCCCCTTATCTTCATATCTTCTAGATTAAAGATGTTACTACAAATGAAAAATATAATTATGTCCTATGCATTTCATTTGTCAATCTAGTCATGCATATTAATCAGTGACTTAAACTGCTAATTCAATGGTTTTCCAGGCTGATTTAGGCAACCCATTCCATTCAGCAGTTTAAAGCTTTTTAGTTGCATTTTTTAAAAAATTAAAACTTAAAGCTTGTGGTTGTCTTCCTACTAAAATTAAATAATTTTTTTTTCATATGACAGTAGACTACAAATTCTAGGGTCCAAATAAATCATTTGTTTAATTGCAATCAAAACTAGATTATCTATTAGAATTAAATCCCCCCAGAAATGTATTTATTGGGCAATGTTTCATTACTTACTGACAGTTATGTCATCTACAGGCTCAGTGTCTGCACTCACGACAACAGGATAACTGTGATTGCCAACTGTACCACCAACAGTAGTGGAGGCATGATCTGTGGTTGATGGGATGACTTGAGTTGGGACTGCACCAAGTGTGATAACTTTGACTTGATTATGTTCCCAAGGGGGCATAGTAGCTTCCTTTATAAAACAGTCATTTAAAATGCTCAAACTGATGTACCAGTAAAAGATTAAGTAAACACAAATCAACTATAACAAAAACAAAGACCATAATACGTCATTTAAAAAGCAACAGCTCATAATGCTCAATACTAAACACATCCTGCAATAAATTTAAAGTTCATCTGTTTGTAGTGCTTATGTTTAATGATAATGTCATGTAGCCAGCACAATGACTAACAGCTCTTATTTCTCCAACATATGTCAGGTAACAATGATACGGGGGTGGACTCAGGGGCATCCTAAAATCCTGATGCTCAAAACCCAGCCTTCATTGTAGCCAATCCCTTTACCACTCAACCAACAGACCCCAATTATTGGAGCTAAGATTCCCTCAAACTTTAAAAGTACTGCACAGCAGACTCATACTCACCTCCTCAATTTAATCCAATGTCAACAAAATATGTCTCAGAATATGCAAAGACAACTTTTTATTTTTCAAATTATTAGGCCTATTCTTAAAATTGAGAGATAAGAAAAAATACAAAAGATTAGACTATATAGTGTGATGCATTTGGTTACAATAATGAATAGTCATTTACTCTGAACATCCCGGCAGTAACTCTGACTGTAGGAGCCATGGCTGTAGTAGTTGGTTCCTTGAATTTACTTGTGTTGCAGCTTTCCCTTTCTTCTCCAATAAGCTCAATATCAGTATGGTTTAAGTGAAAGTCACGAAGTGTGTGCCTGGGCACTCCATTCATCGCCGGTAAAAATGTAAAATCTACAAATAAATACAGATATCTTTATTTTCCAATAAAAGCTGGAAAGGTTTTTCAATTTAAAGTTAATTTTTATATTGACTTAATATTTGTTTAATACAAAAGGGGAATAATATTCCTAATTACTTAAATACAACTATTTATTACTACTATATCCACTACTACTTTTAAAATGGAGCAATTCTTTCTTGTATTCAAAAATGTTGAAACACTAAGATGGTTTATGCTTTTTTAGACATTACATTCTAAGAATGTAGAGAAGTTACGCGCTCTTGGCAAGATGGCTGCTCCCTGTTTACTGTTATAAGAGATCATAAAGGAGACAAAGACATATTACTGAATTTGAACCAAGTAGACAACATAGAAGATATAGTAGTACAAGAAAATGGAATTCAAAAACTATTAGCCAACACCAAACCAAATAAAGCTTCTGGACCTGATGGTATTCCAGCTACATTACTCAAAGAACTAAGTAATGAGCTAGCCCCAGTGTTCAAAATACTCTTTCAGGCTTCACTTAACCAGGGCAGAGTACCAAAGGACTGGAAAGAAGCTAATGTCACCCCCCTATTTAAAAAAGGAGAAAAATCTGACCCAGGAAACTACAGACCAGTATCACTTACCAGCATCACATGTAAAATCCTAGAACACATAATATGTAGCAACATCATAAACCACTTAGACAAACATAATGTCCTCACACCATACCAACATGGCTTTAGGAAATATAGATCATGTGAAACACAACTAATAGGACTAATTGATGATTTTTCAAAAGGTTTAGATAATAGTGAACAAATAGATGCTATCTTACTAGATTTTTCTAAGGCTTTTGACAAAGTTCACCACCATAGTTTGCTTAAAAAATTAAAATATTTCGGCATTAATGGTCCACTGCATCAGTGGATTAAAGACTTTCTGATAGGGAGAGAACAAACTGTAATAATAAATGGCTCTAAATCAACACCGATAACAGTAAACTCAGGTGTACCTCAAGGAACAGTCTTGGGTCCACTACTATTTTTAATTTACATAAATGATTTACCAAATTGCATTACTTCAGGAACAAAAGTCAGATTATTTGCAGACGATTGCATAATATATAGAACAATAAAAACAACACAAGACACAGATATTTTACAAAGAGAATTAGATGAATTACAGAAATGGGAATCAAATTGGAGCATGTCTTTCCACCCAGAAAAATGTCAATTGTTAAGAGTAACAAAAAAACTAAAACAAATTAATTCCACTTATCTTATTCATGGCAAACCAGTAACACAGACTAAAAACGCAAAATACCTAGGTGTTATAATAAATGAAAAACTGTCATGGAATCCACATATTGATGAAACTACAAAAAAATCAAACAAAGCATTAGGATTTATTAAAAGAAATTTCTATAAATCAAATAAGAACATAAAACTAAAATGTTATTTAACCTTGGTTAGGCCAATAATAGAATATGCATCCTCTGTTTGGGACCCCTCAACTCAAGAAAACATTAAGAAACTAGAACAGACACAAAATAGAGCAGTGCGATTCATAACAAACCAATATTCACATTTGACTAGAGTAACACCTTTAGTAAAATCACTAAATTTAGAAAGCCTTCAGGACAGAAGGCTCAAAAGTAAAGTAGCAATAATACATAAAACACTGAACCATAATCTTCAAATACAAAAACAAAATTTAATAAAATACTCTGAAAGACACAAAGATAAAGGCACATTCCTCGTCCCATATGCTAGGACAAATTTGTACAAATACTCCTTCTTCCCTAGTGCTATTAGAGCATGGAATGGGTTGCCTGAGCTAGCCAGGAAAACCAGTGACTTGGCAGAATTTAAGTCATTGGTTAATATGCATGACTAAATGCATGACGCGTAGGACGTAATCATCTTCTTTTTTGAAGTAACGTCTGTATTATATAAGATAAGATAAGGTAAGAAACATTTGTGTAATACTTAATATGTAAGCAGGAGAGCAGCAACACTCACTTGAAATACATCCAGAGAAATTTCTGAGTCCAAACAGATTTAAAGTATCAGGTATGTAGCCACCAATGTAAATTGCATTAAGATTATTGAGTGGGAAGTCTGGGTAGTTTAGGGTTGTTTCTACTTTGTCATCAATCTGAAGGAAAGAAAAACATAAACTTAGAATTAATCAACAGGCAACATGAACAAACTCAAATTATTATGATGGAGACAGAGATCATTGTTAGATATAGGATTTAATATTTACACAGCATTAAAAGACAATGATAAATGATTTATAAACCTTGTAAATTTTTTTTTTAACCTCTGATTATGATTAATCATTGTTAGGAAAAAAAAATTTTGTATTTTTTTATAAGTTAATTGTTTAGAAGCTTCAATGCTAACTGTCTATATTCTAAACAAACAAATACCCAACAAACAATAAAAACAAACACAAAAATAAATTGTCTAATTGCATACTACAAAAAGAATCATAGATTTATTTTATTGAATAAAAACTTTCATAAGGTGAAGTCAAATCACTTGAAAGTACTTGACATTTGTACTAAAATGAAGATGAAAGTTCTGTCAATTGAACAGCTCAATTCCCATTTTCCCTCATAGTGAAATAGTAGTAGGTGAAATTTTTTTTTTTTACACTCACTTTTGCACAAAATTGTTCAATATGCAAGGAATTTAAATACCCTATTAAGTTAATAAGAGCACTACGACATGTAAATATAATATTGATTTACTAAAATCAGCCTCAATGCACTTAACTATACTAAAGAGTTACTATAGCAGTCTGAAGGCACTTAATTATTTTATTTAATTACTATAACCAGCTGCAAGGCCTTAATTATCCTATTAAAGTACTATACCTATAAGCAGCTATTTATTATTCTATTGACTTATTAAGAAGCTTTTCTTTTACCATGGTTAGTAAGTATTACAAAGATGCCTCACTTAAGCAATCTACTATTATGAGAATAAGTTTTCTTTATAATAATTGCATTGTGATATGCTTACACATGGAAATCAAAATATTTTGAAAGATTTTTAACTTACAGAAAGAAGATTATTGTTAAATAGCACTACCAATACATAGTCTGATAATATTTCAAACTAATCAAGGCAAAATTCAAGTAAAAAAAAACTGACTCTTTTCAGCAAGTCAATAAGACAGAAGGTTAATGCAGGCTATACAGGAGCTAGATTGGAAGTTCATAGATGTATAGATGGAAATAATACAGACAACACTGGTTTATAGTGGGCACAAAATTAACTTCAACTTAATAAATTCATAAAGAACTTAATGCTCAGAAATAATTTCCTTTATGGATATAAAAGAATAAGAAGAAAATATATTTACCAGATACACTTCAAATATAAGAGAACAATGACAACAATTTAAAAGCATACTATGTGATTAACTTCTTGAAAAACATGTCAAATTAGGACCTACAAGCAAAGTCAAATATAGTTAAGTCACTAAAAGCATAACTAAAATGTTAGCGGTTCACAATGTAAATAAAATGGCTTTAAAAGTAAGACAAAAATATGCTAAATAGATACATTTAAAAATAAAACTGTCCAAAACATTTGGCACAAAAAAACAACAACATGCACAATCATAAAGCAAAACATGTTATAAACATAAAGTGAAAATGAAATGAACTGCCATTAAGAACTTTACTACCAAACGTCTAATAGTCCCAATAAAGCCAAGCAGTTTGTTTATATGCAAGAATACTTACAAGAACAGTTCCAAAGGTGTCTACAGGGATGACCTGAGTAAACATGACAAGCATGCAAATTATAAGGAACACTGAGGCAGGTGATTAATTGGTTGAATGGAATTAATGTTAATGGATTGATCTATATTACTATAGTTATTAAAAAAAACATAATTCATTAGGACTTTTGCAAAAACAGTTACCAGTACTTCACTTAAAAATTTTAAACTCTTGTAAAATTAATGATTGAAATTTGATATAAATTTAGTAAATAGATATGCAGCAACTTTAATAAGTATCATAGAACACTGTCATTATTTTATTGTTTCACTGTGTAATTGAGTAATTTATGTTTTAATTACTAACATCATGTTCTAATGTGTGCATTGTGAAGTAAGCATATTTAGCTAATAAGACTGTGAACATTTTAGAAAATGAGTAATTTCATTTGTATCAATTTATTGAATTATTACATCTATAATGTAAATATTTTATATAATCAGCATTTCCTTTCATCAGCCTGCCATTAACAAATATACAGACCTGACATTTTTCATTTTTATTACCTCTATTAATTTAATATTAGTACTTTATTATTGATAATTAGATCTTGATAATTCTCAAACAGTTCATAAAAAAAAGTTATGACTGACAACAGTTAATTTAATAAAGTTACTTAGACATGCAGCAGATGCCATGCAACTTTTTTTTTTAAAGATTAACATGATAGTTTCCTGAGCAAGAAGACAATGTTAAAAAATGTAGGTGTCATCCACATTATGGATATTTAAAATCAATAAAATTTCATATTTAGATGTTTGATATATATATTTTTTTATTTTTCCTAAGTAACAATGTTGAAACTATGTTAGTTTGACACACAATAATAGCAGCAAATTTTTTTTTATTGAAAAAAAAACCCAAAACAAATATGTCTGACTTGAGCTTTAGAAAAAAAGGTGAATAAAGTCACCACAATAAAAACATGAAAAACAGCAACATAAAATAATTGCTTAATTTGCATATCAATGCCTCTACATTAAAGAATATATCATTTGTTTGACAACATAAAGCAACTAATATTGTTCAATTTAAGTGTGGAAGCAAAGGGAGCTAAATAAATTATCTGAAGTAAAAATAAAATGATTTGTAAATAAAATAAACCTTAACATTATCTTACCTGAAGATGCATTTGATCTCGTTTACGAATGTAAATCAAGTCATGGGATTGCCCAAGAGAAAAGGCACCAGTAATGCGATCTGTTCAAACAAAAATTGTTAGTGCTGACATATTGATTTCGTTTTGTGTTTTATAGTTACTTTTTTTGACAGCCTAATTTAAAATGCCCCACTCAACAAGAAGATGATTTAAAGTTATTATCATAATTACAATCAGAATAAGTAAACCTATATCAAAATGAGAAAACAAATTTAACCATCAAAGAGGAAAGAACAACAGACTTGAAATAAAAAGGATGTGAGACAGGTCTTACACATTAAATCTAGCTCTTATAACCATTTACAGAAGTATTCATAATTATTCTGTGGTGTGATTTATTATAAATTTTTATTATACAAGCAAAAAAAAATTATTTATATGTAATGAAATTCTAAAGCTTATTTAAACAACATTGATAACATTATTTATGCTACAAACCCATTCTTACATTTTCCATAGCCTTGATTGGTTTCTAAAATCACAATTTTTGATGCATCATTGACATTCAATGTAATTAAAATATAATCCTTAAAACTGAAAACATAAAAAAATGTATAGATGATTATTCCAATTAAAACATTCTATTTAGAAGCAATTACTAAAAAAACATTTATCACAAATATATTGTTCAATTGCCATTAGAAATTTTTTTTTGTGTGACTTTTTAATTTCATATAGAAACATGATTATAACTTTTTATTAATTTAACCAGTTAATAACTTATAACAAATGTTTAACTCATCCTGAACTTGTAATATATATAAACAAATGTTTGACTCACTCTGAACTTATAATATAAGCTAGCACAACTTTTTGACCATCTGGAATCATGTCAGACTTGAACCTTAATGAAAGCATCTCAGAAACACTATTATCTTCATTTGGTCCTAACTTCAGCTCTTGATATATCACTGTGTTTTTGTTAAATGAAATAGACGGCTCTGAAACGAAATCAATTTTAAAATTAAAAACAACATGTCTGACAATCTATGCAAATACTTTTGAACACAAATAACTACTTGATTTTTTTAATGCATACGTTATCATAATTTAAGGTTTAGTGCAAGCATAAACAAATGTTACCCTTTTCACAATGAAAACCAGTGAACCCATTGTCAGAACAATCACATTCAAAAGTCCTATTCCTCCATTTCTCAACACAAAAACCTTTATTCAGGCAAGTGTTCTCTCCGCAGCCACTCTCACACATAGGGGCGACCACTAATGGAAGGACATTAAAAAAGCATGTAACTAATTCAATTCTTTTTTACATTTTGTTAGTAGAGAAAACAACACATCAGAGACCAACATGATATGATCTTATCTTGAAGTTAGAAATGTTATGATGATCCTTCACAATAGAAGATAATTATGTCTATCCATATATGTTTTTAAAAGTATTGTTGAATCATCATTTTTTCTTTTCTGAGTCCTAGCTTATCTCCCTTCCCAAACAATAATTTGAATATCCTGATTGAAAAATTATGGGGATCGGTTTGATCTGCAAAATGGCTGTATTTGTGGATTAGATGTATAGTTATTTTAAACATTATGCAAATTTATGTAAGAGCTTAAACAGAAAGGACTATTACATGTATCATTATTTACAGCCTCTGCAGCTTTTCGTAAATGAAAAACATAGTTTCCAGCTCTGACACCTCTAATGCATCCTGTGAGTCTAGAGGCATAGCTGTTCTTTCCTGGCACTCCACCAACATAGGCATGAATGAAGGGCTGTGTTTTTTTTGTTGGTCGCTGCATGAACACAGTAGCTTAAGATGTATGAAAAAAAATATGTAGTTAGTATTTATGCCATCAATGTCATTTCAATGAAAAAAAAAATGGACTCAAAATAGTTTCACCAGGTCTAAACTATTATTGAAGATCAAAATATTTATACTTACGTTCAGGTTGAACTCCAAAAAATGGATTCGAGGAATAAATACTGATGTGTCCTCGCTGAGACTCTATGACTTTAGAATGACCTAAAACCATCAGTCTGGTGAAATTGGAATAGTTTTCAGCTACAACTTGTATCCACTGATCATTGTTCAACACTTCTATTGTTTAAATAGATCAAAAACATTTTTTAAAAATCATATAAATGCAATTTAGTTTAGTTTTATAATTTTCATGCCACTTGCTATATCTGTAACTGAATCCTTTCTAAATATGTTAAAAATTACTCCCATTTCATTGAAAACATAGACAAAAATGTATTACCTGATGTAGTGACAGAATCTTTAATAATTTGATGATAGTTATTAAATGAGAATGTAATAGTTTTGGCATCAGTTATCTCTAGCTGTATGAAGTTTCCCATATAGTCATAAGCATAAAATAGAAGTTGTTCTGTCTGATGAGTACGGAAGCTTAAAACCAATGTTCCATAAAGAACCTCTGGTGACTCTGTCACATTAAAGAATAAAGGCGCATCTGGAAGACCACTTAAAGTAACAGAATCTAAATTCAAATCTGCAATAAAAAAAAAGCATTATTTAATTTATCTATTTCACTTTAAAATATTGGTAAAAGAAAGTTAAGACAATTACATAAAAGTCATGAAATACAAAAAAAAAACATAATATTTGTGGAGTAAGACAAATACTAACAATATGACAAAAAATATTTTTTTATTTAATGTTAGAGATAAAATTTAGGCTAGAAATATCACATAATGTAAAGGATGATTTCTTGATTGGTAGTTGATTTGAAGTTTCAAATACAAATCTTGCTCTCAACAAAAAGTTGAAATGTATCTATAAGACTTTGGACTCTAGAAATAAAAACACGTTTATTTACCTTCTTCACATTTACCACCAAAGTGTGCCCAAGGGTCACTGCACACACATCTATACTCATACCAGTTCTCCTCACAGACACCTCCATTGTGACAAGGGTTTGGCCAACATGAGGACATACAATCAGTGGAGATACCACCCATATTACTGAAACAAAACATTATTTAGATTATTAATGTATAAAAAAAACAACAAAGGTTTTATTTTAGAAATATTGAAACACATTTTAAAAGCAGAAAGCAGGGCTGATTTTTTAAAAGCTATACATAACAGATCTGAAGATTAAGTATATTTTTTGTCTTAGACTCACCTTCCATCTAAATTTTCAGTAAGATCCACAGCTTGTCCATTGTAGACCAAACCATAAAGGCAACCAGTAAATTCATCATCATCTTTAAAATCCTCCAAAATTCTAACAAATATTCATAAATAAACAGAATATATATTTCATCCATTCTACATTAACACATTTTATATTTGCATCAACTAAAGTTGTAATGATCCATTAATGAAACTAAATGTTTAAAGTGTACAAACGCCTAATAGAAAGATCTCACAGCACTACTTACTCCTTGCTGACACCTCCAAAATACAAATTGCCTGAATAGTTGGCAATATTTGACAACCCCTTAGGTAGCCTTATCAGTGTGCGAGTTGTGTCCAAAGTAAATCTCACATTGTAAGCATCATGCTCCACACTGACCCTGTGCCAGTCTCCTTGATCTAAGCTGCGAGCAGACCTCAGTGTTTCCTCAATTTTATGAGGCCCTACTTGTATGTAGAACTTGACTGCATTGGCTTTAAGTAAAATTATTTAAAAATGGAAAGATATTGAAAAGAAAAAAAACAAATCAATCAACCTCAACTAACATTGCTGCTAAAGTTCTAAAATGAAAAAAAAAAAACAACTAGACTTTTAATAATTAAAAATAATTATTATTATGACATAGAAATGAGAATAATTGAATGTAAGCACTGCAGAATATATAAATCTATCTCACTTATCATCATTTATTATCATTAGTTTCTTATGTAATTAGAAATTGCTTTAGTTAGTTATGTAATCACTAATTTATATTTACTAGATGCCAGGTTAAACTAGTTTCTTCTAAAGTATTATGAAGAACTATATATGTCTGACATGAAAAAAAAAGGAAGCTCACCAGAAGTAATTTTAATATAAAATATGTTTGGCACAATGTTGTTACTAAGGTAACCGCCATGCTCATCAGGTGGTTGGCTACTCTGATACAGCAGTAAACACTTTGTTTTGTGCGTTTTGAAGTTAAACTTGAAGTCACCAGACTTCCAGGGATGTAGACGAAGGTAACTGTCTTTATGAACAATGGTAATAGAACGTTCAGATGGCTGTGATTCTGAAAGTGGTTGGCATAGCATAGGAGAATAAAAAGGTGATTACTGGCATTGCCCCAATGAACAATAATAAAATAAAATAGCTACACAGGGGGAAATTATGTGAAAAATGTAAGAGAAGAAACCAAGTAAAAAAAAAAACAAATCATGAGAAAGATCAATTAATTAAAGAATTTTCTAATAGGCAAAAAAAAAATTCTCATTCTCTCTTTTGAACTTACTATTTGGTAATTTTTCTATCTGCAGATATCACATTTTTTATTGGCAGTGTTTAGAAACTATAGAATTTTGTATTGACCTATATGTCAAGATAATACTTACTGCTTCCCCAACACTTTAAAGGACCAAGTGTCATTTGTGCGATGCCTTTAGGATTTTGTAAAAATGTCATTTCCATGATAGGAAGTTGCTTTGGCTCACGGTTATACCCCTTGTCAACGTAACGCTCTTTCTTGTCTGCAAGGTGAATTAAGATTATTAAATTGGAACCAAGAGAATATTATATTTAGCAAAAGCATATGCTGAAGATTTACAATTTAAAATCATCAGTTGTATAAAATATTTGTACTTAAGTCACAGTAGCAGTGTTCTCCTTCACAGCCATTGGGTCCTCGACAGTCACAATAGCCAGAGGATTGAGAGCCTATGTAATCAACTATTTCTCCACTTGTAGATTTGAACCAGGTTTTAGTACTTAGTCTGTAAAAGATCAAAATTTAAAAATTCAGACACTTCAATTCTGGTTAAAAAAAAAGAAAAAATTTACATATTTAAATCAAATTTTGAAATTCTAAGGACTTTTTTTCAAATATTATAAAAATAAATGTTTATTCTATAAAAATGATTTTCATTTAGGCTTGAGACACATAGAAGAAAGTGTACTTCACAAATCCAGCAAAATAAAAGCAAAACAATTTTAACGTATATATAAGTAATACTTTATTAATATTAAAGACATTACCTTATGGGTGAGTTGATGCAGTCATACTGAAGGTATTGCTCACATTTTCCTGAGTTAGTTGTCAAAGCTGTCAGCTGTTCTCTTGACATTTCCCTACCATTGCAAAAAAGTGGATAACATTTTTCAAAAGTTAAAGCTAATATTCTTTTAAAGATACACATTTTCATATGGTAAGCAATCTTTCTTAAAAAACAACTAATGATGTTAAATATAATGCTATTTGATCAAGTATTTATATACTTTTTTTATAAAACAGAAAATGCAAAGATTTTTCGAATTATAATTATAATAATGTATGATACATTTTTTACAAGAAAATTTCATTGTAAAATAACTTTAATTAAAATTTGTTACTTTTAAAATTGAATTTATAATTGAAATTTTGTTAAAATTACTTTATTACATGCTTTAATTAGTTGTCAATATACTTTATTTTTCAGTAAAATGCACGACATTTCATCTAAATTTGTACTATGCTCATAAAAATAATGAAAACTCAAGAAAATGCTATGATTCAAAATTTTGTAAACACATCATTCATCTGATGGAGACTGTTTTATTAATAAATAATTGTGAAGGTTATTGGATAAATAAGAGTTGTTTTTTTTTTATTGCTATTTATTTATATCTAAGGATAATTTAGTAATAAATTGTTTTTCTAGTTCTACTTTTGAAACAATATCTATTTCTACCTGTATTTCAGTTCATATCTACTGTCTGGCAGCCAAGATGCTCGTACAGTTGTATTTGGTCTAAAGTTGTGCTCTACTATTGTAGTTCCACCTGAATGATTCACATCCATCTCACACTGCACAAATGTGTGACTCAAGGGACCATCTCCATCAACATCAATAGGATAATATCCACTTAATTTATATCCCAAACTGTGGTAATCCTCACAAGAGGATGCATACCTGGCTGTGGTCATGAGAAAGAACAACTAAAGCAAGAGATCTAATGGTGATTATACATAATGAGCAAAGACAATTTTTCCAGCAAAATACACTTATAACAATGGTTGTTGGGACTAAAAACACTTTTTCCCTTCTACTTGCACTAAACCTACTACTAAGTAAAATAAACTTCAATTATTCTAATTGTCATAATTTATTTGAAGTTTTAAATTTTAATTACCATTTTATTGCAGTTATCAAGTAATAACAGGTAAAAATGCCTTCAATGTTACTCACAGAAGTGACATGCTTTGCCTTCATAGTGATTGCCAGGACAGATGCAATGTGTACCATCCCAGTCTGACAAACAAATTGATTTGTGCTCACAAATGTTATTTTCAGAACAGTGATCCACCAGAAGACATCTGCAAATAAGATAAGAAAAGATACTTTTATTGGTCCAAATGGAAAGTCTGTTTCGACTCCACCTCAGCATTACTACTATAACAATAATGATATAGATTTTAGATACATACTCATAGAAATAACAATAGAAAACAAAAAAAAAAAGACAAAAACAAAAATATATATATAAAAGGGTGAATTTTTTTTTACTAATGCTTTTTAAGCATAGAACCGATTCAAGATAGCATTAGTAGCCAGAAACAGAAAAGTTTATCTCTTATATAGATAACTAGACTAATATGCCTTGGCATGGGATATGTGAAGTGAACTGTCCAGAGATCAAAACTTGCCACTGTCATTTCCTGCAGGAGGTTTGAGCTAGAAATTAATCACCTTTATTTCTAAAGGGGCATCTGAAACTTATAAGAAGACAAATCAAGGGATATTAAACTGCTGAAAAGTCACCTAAATTGGGAAGAACCAAGTTGAAATTATATTTCACCCTAAAGAGGTAAAAAATCACTAAAAGTGACCAGAAGTTACAAAATAAACCTACTACAAGCGAAATGACTTTAACCAGCATATTTGTTTATTCCTTAAAAAAAGACTGAGGTAAATCACTTTCTGGAAAATAAAAAATCTGATTTGTTCTAGAATAGGCTCTATGCTGCTGATAAGGTTTTTTAGTCAACAGTGATGTGTCACAGCCCAATATACAAAGAAAAACTCTTTCGGCAACTGGCTAAGTTTTTTTTCCCTATGACAATTTGGATTAAAATGACAAGCAACAGTTTAACTATAAATGAATCATGACTTATTTCATTTCTTACCCATCAAGAATTAGTCCAACAGCAGATTCTGATTCCATGAGAGCTATAGGATCCAAACGATCTCCTTGTATTTTAATTCTTAGCATGCAGCCAACATAGCCATATTGTTCTGAAATGAAACAAGGAAATGAAACAACAAAATTCACAGTTCCCTTTTTTAGTTCACAAGTGGCTTTTAATGTAAAAGAAAAGCTATGATTAGATTAGCTACTCAGTAAGTCAGTTAAATCAATTAGATGGTAAACATGACTGTCTAGACACTTTATAACAAGGGTGATGTGTTTTACATAAATCAAGGTTATGTTTTTTTTATTAACAAGACAGGAAATAATTTTATGACATTTGATTACAGAAACTCTGAAACTATTTGAGAACACATAAAATGGGAACAACAGTGAATCTAATTTAACTGTAATTAATAATAAAGACTAAGCCTATGTTGGACAACCTATTGCTAACAGCTCATAGCTAAAAGTGCAAAATATACATTTTTAAGGAACATCTGTAATTTATATTAATAAATCTTACTATCAATCTTCCTAAGACTGTATCCTAAAATAACTGTTCCCTTGTGTTCTAATGCTCTGGGGTACTGGCTTGTTTCTGCTGTGTTACCATCAACTTGTACTTTCACTTTGCTGAGAACAAATTTCATGAGACAATAGATGAATAAAAAAATAAGTTAATCATTAACACTACCTATTAAGCAGAGCACTTACAATGTTATCAGTTAAATAAAAAATTTTATTTTTCATCCAATATAAATCATGTCTCAGAGTGAAAATGAATGAAATCTTGTGAATAAGCTTTGTTTCTTAGCACTAAAACTATGATTATGTTGTTGTCCACTTACCTGTTGACTAGAAATAACTGCACTTCATGCACCAGACCATCACTAACTATCAAAGGCAATGAAATGTTTTCATGAGTTGAAGGGAATCTGTCAGATGGCATGAACTGTAAGACTGGTTGTTTGTTTATAATCCAAAGCTAGAGAATATAACATTAGAATGCATTCTTATTATTATTAAAAATTAATCTTGCTTTATAAAGGAGTCATTAACTTCTAAGATAAAATGTTGTTGATATAATGATAATTATCATGACATTAATTTGTTGGAAGCTTGCAGGCATGTCATTTACCAGCAGCATTGCAGTACTGAGAATGAACAAACAACAATTACAGGAATTAGGAACTGCTTGTAAATGTGATGAAATATGTTTATTTACATGACATAAAACCAATTTCCATGAAGATATTAGATGAACATAATAACCTTCTAGCTTCACTTATAATACATTCATATCACTAAGTCCACTACTTGACTTCACATAAACTTGTTTCATCAATATAACTACTTGCTTCAACTTCTTATTACGACTTGCTAAAACAACCTGTCTTGCTACTACAACTGTACTTGATTGACTCTTCTGTCCAACTTGCTACTACAACTGTACTTGACTGACTCTTCTGTCCAACTTGCTACTACAACTGTACTTGACTGACTCTTCTGTCCAACTTGCTACTACAACTGTACTTGACTGACTCTTCTGTCCAACTTGCTACTACAACTGTACTTGACTGACTCTTCTGTCCAACTTGCTACTACAACTGTACTTGACTGACTCTTCTGTCCAACTTGCTACTACAACTGTACTTGACTGACTCTTCTGTCCAACTTGCTACTACAACTGTACTTGACTGACTCTTCTGTCCAACTTGCTACTACAACTGTACTTGACTGACTCTTCTGTCCAACTTGCTACTACAACTGTACTTGACTGACTCTTCTGTCCAACTTGCTACTACAACTGTACTTGACTGACTCTTCTGTCCAACTTGCTACTACAACTGTACTTGACTGACTCTTCTGTCCAACTTGCTACTACAACTGTACTTGACTGACTCTTCTGTCCAACTTGCTACTACAACTGTACTTGACTGACTCTTCTGTCCAACTTGCTACTACAACTGTACTTGACTGACTCTTCTGTCCAACTTGCTACTACAACTGTACTTGACTGACTCTTTTGTCTAAACTTAACTCAACTAACTTCTTCAACCGACTTAGCTTGACTTTCTAAAACTCTCCATCTCTAATAAGCTTGACTTTCTAAAACTCTCCATTTCTCATAAGCTTGACTTTCTAAAACTCTCCATCTCTCATAAGCTTGACTTTCTAAAACTCTCCATCTCTCATAAGCTTGACATACTAAAACTCTCCATCTCTCATAAGCTTGACTTTCTAAAACTCTCCATCTCTCATAAGCTTGACTTTCTAAAACTCTCTATCTCTCATAAGCTTGACTTTCTAAAACTCTCCATCTCTCATAAGCTTGACTTTCTAAAACTCTCCATCTCTCATAAGCTTGACTTTCTAAAACTCTCCATCTCTCATAAGCTTGACTTTCTAAAACTCTCCATCTCTCATAAGCTTGACTTTCTAAAACTCTCCATCTCTCATAAGCTTGACTTTCTAAAACTCTCTATCTCTCATAAGCTTGACTTTCTAAAACTCTCCATCTCTCATAAGCTTGACTTTCTAAAACTCTCCATCTCTCATAAGCTTGACTTTCTAAAACTCTCCATCTCTCATAAGCTTGACTTTCTAAAACTCTCCATCTCTCATAAGCTTGACTTTCTAAAACTCTCCATCTCTCATAAGCTTGACTTTCTAAAACTCTCCATCTCTCATACTTCTGGTCATATGTAAATCATTTTTACTATTTATATTTCCATGGTCTGTATTCACAGAATTCCCCTAAGTAAAATAAGGTACAATAAATCAACTATTTTGCCTGTGACAAATATTTTAAAAGTTTTCTAAAATATTATTTGCTTTCCTTTAGTTTAATCATACACAATATTGATAAAAAGGCAACAATGATATCTTTTATGAGATAAAATGTAGTATAATCAATAGCTCTTTTGATTAAGTATGGCAAGAACAATACTTGTAAGTTGATGACCTTTTGATCAAAACAAAAAAAAGTAAAATATTTTATAAAATCATTTTACACAGTGCTTTTCATACTGCAGCGTATTGTTAGTTAGGGATGAAATTGAAACACTCAAACCAGAAGCCAAATTAAAGCATGGTATTTGACTACACTATAAAAACTTTTCTGTGACTGATCCAGCATTTTCCGGATAGCAACAGACAACCTATTAACTATAAACTGTTACATTATTCAACATCTAATATTCAGTTCAACACTTTAAAAAAATTATTGTTACATTATGATTACCTCTAATCTACCAAATATATTTGCTTACCTCTAATCTACCAAATATATTTGCTTACCTCTAATCTACCAAATATATTTGCTTACCTCTAATCTACCAAATATATTTGCTTACCTCTAATCTACCAAATATATTTGCTGATCCTGTTTCTCTTTTTGACATCAGTTCTACAAACATCAGTATGGCTGTATTGTGGAAAGTTCTAATCTTAAACTCCACACTCAGGCTTTGTCCCACTTGACCAATGTCCCACCTCAACATGGAGGATGATCTGAAAGAAAATAAAGCAGAATGAAAACAAAAGCTTTTGATCACTTACCATTTATTTAACACAAACTTGTTTACAATGTAAACATGAAAAATTAAAAAAAAAATTCTTTCATACTGTAAATTATTTATAAAGCCAAGGCTTTACATACTACATTTGTTCAGATGATAAGATAATCTTACCTGGGGAATGAAATGGGAACTTCTGAGACTTTCTCGCATCCATATAGTGGACCAGATCCTCCATTGTATGAACACCTGGCATTGCCTTTAGAAAGCTCATACAACACAGACACATCATCAATATAAACATTTCGCAGACATCCCACAAAGCTTTGTGTAACAGGAAGACCTAAAAATTTATTGATAACATGTTATTAGAACAAATGATCTAAATGATATTTTGAAGTAAGCTTTTAAAAATTTATGTTTTTTTTTTTTATTTTAAGCTCTGTAGGATGTAAACATTCACTTATTTCCAATATTTTGGTTCCTCTTATGTTTGTTTCAATCAAAGATAGGTCTATAGGGCCTATTCTAAATTTTCTTGGCCTCAATAAAATTAAGATGTAGATATAGGAATCTAGATTAGATCATGTTTAAACTGAGAGCTAGTACTAGTCAGTAGGCCTACTAATAGATTTATACATCATAATGGCATATGGACTAGTACAACTATACTAGACCTAAAGTATAGAACTAGATATAGATCTATATAATAACAGTTTTAAAAAGTTTTCAAATTACTGAATCCAGCGCTACGTTGAAGAATACTCCCCCCCCCCTCTTTTTTTTTCCTTTTTTTTTTATTCAAGCACACGTCACCGGTGGTAAAATAAGTAATATATATATATATATAACAAATTTGTACAAAAGCTCCTTCTTTCCTAGTACCATTAGAGCATGGAAGGTTGCCTGAATCAGCCAGGAAAACATGGCAGAGTTTTAAGTCATAGATTAAGATTGATAATCTGATTTAGGCCTTTTTAGGGACATGCGTACGAACTTCGAAGTAGGCCTAATTTGCCCTAATCATCTTTTTTTTTTTTTCGAAGTAAGTTCTGTATTTTATAAGTATCGCGGACAACTGATAAAATATTTTTATTTCATCATGATCTTTCTTGTAACTCACACCTTTAGCTGTAGACTTTGAGACAGTCAAATAATTAAAGGTTAATATTATATGAAAAAAAAAGTTATGTTAGAGTAAATACCGCAGGATGATCTCTATTAAAAAAACAACATAGATTGTCGGAAAAGAAAAAAAAAGTGTTGAGAGGCGGGAAGATTAGCGACGAACGGAAAGGTCAACTTTTTTTTTTTTTAAAGCAGCTCAGCCCGAATGGAATCGATGAATGGCCGACAACATGTCATACACGGAGAATGTTAATTTAGCGGGGAGAGAACTCTGAGGAGAAATGGAGAGATTGAGCGAAGAATATAGATCTATACGAGATATGGCATTCTACACAAGTCACGCGGGTTAAGAGAAAACTAAAACGTTCAAGTGAAAATATGTCAAAATTAAGAAGTTTATATACTGACAACATGACACATCAATAGAACACTATTAACCTGCCGGTATTTAGACTTTAAAGATGCATCGTTATATTGTCTGCCGTAGTTATAGACACAACTCATTTATTATGATTTATAGATCTAGTCCTCGCCAAGACATTTTGTGTGATTAAAGGAAAATGATGACGTTGAGTCAGAACAACAGAAACAAATTCTAAGCTATTGATTTTGTTTTCCTAGATAGTAGGGAACACAGCAGACTAAGTGGTTTGGGAATTATGTATTAATGGATTATTCTTTCATGTCTGTCTACCGCCTAATCTGTCTGGTAGGCCTAATGAACATTGACATAGCTTCCTAGATCTAGTACCAAAAGATAATAATCAAATCGCTTTTGAAAAAGAAAAGGAATAAGAAGCCTTGGGCGTAACATTTTATTTATGGCTTGTTGTTATTTTATCTAAACACAGAAAGTCAACATTGTTGACTTCAAATCAAAATCAACAGCATGCTCTCTTCCGCTGAAAATCGGATCTTTTAAGC
Source organism: Biomphalaria glabrata (assembly GCF_947242115.1). NCBI lineage: Eukaryota > Metazoa > Mollusca > Gastropoda > Planorbidae > Biomphalaria > Biomphalaria glabrata. Next base: position 41,431,147 of record NC_074715.1, read on the forward strand.
TCCAGCCGAATTAAATGTCCCCTGGCATTACTGTTGATTGTAAACTCTCCATATTTCTATTTGATTTTTTTGTTATAAAATTAAGTGGTTAGACCTTGACAAGAATTGGTTAAATAAATAACTAAAAATACCCGGACACAATACGGCGATCTCAGGAAGCGGTAAAATTGTTTGAAGCCAAAATGGTCTTTAGTTGAGTAGACACGTAGGCTATACGTTACATCCATGTGGGTGTGAGAGAGGAGGGAACAAGAGAGGAGGGAACAAGAGAGGAGGGAACAAGAGAGGCAATACAGTTTGGGTGAGAGTCATTATTTAACAACGTCAATTGTGGTCGATTCCCACGGAATGAGTGGAGGACAATTCATCCTGACATACAAAGCAAACTGAAAGCTAATCGGCTGCTTCAATTAACAGGACACATTGTTTAATAAAGTGTATATTCCGTAGCCATCAGGAAAGTATTTCAAACGTCTACATGTGACGGCCTCCTCGACACCAACAAAAAATTCACATCCTCCCCCTCCCCACCACCATAAGCTAGAAGATCGAGGCGGAGACCCGGCCGGTTGTTCACTACAGAAGCGCACTCTCCTGGTCTCGAGACAATACTTTTCATCCTAATACATATATATATATATATATATATATATATATATATATATATATATATATATATATATGTATATATATATATATATATATATTATATATATATATATATATTTATTTATTTATTTATTTATATATACATACACATATATACAGTGCTTTTTTGTGACGGTACGCACCGGTAGGCCTACGGCGTACCGGTACTCTTTTCAATGAGGGAATAAAAACATTACTTTTCTTGTATTTGAACGTTTATTAATTAATTAGTAGATAAAAGTTAGCAAACCATCACTGAGTACCGGCACTTATTTATTTACAAAAAAAGCACTGTGTATATATATATAGGGTTAGGGTTAGGGTTATATATATATATATGCGCAGGTCAATTAAGATAAAGAGAGAGGCATAACTGGTCAAAACTAAAATGTGAGGGATATTCGAGGTACACCTGCACCTATTCTACATGTACTTCTGATAAGGGTGAAATAGTCGTTAAATCATCTTCATGTCAACAAGTATTGTAGTTGATCTTTTTTTTTGTTGTTTTTTGTCACATAAAAAAGTCGTCAACAGAACAATGTTCAATAGTCGGGAGAAATTCGACCGTTCTGAATTCTGATATCAGAAAGTCGAGTAGAGTCGCATTAGCGAAGATATGCTGAAATATCTTCTTCTGTAAAATAAAATATACATATGCATTCCATTTTAAGTTTCTTGAAAAATATATTGAACACCTTCACGTCTTCTAACGAGCGCGTCACAGTTAACGAAATGCTGAGCATCTTGTATATGATAAAAATGTTAACACAAAACTGGAATAACTACTTCCTTTAGGACAGAGGCTCTTAAACGTTTTGACTCGGGGACCTCCTTGTATAGTAAAAACTTGCACACGGACCCCTAAGGGAAAAAAAGCTGCATAAATGCACGTTATATAAGTAACATGTAAAAAAAAAAGCGACACACTGCAAAAGGATTTCTGTTACCACACAAGTTCCATGTTTTACCATAAGCTCGGCATAGCTACATTTGTGCCTGCGGTTGCATCGCTTATATTTATGTTGGTCTAATTGTTCAGGGTTTTTTTTCGCATCACCTCCTTACTTTGAAGGGCATGCACGACATCTAAAGAAACCAATCAAGAGTGTTCCGCAATCGTTTTGTTTCTAACGCGTGTCTGTACATATCTACACATACTTTTAAAGCTGGATTAACCCTAGACAATGCTTTCTTTGTCTTAGTTCTCTGTCTGCACTTGTCACAATTAATCTGTCTCTAATAAGACTTTTTTTTAAATCACCAAATTCACAGTTTTTTTTTATTTATTCATCAGCACAGTCAAGTAGCTATCAAAGTTACCCCCCCCCCCACCACCCACCCTTGGAGTAGCTGTAAAAAACTTGCGTATGTAACGCTTCTCTTTGGGACACAATATGCTCCAAATTTACAAACATATTAAGACTTTTAGATGTCAGTTATTAAGACTTTCAGAAGTCTGTTATTAAGAGTTCACTTACCTTTAGTCTCAACGAAATTATTTCCACCCCCAATATAAATGTGTGAGTCAAGGCTGAGATAATAATCTCTCAGGACTCTCTTCTCTGTCGACTTGCCGTCAAGATAAAATGTGACGTTTCTTTGGCGATGTTCAATGGTCAGATTGTGCCACCTGGGAAATAGAAAACATCCACTGAAAAGTTGATTCAATTTCACCATGAAAGCTGAAAAAAAAAAAAAATTCCTCCAATGTTTCCGACAGGTGAATTTCAAGTCTAAAAAAAGGATCTATATCTTTGCAATAGATGGTATTACTAATTATGTTTTTTCTAGACTGTATATATAGTCTTTATTTATAACGTATTTTCGGTACAATAAACAAAAAATGATATAAATCTATTTTAAAAATGTTGCTTGAAGAATTTGACAAAAATAATACAAAATTCCATTCAAAAACATTAAAAGAAATATTTTTCTTTTAAAAATAGCAATCTGATTCTGTTATGAAAATATCTATGTAAAAACACTTTTTATCATTTAAAAATGTAGTCTCTATATTCGATTTTAAACGATAAGTTACGGAAACGTGTTTTGTTACAATTTTATTTCTAAAAATGCTCAAGCATACATAATTTTATATTCCAATGGATTCATTTTTAATGGCATTTACAGCAAGTGGTAGTTAGCCAACAAAGTACATACACTACTTTGCCTTGAACTCGTGTGAACATAAACATGCTTTTTGATGAAAAAAAATCAGTCCATGCCAATGTAAATTAAGCTTGCAAATAATTAGAAAAAACAAAACAAAGAGATAATGCGTTTCTGTATCGGGGCTCAACTTGTGTGTCCCGTACATTTGCTTAAAAAACATTTGGGTTCTTATCACTTTTGCTTGGATATCCTTACAATATCTTTTCGAGTTTTTAATTCTGTTCTCGGAATCGCGAGTCAATGAGGTGGAACAAGCAACGTCTAATACATTTGATTCAAGACTCATCAATACGGAGAGATGTACATAACCAGAAGGGTATTGGCCGGGTGAGGGGAATTGACAAGGGAAGTAAGCTTGCAGCTAAGACAAATATATTTCATAATTTTTTAAAATGAAAATTTCGTTCAAATCGTTTTCCATGAAAATAGTAAATATTTACCCTTTCATAACATACTTGACTATAACAACAACAACAAAATGGTGATATTCGGCATCTTTGACAGAACGTTGAACTGCCTAGATCTAAATCTAACAGCAGAACTAGTTGATACTTATGTTACGATAAATGATTCAATAAGGCTTCTTAACTCATCCATCTCTCTGCCGCCATCAACATAGGCAGGCATTGACAACTATTCTTTCCATTTTCTTCTATTATAATGCTAGTCCCCACCTGTTTCGCACTATTTCTTTCAATTTGACTGACAATGTTTTGTTAGTTCAAGTTAACTCATCAAGCTAAACGAGTTGAATACCATCGTTAAAAATACCATTCAACTTAGGTATGCTAATGTAAAGGTTAAAAGTGACCATTTTTTTTTTTTTAGGAAATGTGTTTGTGCAGTTCAGCCAATAAACATCCACTAAACAAGTTTGAACTCTGAATGCGCTCCATTGTGACGTATTTTGGGGTAACACAATCGAAAAGCATATCAATACTTTACATGCTGAGACAACGAAACAAAAAATGAGTCTTTGCAACTAGCAGCAATTTCCCCGCGGGAAGTAATTGTCGGCAGCTGCTAAATGCGAATAGTTGATCCATTTCTGTTGATGTGTTGTGTTTCATACTTCAGGTCTTTTCACAACGGGGGCAAAAGTTTGTCACAATCTGATAATTATTAGGAAGCTCTATCATTGTAATCATAGTAGCCTTTAATTATGTCAAGTTTTTAAAATTATTTTATGCCTAAATATAAATGGAACTTCATTCACACCCTCGGGTTTTTTTTATTTCGACAATTTACATGATGGGTGTAAAAAAATATATCTAAGATTTAGTTGTTTGGTTTTAAAGTTCCTTCTCAAAATGTAATTGTCTGGGTCTGTTGCTCAAGAAAATAATGTCAATGTCTTTGATTCCAAAGTCAAGGATGAGAGCAGTGTTTCACATGACTATAATGTGATAAAAATGTAATTTTTAGATCAGTTATCAGGCTAAACTTCTATTTAACTGCATCGCTATGTTATTTTAAAGGACTAAATGGTTTTAAATAAAGCTAAAAAAAGCTCTTTCACTCTTATCTTATACATTACGACGTTAGTCTATTGATTTAGATGTTATTGTTAATGTTGTAAGCTGTGGATACTTTCAATAGAACGTGTGCTGCATGCATACAAATTAGATACAATAAAACATGTCAACAAGTCAAATAATATTAATTTGCAACGTTTTTATAATAACTGTTGTCATTTGAAAGTATGGGTGGAGATATTAAATTGAGGCTTGAAATGCAGCTTCACCAAAAAATTGAACGCAGCCAATAAGTAAGTTTTATTAACAACACTTTTGATAAATAACGTATATCCTTTATTTAAATTGTACGAATCACTAACTCCTTGCCTTACCTCCTACTATTCTTTTATTCATACGTCACTTCCGCTTTTAGTCAAGACTTAATTCAAAGTTTAGCTAGAGTCTGTTTCAAGTCCCTCTCCCATACAATCAAATCGCAACAATGTCAATGTTATGACTCTGAACATTTTAGCTCTATTATTAATATCACTTTGTCAGTCGAAAGAAAAAGCAAAGTATAATTCTTCTTAAGAAAAATGTCTCTGTTAGGCGCGAGGTTATTTTGTTAGTTGCTATTGCTATAATGTTAATTCACATAAAAATAAAAAAGTCAAAAAGAAGCTTTGCAGTATATAGATCTATACAGGTAAAGACAAAGCATTAGTTATTTCGTAAATTAATAAATCTGGTTAAACACTGACTTTTTATGGGCACAAAGAGAGAATTACAAAAAAAAAAAGTAATCAAAATAGTTGCTCACCTACTTCTGAAACAAACGAGTAAAGACACATTTAGTTTTAAAAGTTTGCAAAAAGTTTGAATGAAATGATGGGCGTGATAGTAGATGGGAAACTTTGAAATGCCTTTACTTGTCCTTTTTAGTAGTTATTAATACGCACAAAGGGATGATCACAGTTTATGCTTAGATAATGAAGAGTTTCAAGTTCGAATCCAGATGCAGGATCACAAGGCTGGGATGTTTAGCTTTAATGGGTAATGAACACTAATTGGGGATAGTTAAGCAGCAAGTCGTTGTTCTGGCAACATGATACCTTCGTTGTTCTGGCAACATGATACCTTCGTTGTTCTGGCAACATGATACCTTCGTTGTTCTGGCAACATGATACCTTCGTTGTTCTGGCAACATGATACCTTCGTTGTTCTGGCAACATGATACCTTCGTTGTTCTGGCAACATGATACCTTCGTTGTTCTGGCAACATGATACCTTCGTTGTTCTGGCAACATGATACCTTCGTTGTTCTGGCAACATGATACCTTCGTTGTTCTGGCAACATGATACCTTCGTTGTTTTTCATCGTTTAGGGTGTAGGTATTTTCACTATGTTTTTGTATTCACATTTTTGTTTCGCTTTAAAATTAGTTTACGTCATTTTTAATGATTGGTTGAAAGAAATGACGTAATACGTGAATAGAAAACATGCTCAATGATAATTAACATAAGTACCAACATCAAACTATTGGAAGTGATGGGAAATACACACGACAGACAAAAGAAAAACAAAAGGAATATATAAATATGAAATAAAATGTGTTGTTACAATGACTGTATCTTGTGACATCAAGTGAAGAATTCCATATTGTTTACGACTACATTAAATCATTGCAAACATTTCTAGTTTTCGGGTATTTCCACATGTTTAATTTGCTATGGACTTTAAGCACAATGGACCTCATTCACCGATCGTAAACAAATAACATTAAGTCACGTGATTCTCTATCGCTTCTATACAAATTACGATCTAATTTTAACCAACAATGGTTATCACGTGACAGTTTTTTTTTCGTTGTTTTATCAATATTATCACGTGACCGTTCGTTTTGATGAATGAGGTCCATTAAATTGATGACCAACTAACACAAGTATGTGAAATCCATACTTCATACAACAAATTCATACAAGAATCATTACATTTGGTTTGGTTTCCAAAAATGGATTTGCCTTTTCATGTCTCCAACACATAATTATTATAAAAATAGGTTTCAGATTTCAATTATTCAATTGTAAACCGCCCCTTTGTGTCAGCTAACTCAGTTGATCCTTATTGATGGCTCCGCCCCTGGGTGCTGTTGTATCAAGTATGGGAACTAGACTAAAGGACAAGGTTGACAATAATAGTGAATTCCCATTCTGACATTTGACGTGACAGTAACTAGATCTGGCTGTTTACCTGCCATCGTCCAGTCCTATGCCCTCAGCGAAGGTAAGGTCTTCGCTCTCAAAGGAGATGGAGACGTGGATGGAGCCGGAATAGATGGACACCGTGATGTGTGTGTGGTAGGGCGTGCTGCCCACAGCATACAACAGCACACCAGAACCTCGCTCGGTCTAAAAATAGAAAATAACATGAAGCTTTTATCATTTTGTAACATGAATAATGAGTGGATGAGTAACACAGTACACAAACCAGTAGGAGGGTCTGGGGGGAGTAACAATACACAAACATGTTGGAGGGTCTGGGTGGAGTAACAATACACAAACCAGTAGGAGGGTCTGGGGGACTAACAATACACAAACCAGTAGGAGGGTCTGGGGGGAGTAACAATACACAAACCAGTAGGAAGGTCTGGGGGGGGGAGTAACAATACACAAACCAGTAAGAGGGTCTGGGGGGGAGTAACAATACACAAACCAGTAGGAGAGTCTGGGGGGGGGGGAGTAACAATACACAAACCAGTAAGAGGGTCTGGGGGTGGAGTAACAATACAAAAACCAGTAAGAGGGTCTGGGGGGGGGAGTAACAATACACAAACCAGTAGGAGGGTCTGGGGGAGTAACAATACACAAACCAGTAAGAGGGTCTGGGGGGGGAGTAACAATACACAAACCAGTAAGAGGGTCTGGGGGGGAGTAACAATACACAAACCAGTAGGAGGGTCTGGGGGGGGGAGTAACAATACACAAACCAGTAGGAGGGTCTGGGGGGGGGAAGTAACAATACACAAACCAGTAGGAGGGTCTGGGGGGGGAGTAACAATACACAAACCAGTAAGAGGGTCTGGGGTCGAGTAACAATACACAAACCAGTAGGAGGGTCTGGGGGGGGGAGAAACAATACACAAACCAGTAGGAGGGTCTGGGGGGGGGAGAAACAATACACAAACCAGTAGGAGGGTCTGGGGAGGGGAGAAACAATACACAAACCAGTAGGAGGGTCTGGGGGGGGAGAAACAATACACAAACCAGTAGGAGGGTCTGGGGAGGGGAGAAACAATACACAAACCAGTAGGAGGGTCTAGGGTGAAGTAACAATACACAAACCAGTAAGAGGGTCTGGGGTGGAGTAACAATACACAAACCAGTAGGAGGGTCTGGGGGGGAGTAACAATACACAAACCAGTAGGAGGGTGTGGGGGAGAGTAACAATACACAAACCAGTAGGAGGGTCTGGGGGGGGAGTAACAATACACAAACCAGTAGGAGGGTCTAGGGTGAAGTAACAATACACAAACCAGTAAGAGGGTCTGGGGTGGAGTAACAATACACAAACCAGTAGGAGGGTCTAGGGTGAAGTAACAATACACAAACCAGTAAGAGGGTCTGGGGTGGAGTAACAATACACAAACCAGTAGGAGGGTCTGGGGGGGGGAGTAACAATACACAAACCAGTAGGAGGGTCTGGGGGGGGAGAAACAATACACAAACCAGTAGGAGGGTCTTGGGGGGGGGAGAAACAATACACAAACCAGTAGGAGGGTCTGGGGGGGGGGGAGAAACAATACACAAACCAGTAGGAGGGTCTGGGGGGGGGGGAGAAACAATACACAAACCAGTAGGAGGGTGTGGGGGGGGGGGGGAGTAACAATACACAAACCAGTAGGAGGGTGTGGGGGGGAGTAACAATACACAAACCAGTAGGAGGGTGGGGGGGGGGGAGAAACAATACACAAACCAGTAAGAGGGTCTGGGGGGGAGAAACAATACACAAACCAGTAAGAGGGTCTGGGGGGGAGTAACAATACACAAACCAGTAAGAGGGTCTGGGGGGGGGGTAGAAACAATACACAAACCAGTAAGAGGGTCTGGGGGGGGGGAGAAACAATACACAAACCAGTAAGAGGGTCTGGGGGGGAGTAACAATACACAAACCAGTAAGAGGGTCTGGGGGGGGGGAGAAACAATACACAAACCAGTAAGAGGGTCTGGGGGGGGAGAAACAATACACAAACCAGTAAGAGGGTCTGGGGGGGGGGTAGAAACAATACACAAACCAGTAGGAGGGTCTGGGGGGGGTAGAAACAATACACAAACCAGTAGGAGGATCTGGGGAGGGTAGAAACAATACACAAACCAGTAGGAGGGTCTGGGGAGGGTAGAAACAATACACAAACCAGTAGGAGGGTCTAGGGTGAAGTAACAATACACAAACCAGTAGGAGGGTCTGGGGAGGGTAGAAACAATACACAAACCAGTAGGAGGGTCTAGGGGGAATAAACAATGTAGAAATCTATGCTGCAACAGGAAAACAAAAGAGATACATTAATAAAAACAAAATTCAATTTTAATCAAATTTTGAAATATAATGCGAAATGTAGACATATATCAAGTCTACTGTTATGCTAGGACAAATTTGTACAGATGCTCCTTCTTCTTCCCTAGTGTTATTAGAGCAGTGAATAGGTTGCCTGAGCTAGCCAGGAAAACCAGTGACTTGGCAGAATGTAGGTCATTGGTTAATATGCATGACTAAATGCATTACGCGTAGGATGTAATTATCTTCTTTTTTTGAAGTAACGTCTGTATTATATAAGATAAGATACAGTCTACTATCTATTACTTTGTATTATATAAGATAAGATACAGTCTACTATCTATTACTTTGTATTATATAAGATAAGATACAGTCTACTATCTATTACTTTCTCCCTACAACCGACTATAACGAGTTACTGTAATATTAAAGAAACTTGATAGTATTTTTCCCCACTTATTCCTACAAAATGTATCACAGCATGGGGCGGGTTGCTTAACTCAGCCATGAAAACGAATCACTTAGCAGAGCTTCAGTCTCTCTTTTACATGCACGACTAGATTAACACGTCGATTTGCATATTATGTGATTATCTTTGAAGAAACACCTTTTATGTATAATATACGAAGATCATGGCAATGTCTTCGATTCCAAAGATTGAAAAGAAAACATTGAATTGATAGATAAGTCGCCCAAACGGCCAGCACACCTATATGTAGAGATATTGCGTATATAGAATGGCTGCTTGGTCGTATGCGCGCTGGGCTGTCGTTCGGTTGTCTCGATAGTCCCATGTTAATGCCTTTCCCGCTGCCAACCTCCGTCGTCCTGCGGGAGGCTTGGACTAGGAAGTAGATTTCTGAAGGAGCATCCGACATATGTAAAACAATTTTATAAACATAGGCACATTAGGCATGGTACCTGTATATATTCATCACATTCAACTGACTATTTAGTTAATGCAACATACATTCGCTCTAAAGCTTAAAGAACTAATAATCTAAAAAATAAAAAAAAAATCTGTCAATTTAAAACACCCATAATGTAAAGGGCAGTAACGTGCTAGAAACAACATTTAACATCTATGCTAGTCCAGCAGTCAAAACCAGAAACCTTTTCAGTTTCTCATTACGCGAAAGTCAATAACAGATCTTAGTCTGGTCCAGACTCCGGTGTCTTAGGAGATTTCAATATAAGAAGGACAATGGGAATCAAGAAATGTTTGAAACTGTTCTATGAATAGATCTAGAAACAATATCTGGTTAACGTCCACTTAAATGTATGGACAAAAAGTTGTTTTGGGTTTAAAATTGTATGGGAATATTAAGAAGCAAAAAGTAGGACCTAATGTAACTTTAATAACCAAACACTTATTACCCTGATACCTGATACAGAAAGTACCATAGAGCTTTTTACTTTAGTAGTTCTTCTATATGAGACGAGCAGAGAATGAATGGCTTTTAAAATGGTTATTGGGTAAACGATAATTAAAAGTGAACTAGATTATTCATCCATTCATCCTTCATACAATCCCTTTATCTATCCATCTATCCGCCCCTTCATTCATCCATCCTTCAATTCATTCCATCTATCTATCCATCTACCCACTCATTCATCCATCAATCCTTCAATTCATTCCATCTATTAACCTATCCATCTACCCACCCATTCATTTATCAATCCTTCAATTCATTCCATCTATCTATCCATCTAACCACCCATTCATTCATCCATCCTTCAATTCATTCCATCTATCTATCCATCTACCCACCCATTAATTCATCCATCCTTCAATTCATTCCATCTATCTATCCATCTACTCACCCATTCATCCATTCTAATTACAACAGACACACATTACCTTAAACTCCAAAGAGACCCTGGTGCTATCCATAAACCGCCTGCCATCTGAGTACAGCTGATAAGCGACATACTCGTATCCACGAAACGTTACAGTAGTCGAGGCTGCAACATAACACATACAACATACAAACAAATGTAACAATGTCATTGCCTTAGTTAAACTTAGCACGAGACATACATATTTCCCATTGTATCCCACAAGTCAAGAGGTTCATGTGGGTGGTGGTGCTGGTGTTGTCATTTCAATTTCAAAATACATTACTCTCTCTTGACCAATGTTTATTTACAAATGGAGAATGAGCGTTGAAGTCCAATAATTTCGCAACAAATGGATCTATCCACACTGTGTTTGCTACAAAGATCCGTGTATAATGTTTTGTTTTACACAGCAACCTACAATCGTAATACTATAGTTGTCTGTGATCCCCAAAACTGAACAGTACTAAATGTTTATAAATATTTTAAAAAATAGTTTCTTTTTATTCTTTCTATTTTTTTAATTCGTTTTTGTAGATATATAATTTTATCGTGTAGTGTAATGACTTAAGGCCACAAAGAAAGATAAAAAGACCAATAAATCAATGTAAGGGCAACTATTATCGTCTGGAAACACTTCCCCGATCTCTCACTGAGATTAAAATCATCTCTGTAAATATTATTAGTTAAATGTCAAGGTCAACCTCGAATGTCTCGAGAGAGAACAAGAATTATTCAGAAGCAGAAAGGCAAATCAATGAAGAGAGTTATTACAAAAGGTTGTGTTATAATGTGTTATCAATAACTACCAAGATGAATACGTGCTTTTTCTTATGGAACTTATCAGATTTAGTGTCTAATTATGTTCATTGTAGCTTTTCCTAAAGAAAAACAAATTAAGAGCATCATGATCATTTTACTTTTTTTTGTGTGCTTGGAAGCCAAAAAGAAATAGAACAGAATTTGCATGAACAAAAATGTAGGCCTTTATTTTGCGCAAAGTCGTTTTTAAGTTGTTAAAACCTAACTTTGTCTAGAGAAAATCACGTAGATCTAGATCAGAAGCCACCATTCTTCAGTTATGAAGTGAAAGCGGCGATGCCGTGTTATCAAAGCTGCCCTCCTCCAAGACAACCCCACGCACTGGGCACTCTAGTCAATATTTTGATTGCCTGTGTCGACCAGACCGACCCTTACTCCTTCAATCTATTCCCTGCCAGCCTATCAGGCTTATGACAGCCATTCGCCACAGCAGAGAAATGAGTTGCTGGTTTTGACTTATTCCCCCAGCAGAGCCTCGAGAGATGTCGAGTACTAGATGCTGGGCACAGGTCAGTTTAACCTTGTCATTCTCCAGGGCCAGTTGAAGTGGAATTAGATTGTGTCATGTCATTCACCAGTAGTAAAATATCAGAAGATATACCTATGTAGTTCTATAAATACCGGGTGGAAGAGGGTCGTTTTGAGTTTGATCGTAACTCCCTGATGGTGGGGAAGTAGAATCAGTTTGATAGTAACAACATAATTGCGAAGGGTGGGCGTTTGATGATGTTGAAAAAGGGGGGGGGTAGGTGGATAGTAACAACATGATGTGTTGTTTTTTTTCAGGGAGGTGTGCTAAATAGAAAAGTAATTTAAAAAAAAAAATAAAGTGTAGTTGTATCAATTAGTTTGGATAGGTCATGTGATTAAATTTGTAATAGGACTAGACTAACAATAACAAATCTGTGCGATTAATAATATTTTTTACCAATTGTTTTTGTTTAGCGCAATTTCATGATTTTAGCTTTCTCAATACGCCATGATCCTATCACTTATCTGGACCAGTGGGAAAATGGAGTGCTAACTACTCTGCTAGTGAAGTACTTGTGACCAGAGAAGATTGTTTAGTTATATATTGTTTGTTGCAATTTAGAGCGGCGACCTATAAAGGGGACTAATTCCGCTTATACCACCACTTCTATCAAGTACAATTTCTTTCCCTTGTTCGGAGAAATAACGTGTACAAACATTTGTCCAGACAGACAGACAGAGTAGGCTGATATAAGCTTTGTAAAAAATCAGCCTAGTGTTTATGAGGATAATCTAATAATAACATCATGATTGTTGTGGAGGGTGTGTGTGTCATTTGGTTAGTAACAATATTATATTTATGGAGGTCAGTGAGTACTGTACTGATCGTTATGATGGTCAGTTACAAAGCACCAACATGAACATTATGGAGGTTTGTTTGGGCAGCTGGTCAGTGAAGACGAATGACACAAATGTACTGGTCTCAGCGTCTCGAATGATGATGTATGGAACTGTGTGAGTCATTCTTTGGATTTGATTTATACAGGGATTAGAATGGAAGATTGTCAAGAGTAAAGGGAACACATGGGTCACAGAGAATGGGAATGAATGAAAGAGAGAATGCTGAAGAAAAGAGAGAAATAAATACATTAATATAAATCTATAGAAAACTATATAAGGAATACAAATTGCAGTATAACTGAACTTGTTCTGAAGAGGTAACTTGTGGACGACTTGTGCCCTGAATAGTACTTCAATCTTAAACTGAACTTATTATTAAAACTTCACAACAAACAACACGAAATGAGTTCAATAAATCTCAAATCAATGTGTAGTTACTGCAAAGAAGGGTATCCGTTTTTAACATCGCGGTCATTAGGAAAAAAAACCCATGAAGTCCCAAAATCGCCTAATACTAACTTAGTATATCTAATATAGCATGCCCATATTTGACATCTACGACGTTATAATAACAACTGCTTTCTAAATTATTTCGATATTATATTTTTCAATTTTTTAAATCTACATCAAGTTGACTTGAATAGAGGTATTGTAAAAATAAACAAATCTACGAGGTAAATATTTTTAACCATTTCTTTATTTTTATCATCAAATCATGGAACTGATCAAAGATCACTTTAGGAACTATGTGAATTCTGAAGTGTTTCATACCTAATCAAAGATTGAATTTGGGATGAATAAAAACCTAGAACATAGAGGTCACTTGATGGAGGTAATATGAGATTCAGTTCAGGGGCATACACTGATTATTCGTTAGACCACAGACAAGACAAAGGTACATTCATTGTCTACTTCATTACACAAGAGTACACAACTTATATTGACCCTACAGTAAAAACTGAGGTTGGTTCTACATAACCTTAGCTATAATCGAATGGGTGAAGAATGTCACATTTGGCACCTTAATCATTTCTTGACAACTTAACTTTAGATTCTGGCACACAAAAGTTATTATAGCGTTCTAATTCTCGGGTGAATCTTGGTAAAGACTGGAAGTTTGAGTTTCGGGATTTTTAGGAGTCCACTCAACTCTAATGGATACCTGACATTAAGACTAAGACTGCTATATTGGTACTTATTGGAAAGTAAAGTCGTTGTGCTAGCCACATGACAATCTCTTAAACCGTCGGCTTTAGAAACAGATGATCTTTAGGCCTACATCATCTGCCCATTAGATTGCAATGGCTATTTTACTTTAAAAAAAAAATTCTTGTAAATAATTACGTAAGGATAGATAACGAGTCAACGAGAGCATTCCTGAGTTAAAATTGAACATAAAATGAATAATATTCAAAGAAAAATAAAAAGACTATGCGCCCTTGCAGTAGAATGTTAAAATCTCTCAAGTAGAGTTACAGCTTACTGTTATCAGTGTATGAAACATTCTATGCTCAGATTCGATTCCCTGACCTTGACCTTCACCAAGAAATTCATAGTTGTGTGGATTCATTACGATAGTCTATGGAGATCTGCATGCATCTGTCCGAGCCAATGACCAAGGCGACCAGACAATGGCTAGTGTCACAATGTAATTTTAGCCAAAGTATAAGGAATACAAAATTAAATTATCCCCTGACTCCGCAGAACGGGAGATACACAACGTTCAAAGACAAATCTTCGGACGCTCAGAAAGCATTCATTATTTAAGGAACCTAATGAAATCAACAATGTAATTCCTAAATTGAGGTTTTGCATTGAAGGTAGAAGAGTTATCCTTATTATACAACTGAAACCATTCAGGAATACAAACAACGTAAATAATCTGAACGAACAGAAATGAATTCGAGACATATCTGATTGCGAAAAGTATGAAACTGTGGTGAAATAATCGCTCTAGTTAACAACAGCTCAATAACTGGCTTATTAGTAATACAGTAGTAGCTTATTAGTGGTATAGTACCACTTTCTAATTAGCTAAAGTAGGACATGAGTCAAGTACTGGTGGTGTGTTTCTCTTATTTTATCACCACAAACCTAGATCTAAAGTTTACTTATAAGTTTAAATGCCAAGATTGACCACGGGAATATGCCACAAAGTCATAAATAAATAATCGTTGTGTCCAAATAAATTCTACTGCTTAGACTAGCAGTAAATAAAAGTGCGCCAATTGCCAGTTAATAATATCTTATATGCATATTTTTATTCGAGTAATAGCGAAAAGTATGTTTCTCGAGAGAACATTAATTTAGATCTAGAGTATATTTTTTCTCACTTTTTACTGTTAAAATTAAACGTTATGTCATTGTCAGTCCTTAAACTGTTTCCCATGCATTACATTACAGTTAAAAACAAGTACTAAAAAATTCCAGCATGGTTTAAACAAGCGCTAAGAATAGAAATAGGTTCTAGATCTAAAAAGTTATCAGATAAAAGATTGAACAAACAAAAGATGGCTGCAGGCAGCAGTCAGAGAAAGTAAAATGTATTTATTTTCAAATGACATTTTTGTTAATGTGACCTTCGAACTGAGTGCTTTGATTGAAAAGTAACAAGTTTTCCTGCACCCTCCCCCATGACACCATTGGGACAAAATGATTTTCTTCCTGACTAGGGAAGGGGAAGGGTTCGAGTTTGGGATTACAATTTTTAGCGGCCCCCGAAAGGGGGAAAGACGCTGTTAGTTTTGTGTGGCCTGTCTGTCCGTCTGTCCCGTTTAGATCTCGTAAACTAGAAAAGATGGTGAAAATCCACATCATAATATTTTAAACCATTCAAAGTTCTGATGCAACGGCGAAAGCGAAACATGTAATTTTTTTTTTTTTTTTGCCACATCCAGGGCAAGCATAACCATTGTCCGCAGGTGGTCGATTTAGATTTTCTTTTCGTCGTCTGTGTTTGTCATCGGCAGCAGATTTTCTTTTGGTCTCAAATGTGTATCCCGCGGCCCACAACAAAAAAGTTAGTCCTATGTACAATCTCTGACATTTCTTCGGCTTCTGAATACTTAATATACCCTGCCCTGTGTTATTTTTTTAACGTAACCCCTTCCTACACACACAAAAACACCCGCTTTCACACTTTTCGGCCTTTTTTTTTTAATTACAAAGACAACCCTTCACTTTTTTTAGCATCCTCCGATTGGTTGACCATTCATCATACACTTTTCAGCTTTTGAATCTATAAATAGCATCTATGAATAGTTTAAACACTTTTTTTCTTGTTTCCTTTAATCATGAGAAGAAGACTCTAGATCTATCTTTTAATTGCTGCTATTTTTTTTTATTTTGACGTCTGAAAGAAGGCGGAAATGACGTAAGGCATATTAAAAATAAGTAGACTTAGGGAAAAAGAAAAAAAAGATTGCTACGTAATTAGCGTGCTATTTCTATTTATGCATTATATATAGACTGCGGTCTTTTGGAGAAATACAGAAAATACAAGGTTACAAAGACAGTTTGTGTGAAACAAACTCAAAATCGGCCCCGAAGTGGACCACCCAGGCAGGTTAAAAGGCCGGTATCAATATTTTCAGAAAGAACATCAGAATGAAGTTCTATCAAAGACAAAAGACAGAGAAGAATGGAGAAAGAAGCGGTCTAAAGCATTGGTGAATGTGAAGTTAGATGTGAACCTGGTCTAACTGATGTCTTATATTGAATATCTAATTGATCTACTTGTTTTGTAAAGGGTCAATCGCTTATTCAAATCCTCAAGAAAAAAACATTTCGAAAAAAAAAATTCGTTTGGTTCTGTTTTCTGTGTCTAGTGTAAAACATGAATATGAAAAACCATTAATAAATTGTTGTTTTAAATTATGTCCAACTTATATGCATACTAAATAGATTTTTTTCTCTTTAAAAAAAAGTTAACATTTTTTTGTGTGTAAATGTAGTAGTTAGTATGACAGAACTTACATAACTTAGAAATACAAATGTGAAAAAAATTTTTGACCAAAAATCTAAAACCATTTGCATAAATGTGTTAAAAATATGGTACATTGTCATCTCCCCTACTAAAGAGCCTTCCGTGTTTGTTACTATTAATAGTGAATAGTTGTAATAGTGGTGTATTTTTATGAAAAAAAAACTGCTTGCATAAGTGATTTAAAAAATTAGATTTTTCGCTTTCAGAAAAGAAAAAAGTAGCCGTTGCATCAGAACTTTGAATGGTCTAAAATATTATGATGTTGGATTTTTACTATCTTTTCTAGTTTATGAGATCTAAACAGGACGGACGGACGGTCGGATGGACGGACGGACAGACATTCCACACAAAACTACTGTTTTCAGCCGGTTCTTAGCAAGCGGCTAGGATGTAAAAGAAACTGTGTACGAAATTTCATGCGACATTGTTTTTTAATAGATCTTTTGATCAATCAGTCAGTCAGTGGTAACTTAGAAATATATAATAGTTTGTATTGTATTGGTGATGTTTTTATAAAAATAATAAAAATAATAATTGTGAATCTTAAAAACAAAAGAGGTGAATGTCTTTGTAGATAACTACTTTACTAGCTGCATGTATTCTTTCACTTTCATTCAAAAGCTGTCACTCTGAAATCGATTTCAGTCGTCTGCAAAGTCTGTCAGATGGGGGAACTAACTGAAGTGACCTTGCCCCTGCAATGCCAGACGCAATCTCTGAATTCCGTTCACATTCCCTTCTACAGACCGACTGCACAGATCCTCGATAACAAAGTAATTTTGGAAATGGCGCATGGGTCTTTGCGTAGGGACAGTGTATTGAAGTAGACTCAACCCAGAATGCAGAAGTGAGATAAGGTCAACGCCTGACAGTGTCGTGGTGACATTTCGACAGGAAACTGGAGGATAATTAAATCGAATTACTTGTTTGCGCTGTTATTAAAACACGGGACAAAGTAATTCTCTGAATAGAATGTTACATTATTGTCGTCAATGAGATGTGTGAGAAGAAAATCAAATACTTTGTGTTCATTACATTTATTCATTTCACTATTTGTTGCGTCTTTCTCCATAAATTGTTGTTTACAAAGGTGATGTCATTATCATTAAATGAAAAATCCGAGTGCTACTTTTTTAATGAAAGTCTTAGATACTTAGCATTGCGACGCACCATAGATAACGGACTTTAAATGCTACATTTAATGACGTCACGGATAGTGGGCTTAGCTTGTCTACGTTAATATTATTCAGCGCTAATTAGGACTTCTAGGTGATAACATCGTATTATGGACATAGACTGTACTGTGGCCTTTACGTATTAAATTTTGATCAAGTTATTCAACGGTCTGGATTTAGTTCTTCGCTTGTTCTTGTGATAGTGTTAGTTCGTGATTGCAAATAATACACCCGTACAAAACACACAAACATCTTCTGAGTAATCGGTCGAAGCCAGACAGCTATTTAAGACAAAACAAGAGACACTAAATTGGCCTACTATTTAGACTCGCTGGGAGAAATGCATATATCTAAAATAAGATTATGTACTAAATTGGCCTACTATTTAGACTCGCCGGGAGAAATGCATATATCTAAAATAAGATTATGTACTAAATTGGCCTACTATATAGACTCGCTGGGAGAAATGCATAGATCTAAAATAAGATTATGTAGAGTAGTTTTCCCCAAAACATTTTCCTTAATGGAACACTTCGCACATTCTGAGTAGTTAGCGAAACGCTTTGCCTATTTTGTTTAAAGATATTACTTCACGTGGTGGCCTACTAGTTAATTATTCCAGTAGTTCGCGGAACAACTTTTCAGGCCTCGCGGAACACAGTTTGAGAATCACTGCTGTAGAGAAATCAAAATTTGAATAAATAAAAACACTACGTTACTCTGGTAGTTCGGAGCTGTTTAGATCAACCTCAAATCTTGTGTATCTGGAGATTTGAGAGAGCTAGATGAGAGATAACTAGCATTAGGCTACAGTCCGAGAATAGCAACGTTTTCACAAGATTCTTGTATTGGTAAGGAAGAGGTGACCGCTGGTCAGTCCATTACGGGATCAAAAGCAAGCAACCGACGTCACTGAAACCATTCTATTTTTAGAACTTAATTATCTATCGGTCGCCTAAAGTTCCTGCCAAAAACAAACACGATATCCTAGATCAAAGAATCCATCTCGCAGACCAAAACACATTTGCGTAGTAGAGAAAGCCGTGGTCAGATACCACTTCGAGATTCCCACAGCACCTACTTTGTTATTTAAACATATGAAAATCCATAACGACTCAACCTTGGAAGACTAAACGTCAAATACAGAGATCGATAACTCTTGTATAATAGGCAGTCAAGGTAATTGTTTTTTTTTTATGTCCTCGCTATAAGGGGGAACAAAGTGATATGCCGCGTGCTCTGTTGCATTACAATAATATCTGAAAACTCTTTGCTGGCATTGATTTCTAGAGGGATTGCTTATTTTTTAAACCATAGAATTGATTTTTTTTTTGTTTGCATTCTTTTCCCGGAAATTTTTTGAAACAAAGACTTCATTTGAATATAGCGATACAGTCATGATTATGTATAATCAAATGATTATAAACAATATTAAAAGACGTTGAGGTCAAAGAAAGACTGAGACAGAGAAAGAAATCCAATTCTTGTTCTTGTAATTGTATTTCAAATAAAGGTTGAAACTCCAGGGAGATGGTAATGCTCCATCACTTAGATCGGCAATCACTAATGACTTTTTGAGTAAACATGAGATCTAAGTACGGTTGTCCAGTTCCTACCAACCAATCACACCCCACTGTCCACAGTACTGAAAACTTGGAATAGCAGACATTTATCTCCTTCTGGCTAGTTTTTGATGAGACGTGTGCGCGATAACTGCGCATGTCTGGGTCAGCCTAACCCTCCACAGTGGATGGACTTGTTGATGCCCCAGCACATTATGAGCTAATGTCAAGGAAACGAATGCCAGTAAAGCCCAGCCCAGCATGGTCATGTCAGAGAGCTGTTATTCTTGAAGATAATGTTTGGACAACTGTTGCGATAATTTACATTTATTATAATTGTTTTATGAATACTGCGCTGGGCAAAGTCAACGTAGAGAGGTGAACTCAACCCCACTCGAGAGAGGCAGCGCTCTCTCTGAAGGCAGTTTCTCTTTCTACATGTCATCATATGAATGGGGGGTGAGGTGGGGGGGGGGGTAGAGAGAAAACGACCTTTGATACTCGATGGACGTGACAGAAATAAAAATGGACAGAGGAAAAATGATACCTGCACAGAGTGGAAAAAAACAGCCAAAGTTCTTTATTGTTCTATTCTTCCCATAGTAAAGGATTCAACTGTAAACGTGAATTGGTTTCTTTGTTGCGTGAAATACTGAACTTTTCCTTAGTCAACGGACTTATAGGCATTCGTTTTATTACTAATGGCCTCGAAGACATTCGCTTTATTATTACTGTAAAATAAAATAAAATTTAATCCAACCTAACAGTTCAACTTATGAATGAAATTTGATTTATTTATTACGAGAAACGCTTCACTCTTTCATATCCTCGGACTCCAACACATTGGCTCAAATATTAGAGTAAGAGATAAAACAAAGTTCCGAACATCAGCTCATTGTGTTTTTTATTTCTATTTTTTTTTCCGTTATTATGATAAGACATTTAAAATTGGGAATAATTTATTTTTCTAAAGAGCTTTTTTTAAACCACAATAGTGTCGAAAGTTCTTCAAACCAAATTTTTTAAAAATCTTTTGTTTTTAATCAGCTTAACTGCTAAGTTTTATAGTAACATACACTTACACCCAGCAACAATTTAGTTGTAATTTGGTCAATTTAACGTTTTAAAAGATTGTTCATGGTTCAATCAACTTTCAATGTTGCCAACTATATTTTTAATAAAGCTACAAAAGGAAGAGCTAATAAGATTAAGAGAACTTAAGGAAAAAAAACAACACTTCCTCTATTCTGTTCAGTTAGCTATTTATAGTTTTGCCCACCACGGATGAAAATCTCTAATACTGCTATTACAAATTCGTCTATTGCGTAAACTTTAAGGGTTAAAATAGCGACCCTCTAAATGTGAAAGACATACGGAAACAATTAATCTAGGTACTGTTCATTGTTTCTTTACCTTCAATATCGCAGAATGGTCCCTCAAAGTCTGTGCCGTAACAGTCACAGGTAATGTTGACATAGTTGTTAATACATTTGCCAAGGTTGCAGGACCTGGCACCTTCACATAGATCCAAACAGCCAATATCCACGGACCGGGTCACGTTGTAGTTGGGTGCCTTGGGGGTACCGTCTGGTAGATCATAATAGATGTCACTGATGCAACCGACAAAAGGAGGCGCCGTGCTTGGTGTCCGAGGTTTAGCATCTGTAAATGAATATTTTTTTCAAAGAACTTTTCGTAATAGTACTTTGTAGATAGAAGTACATAAATTTAGAATACTGTCAAGCTTAAATGTATATGCGGGATACAAGGTCAAGGCTAGTCGCAAGAATGTGACGTCGCATGATCAGATGATCATGAATGTGCGTGAGTTAGGTGAGGTCACAAAAAGTCGGGAAAAGAGAAAGGTGAAGGCTAAGATAGAATGGAAATGAAAGGGAGGTTCTAGAGATTTTTGTGGACGAGATTATTTAAGGAGGTAGTTTTTCCTCGTATTTAGTCAGAATGAGTTCAATGACGTTAGTTAAGGTACAAAGTTGGTTTTAGTTTTATTCTATCATCATTAATTATATAGTCTCGTGTATTTGAACTGTATTTACTGTATCTAGATTTATTATTTCAAGTAGATACTCAAGTCAAGGATATCTACACTGTGTCATTTTAGTGTATCTTAGTAATGTTTGACTTATATCATCGTCATAGGCGATCTGCAAGCCAGTTGATTTTGGAGAAGATACAACACAGAGAACAAATTGTTTGTAAGGTATGACGTAATAACTATCAGCTAGGACGTACAAGGTATCGGCTTTGTAAAGTGTTGTACTGTTATTGAAAGTGGATCATGCATTGCACATTTTAAGTAAGTGAACGTAATCCTTCACACACATCCACATTAGTTTGGGCTCGAGGTCCACGAAATGCAAATGAGCCAGGCCAGCCAGGTTATGTAACAAGCAAAATATACAAATAATATAGTAGCTTATTATAATAAAATAGCTTATCTGAGTCAAAGAACTCGACATTTACAAGCATCTATCGATATATTTCCTTTTTTCAATATCAAACAAAAGAATTAATTGCCAGTAATTAATTGACCAATTGTTGTTTTTTTTAGTTGATTCACGTTTTGTTAGGTGCAATAAATAATTGTGTCACCAGCGGACAAGGATTATGTTTGCCATGGATGTGGCAAGATATGTAGGTCACAGCTGAGGCTGAGTATCCACGAGAAAAACTGCATTCCTCATTAATTTTCGGACTCGAAGACAAGCCTTATTATTATTATTATTATAAAGTTTCAACTGGATACGACAATGAATGTGGTAGAAATAACTTGTTCAAAACTTTGTACAAGACAGAGTGAGTTTATAAAAGCTTTGTAAAAAATAACTACATATGAAGTGGAAGACAAAAAGAGATGGGGGGGAGGGGGGAGGGATACTTTGTCTTACAGAGAGGTGACAGATGGACTTCTCGAACCACTTTGTTTCAATACCATTTGAATTTCCTTTATCACGACATAAATGAGTTATCTCGTTAAGTCGACTAGTCTATATTAAGACATAAATGTGTTTACTCGTTAAGTCAACTAGTCTATCCGATTCGCAGGTATTGCTTAAAGGATGAAGAAGAATGGATCTACTGTTCTCAAAATTCCACGAAGTCATAATTTCATTTAGAATGAATTGTAATGACTTTTTCAGTCAACTCATAATTGTGTTATGTTATAATGCGGATGACTTGATTGTCATAAGAACAAGTCTCACCTCCGATGGAGACGACTGTAGTGAGCTGACTCCATTTCAAGACGCTGTGGGCGTTTCCCCAGGAATAGCCTCTAATTGACTCCCTTGATATTTCCCCATCTAGTGTCAATCTCATCTCGGCCTTGGCTGGGTCAATATACAAGTCCACAGAGTGCCACTGGTCATTGTTGAGAGCTAGGGAGAGAAGGAGAAACACAATTGCATTTGGTGTTTTGAAAAGTTAATTTCTGTAATGACTGGGGAAAAAAGAACTAGGCTACAGTGTCTAATAACAGGCGGTTAAAAGGATTCAGCTATAGTGAGTTAGTGGTAAAACATCAACAATTTCTCTCTCTCTCTTTCGCTCACTCTCTCTCTCTCTTTCGCTCACTCTTTCTCTCTTTCTCGCTCACTCTCTGTTTCCGTTTTATCTCACTCTTACACAGAAGCAAAACAAAAGTAGTCTTTAAAGGTTTGGGCCTTTTAAGGAGAATTTAATAAATTATAATGATTTGTATTGTTATTTTCAGTGTGTGTACAAACACACAGACACACACACATATTATATTATAGGCCTATATATAGAATTTCTCTCAGTAATTATTCTACTCATTCCGATAGTATTATTCGTTTTGCTCATTTGTATTTCACTTTCCTGTTATGATTAAACTTCAAAAACCTTTTTGTTTATTATCAGAAAATGTTATATTTGGTATTGAATTATAGGAGAATGCATGCTCTTTTTACACAACACAAATTAAAGTTAAAAATCTAAAAACTAATTTAGTTTAATGGAAATCAAATCAACGTTGGCATCGCCAATTAGGAGAGAAAGATATATTGCATTTCAACAGTGCATTAGGACCCGCTCTTGCAGGACGGCAGTAAATGACAGCGAGAAGGTTTTAGAACTAGGGACTATCGTGTGTATGTGTGTGTTAGGACATTGTGTGTTTTCCTTTTCGAAAGAAATTTATTTTTATATTTTTGATCTATATTAGTGATAATGAAATATCTTCATTATATCAAACAAAACCATCCAATATATAAACAAATTACCTGTGAGTAAGCTATATCTTTTATATTATAGTTCCTACACTAAAGCTAGTCAAATAACATACTACTGGAAACTCGTTTTTCTGTCTCAGAGATAAGTTTCCCGGACTTTTGACACTGATACCCAATTTACAGACTCCAAGCACGCATAGGTAGACTAATAGTCTTACACGCTTTGCGAGATTCCATTACATTGTCTTAATATAGTTTTGGCTGTCCGTACACGGAGAATTTACGACATATATACAGAACATCTACCAGAAAGAATGGCCATCATCTCAGAGAATCCACTGTATCATTGACATCAATCAATACTATCTACAGACAGAGAGCTGTATCACGTGGCTACAAGAACAACTCCTCGCCCCTGTGGCCATCAATACGATCTTCTCCTTAGACAGCTCATTTGTGAGGTCCGTAGTAAAAAAAAATGGGATAGGTTTTATGCCCTGGAATTAGTTGGATCAATACCAGACATCGTTCCGAGCCTGGGTGTCAGTACAACAGAACAAAGACGAAACTGTGCAATTATGTATCTTAAGGTTTCGAGTGTATATTTTATCTGACACCAGACGAGAAAGTGGTCAATAATGTTCTGAAAATATTTAACAATTAACACAAAGCGACACCTTTAAAATCTATGACAAGGGACATTTTTTTAAAGTTCATAGAGTATATGGTAGGCCACGAACTCTCACGTTGCCAGAACCAGAAAAATCCTATCAGAACAAGGGAAGGAAAACATAATTAGATATTCAGGTAGTGGGTTTGAAAGTCATCTTTTTAGGAAAAGGGGCGTAGGTAAATATAAAGAAGGAATGTACATAAGTGTATCTGTAGGACTTGACGTCTGCCAGTTTTTAAGAGGCATCTAATGAGATATCAAGAAATTTTATTTTTCATAATGTAAGTTATGCTAACAGTTGAGGGATAACTCATTTGATTGATAAAACAGAAATACGCTAATGCCAGAGCTAGGGTTGATGTAGCTATTGATAGTCGAGATTTATAATCCTTTAAAAAAAAGAGAGATTGGAAGAAACATCGAGCTGGTTGATGCTTAAACAGAATAAAATTTGGGAAGAACTCGGCTCATCAAGAACCTGGTAGCTCAGCTTTCTAAAACAAGCAGAATAAATAAATAGATCTCGTGTCTGGATATCAACCATCCAGTCCTTTCAGTTTATCTTGTTTATAACAGCAATGCTTTTACAATGTAAGAGTTACATTATAAATCTATTTGTTTTCATATTAATAGGCCAGCAGACATTGCAGGAGTAACAATGTTTATATCGTTAACAGCTTTCATTATTTTATCTTTAATTTATTTTGTAGTACATTACTTAGCTAAGCAATATAGAACTCTATTCCAAAGATCTGACTTTAATATTCATGACTGAGGGACTAAATGTTGACATCGTATTGTATTATCATCAGGCACAGTCATGCGCAGTCATGTGGTATGGGGTTAGGGAATGCTACAACCAATCATTAACTGATTGCAGTCATCGTATCACTGTTTGCTTGTAGCGTGAGCGGAGCCTTCATTTCATTTGACATTCATTTGTACTTTTCATTTATACTCCCATTTTGTGTGCATGTGTTTATACTCCCATTTTGTGTGCATGTGTTTATACTCCCATTTTGTGTGCATGTGTTTATACTCCCATTTTGTGTGCATGTGTTTATACTCCCATTTTGTGTGCATGTGTTTATACTCCCATTTTGCGTGCATGTGTTTATACTCCCATTTTGTGTGCATGTGTTTATACTCCCATTTTGTGTGCATGTGTTTATACTGCCATTTTGCGTGTATGTGTTTATACTCCCATTTTGTGTGCATGTGTTTATACTCTCATTTTGTGTGCATGTGTTTATACTCCCATTTTGTGTGCATGTGTTTATACTCCCATTTTGTGTGCATGTGTTTATACTCCCATTTTGTGTTCATGTGTTTTAGTTTTAGCATCTCGCGGCCTGCAAGCAGTGTCTAAGACAGAAGAAGAATATTGTAATCAAAGTTGAATTATGGCTTAATAAATGAATATTCGGTCGATAATTTAACGATTTGATCGTGACTCTATTCTGGAGTGTCTTAAGCCTTTAATAGTTTTTGACAAGCAAGTCGAGCACCTGGTCTGCTCAGCCACCCAGGCTGTAAAACTCAGCCACCCAGGCTGTAAAACTCAGCCACCCAGGCTGTAAAACTCAGCCACCCAGGCTGTAAAACTCAGCCACCCAGGCTGTAAAACTCAGCCACCCAGGCTGTAAAACTCAGCCACCCAGGCTGTAAAACTCAGCCACCCAGGCTGTAAAACTCAGCCACCCAGGCTGTAAAACTCAGCCACCCAGGCTGTAAAACTCAGCCACCCAGGCTGTAAAACTCAGCCACCCAGGCTGTAAAACTCAGCCACCCAGGCTGTAAAACTCAGCCACCCAGGCTGTAAAACTCAGCCACCCAGGCTGTAAAACTCAGCCACCCAGGCTGTAAAACTCAGCCACCCAGGCTGTAAAACTCAGCCACCCAGGCTGTAAAACTCAGCCACCCAGGCTGTAAAACTCAGCCACCCAGGCTGTAAAACTCAGCCACCCAGGCTGTAAAACTCAGCCACCCAGGCTGTAAAACTCAGCCACCCAGGCTGTAAAACTCAGCCACCCAGGCTGTAAAACTCAGCCACCCAGGCTGTAAAACTCAGCCACCCAGGCTGTAAAACTCAGCCACCCAGGCTGTAAAACTCAGCCACCCAGGCTGTAAAACTCAGCCACCCAGGCTGTAAAACTCAGCCACCCAGGCTGTAAAACTCAGCCACCCAGGCTGTAAAACTCAGCCACCCAGGCTGTAAAACTCAGCCACCCAGGCTGTAAAACTCAGCCACCCAGGCTGTAAAACTCAGCCACCCAGGCTGTAAAACTCAGCCACCCAGGCTGTAAAACTCAGCCACCCAGGCTGTAAAACTCAGCCACCCAGGCTGTAAAACTCAGCCACCCAGGCTGTAAAACTCAGCCACCCAGGCTGTAAAACTCAGCCACCCAGGCTGTAAAACTCAGCCACCCAGGCTGTAAAACTCAGCCACCCAGGCTGTAAAACTCAGCCACCCAGGCTGTAAAACTCAGCCACCCAGGCTGTAAAACTCAGCCACCCAGGCTGTAAAACTCAGCCACCCAGGCTGTAAAACTCAGCCACCCAGGCTGTAAAACTCAGCCACCCAGGCTGTAAAACTCAGCCACCCAGGCTGTAAAACTCAGCCACCCAGGCTGTAAAACTCAGCCACCCAGGCTGTAAAACTCAGCCACCCAGGCTGTAAAACTCAGCCACCCAGGCTGTAAAACTCAGCCACCCAGGCTGTAAAACTCAGCCACCCAGGCTGTAAAACTCAGCCACCCAGGCTGTAAAACTCAGCCACCCAGGCTGTAAAACTCAGCCACCCAGGCTGTAAAACTCAGCCACCCAGGCTGTAAAACTCAGCCACCCAGGCTGTAAAACTCAGCCACCCAGGCTGTAAAACTCAGCCACCCAGGCTGTAAAACTCAGCCACCCAGGCTGTAAAACTCAGCCACCCAGGCTGTAAAACTCAGCCACCCAGGCTGTAAAACTCAGCCACCCAGGCTGTAAAACTCAGCCACCCAGGCTGTAAAACTCAGCCACCCAGGCTGTAAAACTCAGCCACCCAGGCTGTAAAACTCAGCCACCCAGGCTGTAAAACTCAGCCACCCAGGCTGTAAAACTCAGCCACCCAGGCTGTAAAACTCAGCCACCCAGGCTGTAAAACTCAGCCACCCAGGCTGTAAAACTCAGCCACCCAGGCTGTAAAACTCAGCCACCCAGGCTGTAAAACTCAGCCACCCAGGCTGTAAAACTCAGCCACCCAGGCTGTAAAACTCAGCCACCCAGGCTGTAAAACTCAGCCACCCAGGCTGTAAAACTCAGCCACCCAGGCTGTAAAACTCAGCCACCCAGGCTGTAAAACTCAGCCACCCAGGCTGTAAAACTCAGCCACCCAGGCTGTAAAACTCAGCCACCCAGGCTGTAAAACTCAGCCACCCAGGCTGTAAAACTCAGCCACCCAGGCTGTAAAACTCAGCCACCCAGGCTGTAAAACTCAGCCACCCAGGCTGTAAAACTCAGCCACCCAGGCTGTAAAACTCAGCCACCCAGGCTGTAAAACTCAGCCACCCAGGCTGTAAAACTCAGCCACCCAGGCTGTAAAACTCAGCCACCCAGGCTGTAAAACTCAGCCACCCAGGCTGTAAAACTCAGCCACCCAGGCTGTAAAACTCAGCCACCCAGGCTGTAAAACTCAGCCACCCAGGCTGTAAAACTCAGCCACCCAGGCTGTAAAACTCAGCCACCCAGGCTGTAAAACTCAGCCACCCAGGCTGTAAAACTCAGCCACCCAGGCTGTAAAACTCAGCCACCCAGGCTGTAAAACTCAGCCACCCAGGCTGTAAAACTCAGCCACCCAGGCTGTAAAACTCAGCCACCCAGGCTGTAAAACTCAGCCACCCAGGCTGTAAAACTCAGCCACCCAGGCTGTAAAACTCAGCCACCCAGGCTGTAAAACTCAGCCACCCAGGCTGTAAAACTCAGCCACCCAGGCTGTAAAACTCAGCCACCCAGGCTGTAAAACTCAGCCACCCAGGCTGTAAAACTCAGCCACCCAGGCTGTAAAACTCAGCCACCCAGGCTGTAAAACTCAGCCACCCAGGCTGTAAAACTCAGCCACCCAGGCTGTAAAACTCAGCCACCCAGGCTGTAAAACTCAGCCACCCAGGCTGTAAAACTCAGCCACCCAGGCTGTAAAACTCAGCCACCCAGGCTGTAAAACTCAGCCACCCAGGCTGTAAAACTCAGCCACCCAGGCTGTAAAACTCAGCCACCCAGGCTGTAAAACTCAGCCACCCAGGCTGTAAAACTCAGCCACCCAGGCTGTAAAACTCAGCCACCCAGGCTGTAAAACTCAGCCACCCAGGCTGTAAAACTCAGCCACCCAGGCTGTAAAACTCAGCCACCCAGGCTGTAAAACTCAGCCACCCAGGCTGTAAAACTCAGCCACCCAGGCTGTAAAACTCAGCCACCCAGGCTGTAAAACTCAGCCACCCAGGCTGTAAAACTCAGCCACCCAGGCTGTAAAACTCAGCCACCCAGGCTGTAAAACTCAGCCACCCAGGCTGTAAAACTCAGCCACCCAGGCTGTAAAACTCAGCCACCCAGGCTGTAAAACTCAGCCACCCAGGCTGTAAAACTCAGCCACCCAGGCTGTAAAACTCAGCCACCCAGGCTGTAAAACTCAGCCACCCAGGCTGTAAAACTCAGCCACCCAGGCTGTAAAACTCAGCCACCCAGGCTGTAAAACTCAGCCACCCAGGCTGTAAAACTCAGCCACCCAGGCTGTAAAACTCAGCCACCCAGGCTGTAAAACTCAGCCACCCAGGCTGTAAAACTCAGCCACCCAGGCTGTAAAACTCAGCCACCCAGGCTGTAAAACTCAGCCACCCAGGCTGTAAAACTCAGCCACCCAGGCTGTAAAACTCAGCCACCCAGGCTGTAAAACTCAGCCACCCAGGCTGTAAAACTCAGCCACCCAGGCTGTAAAACTCAGCCACCCAGGCTGTAAAACTCAGCCACCCAGGCTGTAAAACTCAGCCACCCAGGCTGTAAAACTCAGCCACCCAGGCTGTAAAACTCAGCCACCCAGGCTGTAAAACTCAGCCACCCAGGCTGTAAAACTCAGCCACCCAGGCTGTAAAACTCAGCCACCCAGGCTGTAAAACTCAGCCACCCAGGCTGTAAAACTCAGCCACCCAGGCTGTAAAACTCAGCCACCCAGGCTGTAAAACTCAGCCACCCAGGCTGTAAAACTCAGCCACCCAGGCTGTAAAACTCAGCCACCCAGGCTGTAAAACTCAGCCACATTGCGTTGAATGGCAAGTGAAGTCGTATATCAAACAGTTCTAAAACCTTGACCTTTATTCAAATAGAGCTCGACACCCTGGTTTTGTAATTTATCTAGGGTGACTCTTTTGAGTTGAAACCCTCGTTGTCTTCTTTTAATGCTTCAAAAAGTAAACTCTCGTATCAAATAAGGTTCTCTTAATGGGGCCCATGCAAGTGAGTTAATGCTAAATGTAAAGCAATATCGATTGAATGACTATGGCTCATGAACAGCCCCTGATCCATTCACCTACAGCGCATCAATTCTCTCTCGAGACAGAATAATTGATATGCGAGTATGAAATCCAACCAGAATAGAATATGGATGCAAATCAAATAAATAAAGCACTATATTGTCCAATATTAGCAGACAATAGTAAACGGTAGTTCGTTTGACAAAAAACAAAATAAAAAGGAGAAAAGTAAGTTCTAAAATAGCTTCTGTTTGTTAGACACACTATGCTTACAGCTACGAACCAAAGGGGCAGTCCAGCTCTGATCTTCTTACATTGGCTTCTCTATCAATCCTCCTTATCTCTTTTGTCTCTCTTTCGTTCTCACTTTTAACTCCTCTTCTCGTCTTTTATTGTTTTTCAATCGATGTCATCTTCCAGCAATAAGACAGTATCAACCCCCCCCCCCCCACACACCCGAAGACACATTGAAATAAACAAATGATGTAATAAAACAATAAGAAGACATGAAGTGACATATTGAAGTAAAGCTTTCTACTGCAGGTGTCACGCAATACGAGGTCAACAGGTGAACATGTCGAAACATGGGGATAAAAGACATATAAGTCTTTTATTTAGATATGTTGTTTTTTTCTCCTGGTGTCCTGATCTCGTGTCAGAGGCAAGGTTATCTAGTCTAAAGATTCCTAAACCTGTCATGCTTAAAACTAGCAGACACATTCAGAGCAGGTTTTTACAGCGAATCAAACAAGAAATATCAGTTTGTTTATTGGGATATGTTAGTTTGCCTCCTTCAGACCTGGAACGATGATGAAAGCCTGGGCCTAAGTTCATGGCCGGAATATTGCCGCCAACACAAAAGTCCCCCCCTCCTCCAAGCAGATATGTAAAAAGGAACGGAAAGTACCCAATTTTAATATGTCTTTCTTCTAGGCAAAGTCAAAAGCCCATGCATTATAGAGTCTTGCACTTGTGATTTTCACTCGTAACGTTCAAACAGAACACTGATTTATGTCAGTCTCAAAAAAATATTTTGTAATATATTCGTTCTAGAGCAATGTCCTGACGCGCTTTGCAAGAAGACGCCCCACGACAATGTTTCACACACTGTCACCACAGGATACCACATCATATACTTTACAAGCCACTGTCGACCAATGATACCACATCATATACTTTACAAGCCACTGTCGACCAAGGATACCACATCATATACTTTACAAGCCACTGTCGACCAAGGATACCACATCATATACTTTACAAGCCACTGTCGACCAATGATACCACATCATATACTTTACAAGCCACTGTCGACCAATGATACCACATCATATACTTTACAAGCCACTGTCGACCATGGATACCACATCATATACTTTACAAGCCACTGTCGACCAAGGATACCACATCATATACTTTACAAGCCACTGTCGACCAAGGATATCACATCATATACTTTACAAGCCACTGTCGACCAAGGATACCACATCATATACTTTACAAGCCACTGTCGACCAAGGATATCACATCATATACTTTACAAGCCACTGTCGACCAAGGATACCACATCATATACTTTACAAGCCACTGTCGACCAAGGATACCACATCATATACTTTACAAGCCACTGTCGACCAAGGATACCACATCATATACTTTACAAGCCACTGATAAAAACTTTATTTTAAAAAGTGTGTTTTTTTCAACTCTTGAAGCAATTTTATAATTAGAGTATTTTTAACTTTTATTTCTCTCTCTTTCTCTGTCTCTCTCTTTATTCCTCTCACTAAATGTAAAAAAAACAAAGAAATGATAATCGATTTTCGTAGGGACAAGAAGGAAAATGAAATTGTTTCTGTAGCTGGAGAGACTATTGAAATTGTGCAAACCTTTAAATACCTGGGTACTATCCTAGACAATAAACTAAATTTTACTGCAAATACTGATTATATCAGCAAAAAAGGGCAGCAAAGATTACGATTACTAAGAAAACTGTCCTCGTTTAATGTTAGCGAAAAGGATTGGCTATGTTTTATCACGCTCACATCTGCAATATTTTAAGTTTCAATATCACTGCCTGGTATGGCAATCTGAGCATTAAAAATAAAAATAAACTTTATAGAATCCTAAATGCTGCTGGCAAAATCATTGGCGAAAAACAAACCCCATTTGGGCAGTTGTTTGAGACAAACATCTATAAAAAAAGCTAACAAGATCCTCGAAATAAAGAATCACCCTTTGTGTCAGGATTTTGTGATTTTACCATCACAAAAGAGATACAAGACACCGATAGCAAAGACAAATAGACTCTTTTGTTCCCCTGGCAATCAAATCATTAAATAAGAACAATCTGGTATAAACTTTGTCACATGTAAATTATGAGTGAGTCTGGTGTGAATGTACACTTTGGTTTCTTATAGTTATGTTTTTTGTTTGGTGTAATGCACAAATTGTAAGACAAATTTCCTTACGGATAATAAAGATTATTATTATTATTATCTTTAATCTCACCACTCCTATTTCACACTTAAGCTTAATAAAGATCTAGACTTTACGCTCAAACAAACTATACAACGGAAAGAGAGAGAGACACACACACACACACACACTTACAGAGAGAGAGAAAGAGAAAAGGAAAGGCGAACGGTTGGGCTATAAATGTAAAGAGTTAGAGAGGAGATGATATTGAAAGATATAGGAAGAGACATGGACAAAAAACAAAGAAAGTGAGTAGAAAAAAAGAGTTAGAGAAAAAGAGTTGTGGAAGAAGGTGCAGAGATTCTTTTCAAAGTATAACTTGGTTCTAGTTTCTCTCTTGTTTCTGTTAAACATGCTGAAGTTAATGTTTACCTTATCGTCTGTTTTACGATGCACCATAAACACATTTATAGTCTCTCTGTTTTCCTAACAAGCGTCTTTGTTCTTTTTTTTTTTCCCCTCGTAGTTCATAGAGGTTTGAAATAATTCACTGTTTCACTTTTTAAAAAATGCATTTTCTTAGCGATAACTGAGACTTACTGTTCTATCGGGTCACGTGATATTTCCTTTTTTTCTTTTCTTCCTCCTATCTTTACTTTTTTTTTTTTTTTACGAGTCTTGGGTTTGGGCCAAACACAGTGTGTGTGTGTGTTTTTTTTAATGATTTAAAAAAAAATTTTTTACATGGTATTTATTATTTAACATTTTGGAACAAAATGCCTTCAATGTTTTCAACAAAACAGATCAGACAGGGATAATAAACAAACATTAAATATGGCATCACATCTGATGAATACATCTTCTTAAAACATACGTGTTTTTTTTTTTAATTTATCTATGTATAAACAAACGCCACTCTTAATAATGCCCCTCAACTCCCCCGCTCCCTTTTTATTTTTTATTTTTTTAAAGCGCGAAGCTTGTGTGTGTGTGTGTGTGTTTAGCTAAGTACGAAACTCTGTGTGTAATTGTGGGCCTCGCACAGTGTGTGGGGGTGTGAGTATGTGTGGGTCACTGTTGCAGTCTCGTGTATGTTTATGTATAGGTTTTAGTTTATCCCTGTGTGTGTGTTTACCTGACCGCTTTGTGTTTAAAAGAAACAGATTCAATTTCAAAATACCCCCCCCCCCCCGCTTTTCCCTAAACTGTTTACTTACAAAACAACGAAACATTAAAGAAATCAATTTATTTCAAGCTTTAAAATAATGAACAATGGCCGTCTGTGTTTATTCTAAGACTTAACAGGAGTACTTCTGATACCCAAACAAATTCATGATGGAACAGATGTTTTGGTATATCTATTTTTATTTGTTTTGCGCTAATAAGATTTCTAGGTAAACATTCCATATAACTTCATCTCTCTAACTGCCAACAATTTGTATTTCTAGTCTAACAACCACTTCTGTTTCAGCAGGACTAGGACTTTGCACGGGGGACATCAGCTGTTTTTTTGTTTTGTAAATGCATTGCTCAGGTTCGGAATGAAGGAGCTGTCTCATTATCATCAAGGCTGTATATCTATATATGTAGCGCAATATATATTGAATGTAATGAAAGAACTCTATCAACAAAGCGACCGCTGCTTGTATTAATATTGAAATGCTGTGAGTCTATGTTTTAAATGAAATATGCAGAGGATAATGCACCATAGGTTGGTTCTATGTAAAGAACTAAGAACATTAAACGCACAAGGCAATCGTCCAAAGCACGGTAGGCAAATCAATGTTTTATTATCTCCCTTGTATCTCCGCGCCCCCTCCCCCTCAGCAATCTATCTACTTGTATTTACATTTTGTTATGAGCTGTTTCACCTTTCATCTTGATCAAAACTTGACAGCAGATCTTATTTCCCGGAGGTTGAAGACAATGACAGCGTGAAGTTTTCTATGACTTCAAATGACTTTTCTTAATATTTACCTTTGGAGAGCTCTGAATTATTTTAGGGTTAGGTTCATGAAAATTTTACAATTTTCAGAATTCTTAAGAAAAGACGTAGATCTATTTTCAACAGAGTACTTCTTCTTTTTATTCTATTCGACTCTTCTTTTCTATTCTTCTGTATTCTATTATATTCTAATATATTCCTGTATTTAACTATTCTATTACATTCCTATATTTTATTTCTTTTGTTTTCAGTTCCATGCTGTTTCTTTTATCCTGTCTGTTTCTCTATTATTATATACTCCATTGTTCTCTTTTTTTCCATTTCTCTATTTTATTCTCTACGTGTCTATGCTGTTAGTTCGGTCTTATCTTATAAATTACAGACGTTTCTTTTGAGAGAGAAAGTGATATGTGTATT
The DNA here is from genome assembly GCF_947242115.1 of Biomphalaria glabrata. NCBI lineage: Eukaryota > Metazoa > Mollusca > Gastropoda > Planorbidae > Biomphalaria > Biomphalaria glabrata. The sequence goes on from NC_074715.1 coordinate 41,465,898, forward strand.
GATGTGTTAAGCATGTTAATACTTGAATTGTTCTAACTTGTTGGTCTATGGGGCCTTTTTCGGCAGCTGTTAACGAATTTATCAATCAATTTCATGCACAAGAGAACTCGATAAATTCAAGGATACTCTTATACACAGAAATAGAATTCAGTCTTCATCAGGATTCGAACTTTCGGCTTTGTATCTGCAAGCCGTGCGTCCCATCGGTTCAATTGTATTCTATTTTATTAAAACTAAATATAAACATATATGGTTATTTCGATGACATGAACTCAAGTTTGCTTCTTGTTGTTTTAAATAACATTTTACAAAAATAATCCTAATTATAAAACGGAACAAACTGCACAAGGACAGAAAATTGTATCCATCTCGTCCAACAGACTCTGAATGCAGTTCTCGCCCCTTTATAGTTCTATGAAGCCAGTGTTCTAGTACTAGGGGAGACAACACAGGGAGCGGATTAAGAAGCATTAACCAGGATATAGAGACTACAAAAAAAGGAAAAGATCTGCAGACTTTAAATAGGCCAGTGAGTCAATACATAGGGAGGGTATCCAGTACTAAATCTTAAATCAGCACTTATTGTGCGTGGGAATTTGTTTTTTCAAATGAGAGCGATTCTTTGTAGAAATATAGAACAAACACGGAACGGAAACAGAAATACTGTCAAATAATTACTGAACATCAATTATGTGGCGTGAATTCTCTTTGACCAGGACTATATGACACTTGTGAGCTGACAGTAGCAGATTTATTCATTGCAAGATTCATCCTTGAAAGTGCTATAGATATAGTGTGGGGATAAGGTAAATCTGAAATCAGATCTAGACAATCAGGAAAAAAAAGGAGATGCTCTTAATAATAAAACTATCTGGTTCAAGTAGCATGAATGTGCTTTGATTGAGATAGAGCTTTATCATCCTTTATGACATATAAACAAAATGGCTTTGATTGGAATAGGGGTTGCGGCTTCAAGTTAATTGGTTTCAATTGAGCGATAAACAAAAATGCTTTGATAAAAATTGGAGTTACAGTGTTACACCATTAAAACAAATTTATTCAAAATAGCTTTTAAATGTAATGTTTCTGAGCAGAGTCTTATAAAGACTCTCTAGTCTAGATTCTAGAAACTGGCTCATCTTATGTTCAGAGTGCAGACGTATTTCCGCTCATGAAGTCGTAAAAATTTACTAAAAATAACACCAACGCGTACACATCTGTACTAGAGGTATAAGGCAGGTTTAACATATTCGTTTTTCAAAGTTCGAAGTTCAAGGTCCAATTTATAAGATTCAATCCTTTAGTGAGAGAAAGTTGAAGAAACAGTTTGTTTGTCTAACCGGTGGCTAAACATATATCCTAAACATATTTACAGATATTACAGACAGATAACTATACAATCAATTAAAAAGCTGTTAAGAGTTGATACCTATACGTTTAACTAGGATGTCACAATCCCAATAAAAATATATACATACCCTGATAAAAAATGTTATACAATTTTTTACTTGAAGCATTTTATCTTACATCGTTAATTTTCCGTAAATCGTTCCGTACATTAGCGATCTAAGACCAAATGAAAGAAAACCAATTCTGCAGCCTAATCGTGTGTTATGCGCTCTGGCCTGTAGTCTCAAATGTTCTGAGTTCAAATCCTGCCTGCCGCCGTCCACGCAGTCATGCGGGAGATTAGGGCTTAGGTATAATAAAAATTCGATTCCGAAGGAACATCCGAAACATGTGAAACAAAAAACTTTCATGCAATATTCTCAAAGTTCATTCATGCTCAGCTTACCTTTGCCTACAATTCATGCTTAGCTTACCTTTGCCTACAATGACGTCATCGGGAAAGTTGGTGATTGAGAAACCTGCCCTGAGTTTTCCTTGACGCAGCTCCAGGAAAAGCTGATACTCGGATAAGACAGCGATACCCTTGGCCTAGGAACAACAAGAGAAACAATACAAACATCGTCTGGGTTTTGAAAGAACATATCTACATCAATCATCGTTAGTGAGTTAGTTAGGTGTGACCCCCCCCCCCCTCCTTCCGACACAAACAAACATACACACACCTTCTACTAGAACCCAACGTTTACATTACCTGATGAAACAAAACGATCTAATACTTTTACTTTACACACTGATGAAACAAAACGATCTATCACTTCACTTACATTACCTGATGAAACAAAAAGATCTATTACTTCACTTACATTACCTGATGAAACAAAACGATCTATCACTTTACTTTACATACTGATGAAACAAAACGATCTATCACTTTACTTTACACACTGATGAAACAAAACGATCTATCACTTCATTTACATTACCTGATGAAACAAAACGATCTATTACTTCACTTACATTACCTGATGAAACAAAACGATCTATTACTTCACTTACATTACCTGATGAAACAAAACGATCTATTACTTCACTTACATTACCTGATGAAACAAAACGATCTATTACTTCACTTACATTACCTGATGAAACAAAACGATCTATTACTTCACTTACATTACCTGATGAAACAAAACGATCTATTACTTCACTTACATTACCTGATGAAACAAAACGATCTATTACTTCACTTACATTACCTGATGAAACAAAACGCTCTATCACTTTACTTTACATACTGAAGAAAAAAAAACGATCTATTACTTCACTTACATTACCTGATGAAACAAAACGATCTATTACTTCACTTACATTACCTGATGAAACAAAACGCTCTATCACTTTACTTTACATACTGAAGAAAAAAAAACGATCTATCACTTCGCTTACATTACCTGATGAAACAAAACGATCTATCACTTCACTTACTGATGAAACAAAACGATCTATCACTTCACTTACTGATGAAACAAAACGATCTATCACTTCACTTACTGATGAAACAAAACGATCTATCACTTCGCTTACTGATGAAACAAAACGATCTATCACTTCACTTACTGATGAAACAAAACGCTCTATCACTTTACGTACTGATGAAATATAACGATCATTGTATTTATCTTTTTTTTTAATAATGGGAAAGGAAAAAAAACAACATATAAAGTCCGGAAAAGCAGTTTCATGTTTCCAGAGTAAATATTGTTTGATTGTTATTGAGGCTGGGGACAGACCTTGTTGTTGTACTTTGTTCGTATTACTTTCATATTTTAGCATTTCCAGATCTAGGTCGGTTTAGACGCTTTTTGTCTGTTTCAGGCCCGTTTGAATATTACACACAGTTTCAATTTAGAATATTTATGAAATAGATTGTACAATACACATCACAAGAAATGCATTCAACATAATAAAACAATAGACCTATAAGTTAATTGAACAATAAAATCCAGGCGGAGTATATTAAGGGGAGGTATCCCTAGAGAAAATCGAGTTTCAGGTCAAGGATATCGATTTTTAACTTATAACATAATTAAGTAGATCAATCATTTTTCATTACATTACAATCATTTTTATTGCTTAAATCTGTGTCTAAAACATGTTTTTTTAATGTTTTTGTAAGGGTTATAAGACAAAATCTTAATAAAATTTATACTTTGTAATTAAACTCATTTTTCTCAAAATGTTAGTTTTTGCACATGTCATTGTTTCTTATTAGGAATTTCTCCTAAACTACTTGATAGATTTTGATGAAATTTGAAACACTTCTTAAGGACATCATTTACTTTACTGGTACAATGTTGTGTTGTTTTTTCAATATTTTATTTACTTTTTTTTTTAAAATATTTTTAATTAATATTTATCCTGTTTTTTTAGGTCTAAAAAAATACTAAAAATTCTAAAATTTGTAAAAAATTTAACATACTTATATCTTTAATTCTGACGTTGTACCAATTTAGAGGATCCTTTTTCCTTAACTTTTAATTCAATTCAATGTATTTCTGATCAATAGTTTTTACAAAATTCAAAGTTTTAATTTGTATACAATAAACAATATGGCCGCCGTTACCATGGCAACCATCATTCAAAAACTTTGTTTTTTTAGCATTATTTATTTTAGAATATCATTATATGTTACCATAACAAATTTCAAAGGCCTAGCTTTAGAAATAACAAAAATAAGATTTTCAGGGATACCTCCCCTTAAAATTAAAATGCGAATGCACAACTAACTCACCGAATTTTCTTATCTTCCTTTATCTAATCTCCGCTACACAGATTTATGTGGACTTTGGAGTGTGTCCAATTCCACCATTATCAAAGATTTTAGAAAGAATGAGAATCAGAAAATAAAAATGTTTTTAATCAACGTCCGTTATATATTTTAGCTTTGCTGAAAAGTCCATTGCTTAATACCAAATAACTTCCGTTGTTATAATATAAAACTACAAGCGACGCAATTCGATAGGTGACTTAATATTTGATTACGATTGAGTATATATGAAAGCTGCCCATCAAAAGCCCATGACAACAGAACATTTGCAATAGGAAAAAAAATATGCCATTATCAGAGAGACGTGGGGAATGTAAAAAAACAAACAACTTGACTTACTTTGACAAGTTCTTTCAAAACTCGTTTCAAAACTGTCTTCATATACAGTTGTATTTAGGTTGGTAGCTCATCGTCCCAACTACACATCTTGATACTTATCATTGTCTCAACTACACATCTTGATACTTATCATTGTCCCAACTACACATCTTGATACTTATCATTGTCTCAACTACACATCTTGATACTTATCATTGTCCCAGCTACACATCTTGATACTTATCATTGTCCCAACTACACATCTTGATACTTATCATTGTCCCAACTACACATCTTGATACTTATCATTGTCCCAACTACACATCTTGATACTTATCATTGTCCAAACTACACATCTTGATACTTATCATTGTCCAAACTACACATCTTGATACTTATCATTGTCTCAACTACACATCTTGATACTTATCATTGTCTCAACTACACATCTTGATACTTATCATTGTCTCAACTACACATCTTGATACTTATCATTGTCCCAACTACACATCTTGATACTTATCATTGTCCCAACTACACATCTTGATACTTATCATTGTCCCAACTACACATCTTGATACTTATCATTGTCCCAACTACACATCTTGATACTTATCATTGTCCCAACTACACATCTTGATACTTATCATTGTCCCAACTACACATCTTGATACTTATCATTATCCCAACTACACATCTTGATACTTATTGTCCCTACACATCTTGATACTTATCATTGTCCAAACTACACATCTTAATACTTATAGTCCCAACTACAGATCTTCATACCTGTCATTGTCCCAACTACACATCTTAATACTTATCATTGTCCCAACTACACATCTTGATACTTATCATTGTCCCAACTATCAATTTAGCTCGAACTAAGATCATAATCTCAAATGTTGGAGGAACTGAACATTTTTATAAAATACAACTAGTACTCACGTTGGTGTCCACGACTTTGTGCTGCAATATAATTCCATTCGCTTGTTTGGTTTTGAAGGACAATGAATAATGCTGTTTCTGTGAATCCGCCATCTCGGGGGTGAAGGCCAGGTAGGACTCCCCTGGCTTTCTGAACGTCCAGGAATTTTCACTCTGTTGTCCATTGCTTTGGGCTACTATTAGGACGACCACAGCAATATTCAGCACAAGCTTTGTAACCGTTTTAGTCTTCGTGGTGGTCAACATTTGACCATCCGATCGCCACATCCTGATATCAAATCATGATCTGAAAATATTTCATTTTTATTAATAGGCTGTTTATTTTTTAAATTTTGATGTTTTATACATTATTAATTTGTTCCTAAACGAACTAAAATCTAAAAATGTTACGAAAAAAAAAAGAAGATGAATAACACGTATTAAAAAAAAAGTTGAGCACAAGTCCACTTATATCTGTCTTTCCTATCTTAATTCTAATAGCCTGTAGTGCAACCATATGCAAAATGTATCTAGCAGGCACAAATTGTGTCTACTATAAAGCAACCACCCAGTCAGAAAGTTAATATCTTTGACTATAAAGACAAGCTTGCAGATTGCTTTCTTTTGGATTTAGCTGAGATAGTATAATTGTACCAGGTCAAACGAAAGAGATATTTGGGCCACATATATCTGGGCCCCTCTCTCTTCCTCACGCATGCCAAAATTCTTCAAATAAGTTCAGTAGTATCATTCAAAAAAAGGATGAAGGGGCCCCCATTCTGTTGCTACCCCGGACTAGAGTCCTGCGTGTACCCCTTCTCCCGGCCTGATTGTACATATATTCTATGTTAAAATAAGTCTAGAATTTGTGCTCCTTTCTAGAGTCACAAAGTGCCGCACAGTTTAAATGCTTAGCGTCTTTTTGATGAATAGAATAAGCAAAAAGAAAATTGACATAAGGATGGCACGCAATATTTAAGTGTTTACAGTAGATTTATGGACACACACACACACACTCTTATACTTAGATGGCAACTCAAAAACCATAAATCTATTAAAATAGAATGAACGCTGGGAAGACGGAAGGCGACAGAAAGTATGTGGACAGACGGGAGACACTTGAATCCTATGACTTACTGGCTTCATTTGGGTGCATTGATACACACAGACAGTGTGGGCTGGGGGATTGTAGTCTAAAAATAAGTGATGTAACTTAACACGAATTCTACAAGTGGATGAAACACTACGGGGCTATGGGAATGGATTGTCAGATGCAGATCACATGTATTGGTTTTTTGCTATGGCATAATAACACTAATATTGTAGTTCTTTTTTTTTTCTATTGAAATAAAAAGAATGTAATTAATAACTTAAAAGATTAATATAAGGATAACGATAAAAAACGTACAAGAGAGAAAGAGAGAGAGAGAGAGAGAGAGGGGTGCGAAAGGAGAGAGAGAGAGGTGCGAAAGGAGAGAGGAGAGGTAGAAAGAATATAAGGTGAAGGGAGAAGGGAAATGATGTCAGAAGAGGGGAAATGAAATATGGATAAATTTATACATAAAGAAAATAGCGATAGCCTAATTGATTAAAGCTAAAAATATTTAAATCGTGAATGAAGTATAGAGCTAGGTTGACTTTTATATATAAACATTGGCAGGAATCAGAAACAAACTTTTATAACTGCCAAAGTTCATCCCATTTATAAAAGCAAACATCCTCTACCCGGAGACAGACTCGACAACCCCAACCAGACATAGTTACCAACAAGTTTGAAAAGAGCGATCCATACACTAAACAGTGGGTAAAAACCATGTGTCTGAATATCACAAAAAGTGTATGATCTATAATGATTTCTTTATTATTGTAAAAATAAGAAATATTTAAAAAATACTTTATATTAAAACCACTAAAAAGTAGAAAATAAAAGAGTTAGGTGTATTTAGTTTGAGTTGAAGTGAAATTCAAGCCAACGCTTTTTTTTTCTCCATTTTTCACTTTCTTTCGCGTTAAAAAAAGCCTATAAGAGGTTTTTTTTCTTTTTAAATATTTATTATTTTTATTTTTTTTTTAATATAAGCGTTGTTTGTTTTTTTATATATGTTTTTACTTATTATTATAATCTAACTTTGTACAATTATTTGCGTGGTAATTAAGACAATGTTAATTAACAATCCATTACAAAGTTTTCTTTATAACTGATTTATATACATACAGTCTTTGATATAATCTTTACTTACATTAACACTTAATTATTTTATTTTGCTCTAGCTATCTTCCAATACTTATCACCTGATTCTCTACACAAGGCTTATTTACCCTTAGCTAGTACGTTTATTCTTTATATTTTAAAAAAAAACAAACTAATTGATTACGACTAATTGATTTACTAATTGGTTGATTTTTTTTAAATTTATTCATGTGTTTTAATCGATCTTGAGCTTGTATGCAAAATTTGATTATAAATGGATTAGTAAAAATGGTCGAAAAATCGATTTAAAAATCTAGACATCCAAGACAGATACAAAGCGATTTAACATAAGCATTGTAAACAAAAAAAAAAATCAGCTCCCACTTGTAATTTAAAAAAAAAATGAAATTCGTAAATTATTCCGCAAATGTTAAAATTCGAAATTTCGTAGTTTAAATGGCTGTGTTTAATCAGCAAAAAGAATTAATTTCTAAAAATGGTTTGTTAAAGTAGATATAAGTGTCAGGTTCAACCAGCTCTGTGTTTTTTTCCATTCATATTGCTTCCACTCACCCAAACACATCACAGCTGAGCCTCCAAATCTCAGTGGAATAATGTCGGAACAAAACAAAGTCAAACCGCTCCATTCCGGAAAGATTTCAATATTTAATACCTAAGACCGAGTGGTGCCGGCCAATGAAATGAATACTTGAGTGTTCCTCAGTCAAAGCTCTTCCAGCATGGATCAACTTCCAGTTACTCAACAGAACAATGGGGAGGGGGGGGGGGAGTCTATTGGTTTTATTTAGTTTGACTACCTGCGTCTCACTTGACATTACACTTTTACAAAGTGATTCGACTTTAAGAGGAATGACTCTTCGGCTCGTAAAGTAAAGTGTGTTATTAGTACATAAATGTCCTACTTTATATCTGGTAGGCACAGAACAAAATAATAACTACACAAAAAGAAAAAAAAACTTCGTGTTCGATTCCAATCATATAGTCAGGTGTTTTAATGAATCCTGAGACTTTCAATTAGAAAAAAACAAAAACATGGCGTTTTTATTTCAACATTAATCACCTCCCTTTAATAAAAAAAAAATCTGTATTATCTATGAGGAAATTTGTCTTACAATTTGTGCATCACACCAAACAAAACATAATAACTATCGAAAACCAAAATATACATTCACACCAGACTCACTCATCATTTTCATGTGAAATATTTATATCAGTTAGTTGAATTGTATTTTAAGATTTGATTGCCAGGGGAACAAAAGAGTTTTTGTGTCTGTCTTTGCTATCGGTGTCTTGTACCTCTTTTCAGAAATTAAAATGATAAAATCCTGACCCATAGGGTGACTTTTTATTTCTAAGATCTTTTAAGCTTTTTTATGAATGTTTTTCTCAAACAGCGGCCCATATGAAGTTGGTTTTTTTTTTTGTTTTTTTTTTGCTAATGATCTCACCAGCAGCATTTAAGGATTTTATGAAGTTTAATTTTATTTTTAATGTTAATATTACCATACCAGGCAGTGAAATAACAAGGTTACAAAAGACAGTGTGGAAACAGTGTGGAAACACAAACTCAAAATCGGCCCCCGAAGTGGTCCACCCAGGCAGGCTTCAATATTTTCAGAAAGAACATCCGAAAGAAATTATATCAAAGACAAATGAGAGATAAGAATGGAGAAAGAAGGTTAACAGATCTTGTGTAGTGCCCCAACGGTCCCGCAGATCAAAGGATAGGTGAAAGTGAATGATAAGTTAGATGTGAACCTGGCCTAACTAGTTCCCCTTTCAGACCTTGTGATCTATAGGGCAGATGATGTAAAGTTCATCTGTTTTTGAGGCCTACGGTTAACGAGGGTGTCATGTAGCCAGCACAACGACCAACGGCCTATACTTTTCACCAACTAATGTCAGGTACCCATTAGAGTTGAGTGGACTAAGAGGCGCCCAAAGATTCCAAAGTTGAAAATCCCAGTCTTCACCAGGATTCGAACCCGGGACCCCCGATTCGGAAGCCAGCGCTTTACCGCTCAGCCACCGCGCCTCCCCTGGCCTAACTGATGTCTTATAATTGATCTAATTGTTTTGAAAAGGCTCAATCTTTTATTCGAATCCTCAAAAAAAAAACAAAAAAGAAAAAAAAAAAATTTCCGTAATAAAAAAAAGTTCACAAAAATGAAGTTTACAAGATTACTATTCTTTTTAAATTAGGTCTAACTTGTAATGCATACTAATTAGCTTTTTCTCATAAAAAAAAACTGCTTGCATAACTGATTATAAAAATTAGATTTTTCGCTTTCAGAAAAAAAAAAGTAGCCGTTGCATCAGAACTTTGAATGGTCTAAAATATTGTAATGTCCGATTTAAATATCTTTTCTAGTTTACGAGATCTAAACGGGACGGACGGACAGACGGACAGTCGGACAGACATTTCGCACAAAACTAATAGCGTCTTTTCCCCTTTCGGGGGCCGCTAAAAAAAAACGTAAAATATTGCAGATGTGAGCGTGATAAAAAATCGCCAAGGCCTTTTCACTAACCTTAAATGAGGACATTTTTCTAAGTAATAGTAATCTTTGTTGCCCTTTTTGGCTGATATGATCAGTATTTGCAGTAAAATTTAATTTATTGTCTAAGATAGTACCAAGGTATTTATAGAATATGGAGCCATCGTCCTACATCTGCTTGGTATGCACTTCTTCAGGGAAATCAGTGCAAGTGATAGACTTGTAGATCAAGTGATAGAGGTGATAGACTTTAGGCAAGTGTGTTGTCGTCCAAGTAATAACGGCGTTGATTCTTATATCGGCTCATCTTTGTGGCCACCATTTTTATTAAATGTTAAATGTAGATCTATGTTTTGATAGGTGCGGGGGTGGCGAACAGAAAAATGTTTTACTTGAATTGTGTTTTGTTAACAAAAAAATATTTTCCCTAATGCTAATTCACACTGGATCACCCCATAGACTACTTTGAATTTCTAGGTGACTGGATACAATTGATAACATCTAAACCATTATGTTAATATAGTCTACAGCATACATTTGTTGGCCTACACTCATCATGCTCAAAGAACATTTTCGGATTAGTTTTGTCTCGAATCCTTTGTTTCTTATCAATTATCTTAGAGACTATAAACGTATTTAATGTATACTCACTGGTAATGGTTACTACACTATTTTATTTTTGCTTTGGCTAAATGCCAACTGAAGGAATTTGTAAAATGCATTAAGAGCTGTTTGTAACACGTGGACAAACCATTCATAATAAATTCAATAAAATTTATTAAAAATACATAAAAATATATAGAAAAAAAACCCACTCCTTTAGTTAAGAGCATTAAAAAGGGGCAAACTATGTCTACAGTAAATACAAGTGTAAGGCCTTTCATTTCTATTCCAAGTGGTCACACTTATTGTTTTGACTAAATACAAAGTAACAAGTACTATCGAGGTATAAGCGTGTAAGATGGGGGGGGGGGAGTTAAAGAAATATATATTTTTTTAAAATATATTTTAATAAACATACTGTAATACTAACAATAAATAAATTTGGTGCGTTTTGAATTTGTTTTAAATTTACTTGTTTTTGTACAGCGCAAAATTTATGTGTAAAGCAAGGGTTAGGGTTTTTTTTGTTTTTAGTTCGTCATTAAGTGAGAGGTGTCCAAACTTTCTTTACAAAAGTAATTTATTGCAAGGAAAATAGTTCTGCTCAAGTCGGGATTCGAACACGTTCTCCCTTCCTTGATAAGTAGCCTATTAGAAAGACAAACTTCCCCTGAAGTTTTTCATCTTTTTTTTAAGCGGTGTTTTTTTATGAAAACAATCTGCTTGAACATTTATTTTTGTTTCCATTGAACGGCTCGCTGTCAGAAAAAAAAAGGATCCGTTGCATTAGAATGTTGCAAGCTGTACAATTTCATGCTATCGGATTTTCAACATCTTTTCTAATATATACTTTATATATATATAGAAAATATATATACACTTTTCTACATAAAAATAAAGGGGACTATTCCCATTTCGGGGGGCCGCTAAAAGTCAACTTCCACGTTTTCTGTAATTGACATAGCAATCTTGACCGTACAAACAGCTTACTCGCCTTGTCTCCCTTTCTCTATTTCTTCTCCAGTGTTCGACCTTTTAAACCGAAAAACAAAATTGCGTCTTCGTATACGCTTAAAAAAAGTTTTTCTGTGTCAAAGTTGGGCGGAATGTCAAGAAGACGAAGTCCTAATTCTAGACAATGACACTTTAACCTAAGCCGAAGTCCTATGATAGTTTCTTATATAGATCTAGATCTAAAATAGATCTAAAATAAAATCAGAAATGTTTGAGATTTCAACGCTAGAGTCTATTTGTTTCGTGAGTGTGCATGTTTGCTACAAAATTTCTAAATGTTTTTCATTTTCTTCAGGAATATGATTTTTAGTTGGCATTTATTTGATTTATTTCTCATCACCACCACTAAAATTAAACTTGTTTTTTTTTTCCTATTTCTTTTTACTCTTGCAAGCAGATCTATCTAGACAACCTGCTTTCTGGAAACTTTGGTTGGAAAGTTTCTCTTTAAAACCAAAAGATTATTGCCCAACATATTTGTTCAAATAAACTAAAAAATTATGGCGAGTCAGCAAAACATAATGGTCGATACCCGACATGCAGCAATGGACGATGCAGACTGATCGATGCATTCTATCACGTGGTCTGTTAGTGTGAGTGCTGGTGTGAAACAAAGGTCAAAGTTCAATTGTTCTGGTGGATCCTATTTTCAGAGGTCAATAGTTCGTTAAGTGAATTTAAGTGCACAATTCGATGTGATTTTTAAACAGAAGCGGCAGACGATGAACAAAATGTAAATACCGCCATTTTGAAATGTTTTGAAATGAACAATGCGTCTGCTCTTTCAAGGGCGGGTAAGCAAGAACCAAGTTAATTTTGTTAGAGTTTCTTCCACGAGTTTATTAGCGCCGCCAAGTCAGCAATTAGTTCAGAATTATCTCCCTTAGTTACATTCAATGTCAACAGTAGAACAAGTAAAATAATAATTTTAAAAAAGTACTTCTGTAAAAAAAAAAAAAGATTAACATTTTGAATAAGGGAAAGAGCTGCACATTTACAGCAGTATGTCTCAATACTGTAAGATTTATTTTCCTTTTTTCTATACCAAACAAAATTAACTAAGTACCTGTGCCACTAATTAATTATTTGGGTTTTTTTATTCATGTGTTGTAATCGACAATAAATAATTGTGCAAAGTTTCAACTTGATCAGAGTATGGGAAGTGGGAGATATAACGAGCTCAAGATGACAGACAGACAGACGGAGAGAGTTGATATAAGCTTTCTAAAAACTATGGATCTCTATGAATGTTTCACTAAGCTTCAAATATAGACTTGCTATACGTAGATCCACATCTGACTGATAAATAGACATAATCAGTTAGAATTAGGGATATTCTGTATTAGAAGAAAGTGCAAATACGGTTTGCTCCCTTGGCAATAACATTATTGAAAAATCGCCAACTTTCTTATGTGTATTTTGTCAGTAAGACTGTTAAAAGAATGTAGGCCTACATTTTGTATGCACTGTTATGAGATACAGGTTTATAAGTGTGTAATGCACTATTGTAAAAAAAATATTCGCCACGGAGTACTAAAGATACCATTAGTATTTTATACCTTCTGTTATCAAAAGGAATCTTAGGAAAATTATGTAGAATGTCTTACAATCTGCTGGACATTAACACAAATATCTGAGTAATAATCCTGTCCATTTTAATTACTTCTATAATACCCTGCATTTTTTTCTTTGATTTCTGCATTGCTTTAATATATTTTGATCAGTTTAGAAAATAGTTGTGAGTTGAATTTTTTAACTAGAAAAATATACAAAGTACTTCTTTTAAAACAAAGCTTATATTTAGTGAAAGGTATCTATTTATTTTGAACCAATCATTCTAATAGATCTAGACTAATATTAAAAAATTTTTGCGATTCGTTTAATGTTTTTATTTCGCTCAACTTTTTTGCTTTAGTATGCTCAGTGCGGTATGGTCAAACCACTTTTGTAGACCTTTTTTGTTTTAAAAAAAAAAACTCGAGTCGTCGTGCTTCCACGGAGCTATTCAAGTGCTTAAAAAATAGAAAGTTTTAAATACTAGTATTAGTTAAAAATTTTAGCAAACGATCTAATTCTCTACACTTTTTACAATTTTTATCTCTCCTAAGCTCAGTCCATTTTCTATATAAATAAATTAATTTAATACGAATGATTGCTAAATAATCGTTAGGTTTTTTTTATTGATTCATAATTTGTTAGGGACAATGGATAATGGTGCTAAATTTCAACTAGATCCGAATTTAAAAAGCAAAAGATTCCACCCAGACAGACAGAATGACGGAGTGACTTAAATTAATAGATGCTTTGTAAAAAGAGAAAACATTGAGATATCTATCGCTAAATCTGGAAATGCTAAGAAATGTATTTAAAAATACGTGTAGGGCCTGGATGTGACACCAGCAGATATTAGGACAGATAAGCTCACTTGAAGTGGCTGAAATTCATTATTTGAGTGAAGTCGGGGTTTAACGATGATAGCAAACATTAATTAGAGCGTCACGTAAACATGACATTCATTGATCAAAGTGAAACAGTCTCTCGTAAAACACAATCAATTAAAGCAAGAGTGGATCCCCCTGTGATCAAACAGCGGCTCTCATTAAAGGACACGGTCAATATTAGCTCGAAGGTAGGTGCGTCTCGACGTCTGACAAGCGTAAAGATTTAACACTCTAAAGACTTCTGACATAGGTATGGTAACTCTCTAACGACTGGAGATTCAAAATTCACAAGAGTATGGCCAAGAGTTTGAGTTTATGCAAATGTGAATCTATTTTTACGTTCATTAAAAATCTCAAAAATAACTACAGAACATTCAAGTAACACCTACGGGAGAAACGCTTTTAATTCAAGAGATTTCTGTTTGAAAAGAAAACGGATTTTTATCTCTGTTCGAACAATTTATTCATTACCCAAAAACAAAATATTTGGTCTGAGTAATTTAACAAATAATTGTGACAGAACTCTAAGGAAATGACATTCAGCTCAATCTCTCACAATAATCAGCTGCAAGAACTTTGTCGTAATAGATAATGAAAAGTGAACAGTGAATCGAGATTTAAAAATTACTTACATTTCAAATTTAAAGACTTTTAATAATCTGGAATGTTTATTTTAGTGTAAATACATTGATACAGAAAAAAACTTTTAATTATATTGAGTTTTGACAGAAGGCATCTATATGTATGGCCATTAGGTCTAAACAAGTATTGCCAGTAGGTTTCTAGAAGTATGTCCAGTTAGTTTTTGTGAATATTGCCATTAGGTCACTACAGATAAACTAAGAGCTGAGCTTTAATGAAACACTTCAAGACTTTCATTTTAAATTATTTGCTTGGTACGTTTTCTGCTTCTAACGAGAGTCTGTTATTGGGAAGCGTTGAGAACCATGCATCAGAACATATATTCTAAGGGAAGTAATTACAGTTCTGATGGCACGCCACCATTTTCTCAATGTACGCCTGTAAAATTTGAAGAACACGCGACGAGCAACTAGAAAGGTCAGCAATTGTCTCCAAGTTTAGGTTTAACAATGCTAGAACTGTCAGACTTAATTTCCCTTAACACAGAGCATTGTGAACTCAATTAGTTTGATTGATAAGTTCCATGATCTAATCTACACTGTGTAAGTCAGTGCTTCTCATTATTCTTAGAATGCTCCCCCAAGTGTTGTTGTTGTTTTTTTATATTGTTTTAGAATGGTATGCAGACTGGACTGTCGTCTCGATGACTCGGGTTCGAACACTGGCCGCCACCATCTCCCTCTGTCCTGCGAAAAGTTTGAGCTAGAATTCATAATCTGACTGAAAGAAGATCCGAAATAAGTACAACAAAACAAGAACAAAAGCAAATGAGTTTTACAGGATCGTAATAGATTTAACAAGTTACTGGAATCAAGAGCAGAAGTCATAAAGAATGGGACTGGCCAGAATAGAACTTTATGACATCCTGCTCGTTAACCGTTAGCAAAAGAAACAGATGACCTTAACATCAATTGCTCTATAGATAGCAAGGTCTGAAAGAGGAACTTTTTTTAAAATTGTATTTTACATATGTTATTCCAACTTTCCCGACATGAAAATTAAAATCTGCGAAAATTTGGACATTATCTTTTGTCGTGTACTGATGAAGGCGTTGATCTTATTTGTCTATAGTTTGGTCTTAAACATACTGATCCAACCAACAGCTGATAAAATCTTAAATTTACCATTTCTTTACTGTGTGAAGTGTGCACAAAATTATATGACGCCTTTACATCAAAATGGGAAATAAAAAATGTCGGAAAGAAAAAATGTATAACAATTATCTCCCTCTCTCTTCTGTTAACTTCTATAGTTGCATCGTGTTTCTCTGCAAAGCTAGAATCTGCCCGAGTAAGGCATAGCCTTAAACACACCAGCACGTTTTGAATAATTGAGTCGCTCCAGGCCAGGATCAATACCGGAAGTGTGTCCCATAATTGCAGACTTGTAAGCGAACCCTTTGTGTGGCAGTTGATTCAATTGATGTCAAATGTTTCACACGGCTTCTTCATTTACATAAACGCAAGACCCCCAACGTCATGAATTGGGAGATTGCTAAAGATGGTAGTGAAGGTTTTCTTGGTCCACTGGGTTTATTTTGTAGGCTACAGAAATGGTGCATCAAAACAAGGTTACTAGACTAGACTTCACGCAGTACGTCCTATGTTTAAAGTACTATTTAGCAGCTTTTAGACATTTCCCTTTTATTTTAATAGTAATGTATGAAACAATTTATTTTCTGAAATAATATGAAGATGTAGATTTACGATTAAATTGAAGAGAATTTATTTTGTTGAAGTACAAGACATTCCTTTTATTTATGATCAGAAACAAACGCATTATTTCAACACGTCAACGTAGTCTGCATAACGAGATATATGGATACTAAGAGTTCACTTAGTCAATAAACGGGTCAACAGCGTATGAACGAAGTCAACCCGTCCATACTGTAATAATATTGAGTGGATGTACTTGAGATTTTGTTTGCATAATCTCACAGATCCATGCAAACTAAAAGAAATATAGAATCGAGTGTGGGCTATATTGTGTATCCCCCTACTTGTTGACATAATTATAGATACCCAAGGTATAGGGGCAGGGCAACAGCTTTGCGCAGACGTACAACCCAGTTAAGGTCGAGTTTCGAAGTCCTTATTCAACCAACACGAGTTAAACTAGAAAGTTGTATTCAACCCAACTCAATCTTTGACCGTTCGGCTTCACCCACGCACAGGAGCAACATACTAGAGGTGAATTCCCACAAAACAGTTGAAAGATTCTTTTGTAACTTGGAAAACAAACAAACATTGATCTGGCTTCACCCACCCACGTGACCCAACTGCCACTCCTCTCGATAGTCCCACACACACACACTCACGAGCACACAAACACATTATCTTGGGCTTTTAGATCGTAGTTGTTCAAATATTTTTAGAAACCCCCCGCCCCCTCCCTTTACTTATCAGCACCGATTGACTTGATACTAAATCTTCTCAAATAGTCACAGCGTTCTCTTTGAACTCTTGGTTGGCTCAAGTCTCATTGCCGGACTTTGGGAGCCAGATAAATCAATTTGCAGCAGCTGACCAGACTGACGTGTCTAGGTCTTTAGACAAATAGCCAGCTATCAACAGGTAATTCACTTAATGAGTTTTTGTTGTTGTTGTTTAATTAAATTTTTTGGCACCGGAAAAAAATTCGAACGTAAACAGCATACAATAGGAAGGAGAAAAAAAAAGATAATAAATTGAAGAGTTCAACATTGCATCTTTTTTTCTCCAGACTCTTGTAATGTCTCAAACATTTGACTCATACAAACATATTAAAAACAATAAACGTTTTTTTCTTTGTTTTCTAACTAACCTTGTAACAGAGTTGATGTTTGATTGTGTCCATACGTTCTATCTGGACGTGCATCGTGCGTGTTGTTATAGGGCTCAATGTGTTAGAGAGAAAGCTAAATGTCTATAGTTACATTTTAGAATGTTTTTAATTTCTTTCAAAGATTTACATTTAAAATTAAGGCATGTGTGTCATTTCGGGCCATAGTAAAATTTAGGACGGGGTAAGTGATGTCCCTTCCTTCGCTTCAGAAGTAGTTACACTACTATGTGTGAAAAGCTTACACTCGCACGCAGACACACAAAGTATTGCCCCCAATCTCGATTCTTCTTCTTGCCCTTCGTCCTGGAATGTTTGACCATTGAAACTGGGTAAACCTTCTCCCTCGACACTGACACCTTATTGGCACCCGTACCAGTAGTGATATATAGGTACATTGTATAGGTCTGGGATTTCGTCTGGGTGGGACGGGTGTAATCGTGGTATTGACATATGCAAAGCTCTGCATTCTCTATATTTCTAAAGCACATGCCTCTACCGTCACTCAAAGTTACTCAAGCGAAGTATTAGAATTACTCCTAAATGTATTGCACGGTTGGATAATATTATAGAACAGAGTACATGAATTTCTAAGGGAACTCTCCTCTCAATGAGGTCTTTTGTCATTCTCTACCCTCCCCTTCATTCTCCCACCTCCACACTCACGAACACTTTAGAGTCTAGATCTAAATCTAAATGTGAATAGTTTCGTAGGAAGCAATTTAGCATTTTTTACTAACATAGCAGACGGGACGGAATTTTCTATTCATTTCAGCATGTTCCACCCTTATTTAAAACTTTCTTTTGACCACAAAGATTTACATTTCTCACCTCAACTATAGAGAGTGCTAGAGGGAATTTGGGGATATGGTACATCTATTACAATAGATAATAGTATCAGTGTAATTTTTAAAAAAAAAGGTTGTATCAGAGGTGGGGGAAAAAAAACGTGGGCTGTTTAGTCTCGATTAATCTGTAGGCTAAAAAAAAAAGGGGGGGGGGTGGAGTTGGTTGGATGCTTTGCGCAATATTTCTAACGGGCCTAAAAAGAATTCACTTAAAATCTATTACAAAGCTTCAAAAAGAGAGCGCACATTTTTTATTTTTTTTTACATAAAGCAAAATCCTCTTTAAGCTTAACTATGCATGAATGGAAAAAAAAACAACGTTAATGATCTGTGACAAAAATACAGGTTTACCTGCACCTGTATGGTTGGTGGATGTTTAATACATTTTAACGAATGGCTTCCGGTAATTTGTCAGTTTTACACTTTCTATCGATTCTTATTAATTGTGGCGTTCAAAAATGAATATGAAAGTTCAACAGGAAATGTCCGACTGAGTATGTAGCTTGTTGTTTCCATTACTGACTCCAAAACGTGGATTTAAAATCTTTTTTTGAGTTAAATCATTGTTTTAAAAAAATTAGCATACAAATTGTACAAATTAGAATGATTCTTTTTTAAATAGAGAAAACGCAAACAAAAGAATTATGGAGATGAAGGAGAGAAAAATGAAAGAGTGTTAACTAGAGCCAAAAGTTGTTGTTTTCCTTTGAACATATTTAGATCTAGGTACAGTGCCTTCAAATCATTGACTATAGGCCTATATATAGTCTATGCTTCAAATATATGGTTGTTTCTTTCAGAATTTTTCTTTTTAAACAATAAAACACACAATATTTTATGTAATAGTGGAACGCTAAAAGATGTGAATTCACTCTAACAAAAAAAAAAGACAACTACAAAAATACCTTCATATTTATAAATACACTTATGCAGCCTCTTGTACTAAGGGATATTTTAAATACAATAAATTCTTTAGTTAAATCACTAAATTTAGAAAGCCTTCAGAATAGAAGACTTAAAAGTGAGTAGCAATTATACATAAAACACTGAACTATAATCTTCAAATACAAAAACAGAATTTAATAAAATACTCAGAAAGACACAAAAATAAAGGCACATTCCTTGTCCCATATGCTAGGACAAATTTGTACAAATACTCCTTCAGTGTTAGTGCTATTAGAGCATGGAATGGGTTGCCTGAGCTAGCAAGGAAAACCAGTGACTTGGCAGAATTTAAGTCATTGGTTAATATGCATGACTGAATGCATGACGCGTAGGACGTAATCATCTTCTTTTTTGAAGTAATGTCTGTATTATATAAGATATGATAAGATAATAATGAGCAACAAGGGAAATTAAACAAAATTATTTCTGTGTTTTAAAATGGATAAACTCAAAATTCTTTCTGGTCTATTTGCAGACATTATTACATAGATCTAACCTTTGTGAAGGCTGTAACATTTAGTTCTAAAATAGGCCTAGACTTTATAGCACATGACTTTTTGTGTAATATCTATATCATATGTAGGCCTACCTATATCATGCTCCTTCTTCCCTAGTGCTATTAGAGCATGGAATGGGTTGCCTGAGCTTGCCAGGAAAACCAGTGACTTGGCAGAATTTAAGTCATTGGTTAATATGCATGACTGAATGCATGACGCGTAGGTCGTAATCATCTTTTTATAAGTAACGTATGTATTATATAAGATAAGAAGATATAGTCCTAACCTTGTGTAGAATTATAACATATAGGCATAAACTTATTTCGAGCTATATATTCCTAACATTTTGTAGAGTTTTAACATACAGTTCTAACATATAGTCTTAACCTTGTTTAGAGTTATATGGCCCAAACCTTGTGTAAAGTTTTAACCTGGTGTAGAATCATAACAAATAGTCCTAAACGTTTAAAAATATTTGAACTAAGATTTTTTATAAGTTTACATTTTTATTTAGCAACTGAGAAAGAAAATATAGCTAGTTATATTTGATTACTTATATATATGATTACCATATACCTAGATCTATGCAAGATAATGGGTTTTATTTTAAGGCGAGCACGAATCTGACCATCAACGGACATGTGCAGAGTTCAAATCCCAAAAGGCTGTGAACTTTTTTGTTGTTGTTCAGTTAGGAAAAAAAAAAGTGACAATGAACCCACTGGTCCAATGACATGACATGACCAATTGCCTAGTGAGTGACAGATAGTCAAGAAACAGCGTCTCCATCAAGGCTAATGGTGACCGGAAGTCAACAAGCTACTAAGTGACAGAGATGAACCACTGGGTCGACGGCAGCAACAGGAAAAAATGAGCCGGAGTCCAGAAATCTGTGTCCCCTTCCCTCCCCCCCCCCTCCAACTTTCTCCCTTGCACACAATATTGACCTTGTCCGGCGAACACCACCGCTTGACGAATCAATACAGACTTCTCTTCCTCCTTTCACATCTCTCTCTCTCTCTGTTATTCAGACCTTCCTCCTCTCCAGTAGGATTGGAATGATGCATTCAGTTATTTGCCTCTTCTTCTTGTTTATCTGCTAGTTTGCTAGCCTTGGCCAATAGTGTTATTTAAACTCTTTCTTCTAGAGAGCGGCATCACGAAAAACCAAGAATTAGAGGCCAAGATCCCAGCACACCCACACTACATTTCTATCGCATGCCCGACAATTGTCAGTCCTGTTACTACCCACCCCCAGCATCCTCTCTCTCTCTCTTACACACAATTCCACTGATTGAAAAGAAAAAGGCTACGAAAATAGTGGACTGTGAGAAGGTTTTAAGAAGAATTGAACAGAAACATTAACATTTTCAGAGAGTTCCGAATGTTGGGAAATATTGACCGTGACTAGGGTCATGGCCTGGCAAGGGATGATTCAACATTTTGGTTTTGATGGTCCAAAGCGTTGGCGTGGCGAATGATGAGAAAGTGACTAGCTCTCTTCTAGATTTGGGGAAATGTTTATTGATGTATTCCATTTTCATAAAATAAGTGTGATCATTTATCAGACCTCCCTTTGAGCATTACTTTTATCTTCGCTCTTTCGATCACGGCGTTCATTATGACTCCCCCCCCCCTCTCACTGTTCTTCCGCGCGTGCCGCCCCCCTGCGCTTGATGTCTGCGCATTTTGGGGAAAATAAAGTACTTGGTTACTGTGGACGTTTATGAGATTATACACACGCAATATTGACATTGTTTGGCAAATATAACCATTCGGCAAATATAACCATTTAATGAATCAATACAGACTTGTCTTCTCTTTTTCACATTTTATCTCCCCTCCCCCTTCCTCTCTCTCACACAAATATGTCCACACTCACACTTTCTGAGAGCCTAAACAGATACATTTGGACTGTTGAATGTCCAGTAGATTGCAAGCAAGTACGCTTCCACATAGTCGATCTACAACAATCGGTCAGTTTCCTGCGTAGAAAAAACAAGTACTCCATTACTTGATACAACAATCGATCAGTGTCCAATATAAGACAATATGTATTATATTATGTGGTACAACAATCGATCAGTGTCCAATGTAAGACTGTGGATAACATGTTACGTCCACCTACATTAAATCACCTAATATTGTGTGTTATCCCCCTTTTAGATGAAGAGTTATGCCCAGACACAGTCTGAGAGCCAAGATGGCTGAATTAAGAATCTTGTCTACATGTTTACATTATGAAAATGTTGATGTATCAGTTCAAGTGTATTTGAACACCAGTCTCTTCGGAGGCGTGGGTTTATATCCCACCGCTGTAACCATGTTAAAATTATAATCGATCGGATAAATTGGCTTTTAGCGAAGAAGTTATTTTAATTGTATTCATTTTTCAACTTTCTGAGTACGAAAGGGTCGTCCATAGAAAAGCTTGCTGGATAACATGAAAGTATGGACCAGCCTCTCTCTTGATATCCTGCTAAGAACTCTGACCGGAAAAGTGGAGGGATTTGGCTACGCAAACTATCACAGCACCCCTACGACGAAAATCAAGGGACAGATGAGATGCGGACCCCCCCCCCTCCTTAAAGTTTGAGAAACACTGCTATATAGTAAATTGTTTTAAACTGCATGAGTCAACTTCAATATAACTACATTACAGATTTGTTAAGAATGCAAACTATTTTAAAGGAAAAGACAATTAATAAATACCAATAAATACCCAATAGAACTTGATTTCAGATTTTCGATTATTTTATGTAGTGTATGATGTGTCCGCACCGAACTAATGTCTCTGTTAGTTTGATTGAGTGACAATTTCGTAGGTGAAAAGACTTTCAAAATGTTGCCTACAAATTTCCCTTACTGTGGAATATTTATATAAGATACAGTTTGAACCATCTCAACTTACTGGATTGTCAGACTCCCGCCCAAGCAAATGTTCCAAAACAAAACCCAGGGCCATTGAATTACAAAAAGTATCTTGTGTATTATACGAACATCAACTGACAATGTCAATACTGTTTGTTATATCTGGGTCACAGTGGGTGTTTCTGTACGCGTCCCATCTTTTCATCTGTATGAATCTGGTGCATAACTTTACCTGTCTTGGTATACAGCCCTTGGTTTGTACAGCACGTTGCTGAACGTTACGTTAGTGTCCAGGGTTCAATCAGGTGGGATGGAGAGTACACAAGGTCGACACACACACACACAAAAGGTTTGGCTACTTAAATATTAAATACGTTAGAAAGCGCATAAAAAAAAATGTTTAAAGCGGAACTGAGGCTGATGCCGTGTGCAGTGGCGTAGCAACCCTGGCTCAAAGGGGTTCAATGCGGTCTGGCCTATAAGCAATAGGGGCGCACAGAGGCCATTGAATGAAAAAAAAAAGAGATTTCTAAAATTTAAATGTATCGAATTCTTGTATACTTCTACTTAGCATCCATTGTGTATTTAACGTTATACAATTATGTTTCTGACATAAAAGATTGTACCTGCATTGGGATGTCTTTCTGAAAATACACTTTTAGATAGTGAATTACTCAATTTCCTTCTTGTCACACTCAACTTAGGAGAGTAAAGTGCTATGACAATATTCTTAAACCCGATCCCATTGGTACATTACTAAGCTATTGGTCGTATGTCATCACCTAGTGAGAGGTAGAGGAGGTTGCTTAACTCGTCGATTTGACTATCAGGTAGGATCTACTGTTACTATAAGTGGAGTTCGAACGGCCTGACATGACTGGAAAAAGAAAGTTTTCTCTAAAATGTAAAATAAAGACAGAAGGGGCAACAATCTATTATAGAACGAATATGGATCATCCCCTGACCGCCCCTTCATACACCATGTAGATCTATTCACTGTGAATTACAGATAATAATACTTACGTTTATTATTTATAAGGCAGATCAAGCTATAGAGTCGCAAATGAAACTGCTTTAACTTTAGACAATCGGTGCATTAGTGCTGAGATTAGTTCCAGTGCCTACAGTTTTCTCGTCTTGCGTGGTTCACAAATCTGACAACTTCCTAAAACAACAGATGGCTGAGTTAAAGACTATTTTCCTTCTTTTGATTCCTCAGACAAACGTGGACGCTGCCATGTGTTGTCACAATTAGAAGTAAGACTTGTGCAATAGTCAGAAGTTTTACTGTTGATACTTTCTTGTTATGGGAACATAAAAATGTAGTGTGTGACTGGGGAGAGGCTTTTAAAACTTTTTTTTTTCTTCAGTGTTTTTGTTTCCTTATAGTTTCTTTCTTTTTCAGTTTAGAAAACTTAAAGCTTAAGAAATATTTAAAGAGGATTTAGCATATAGTCAACGCCTACAACTGTAACTTATTTACTTATCTAGTTTTAAAAGAAAGGAAATTGTAATAGTTTCTTTCCACCTTTCTTTAAGCCGTAACATGCACACACACAATATATATATACACACACATAAACTAATCAGGTGGATCACCTTCACCTATCCCTTAGTCTGTTGGACAGTTGAGGCACCACACAAGATTTGTCAACCGTCTTTCTCCATTCCGCTCTTTTCCCTTGGATAGACAAAGGCAGGCTACTCCATTCTTTTATGTTGCCTTCACATCGCTTTCTCTGACTGCCTCTTCTTTTCCTGGTACTGTTCCATGACGAAAGGTATTTCCAAGCTCCGAAGACCTTGTAATGTGGCCATAGAGATTTAGCTTTCTTTTTTTTTTTTTTTTTTTTTACAATAGTGGTGGATCTAGTTCACTAAAAGATTATCCTTCGTTGACATTGTTTTAATATTTAAGAAACATCTCGAAGCCTAATATGTTCGCTTGATCCTGGAACTCGAAACAAATCTAAAATCAGAAACGCTCATCAATCCTCGTATTGTTATCTTTTGGGAATTATTGGATGAGTTTAGAATCGGACAAGGAGAACGAAGGCTGCCGTACAGAAGGCTAAGTTTGAAGAATCCATGACAAAGTGAATTCTTCTAAATGTGACACTGACATGAAACAAATTCATTATCAGGAAGTCGTAAAAAAAGTGGAGCAGGTCCAAAATCTCATTAACAGAATCAATTCGAATCAAATTGAAAAGACAAACCGGCAAGATGAATGTGTATCACGGTCTCCAATGAGACCTCATGCATGTCACTAACGTTTTTAAAAACGTGAGCTAAAAATAAGGAAAATCTGGCCTTTAAAAACTGCATGGAGTCTGAGCTACTTTTCAAAAATTATTTTGGTTTGCTTACCAACTTTGCATTTTTTTAATAGAAAAAAATATTGAGTACATTTTTGTGAAGTGGTGTCTGACTGGGTGGATAAGAAACTGGGCTGCAAAACTGAGGTCATCAAAATTAGAATAGAAACAACAAGAAGAATAATCCTTTAAAGTCGTTTGACATTCACCCGGCTCAATGTTGAAAGGTTCAGAATAAACTTCGGAAAATACTGGCTATAGTGGTAAATGGTTACCAATGTGTCTAACGATGCTAAACAAACAGGAAGTAACTATCCTGACAAAAAAAAAAAAAAAAAAAAAAAAGAAGGAACCACATAGATCTAAATTCTTCTATATTTATATTTATGAAAATGTTAATGATGGCACTTGAAAAAAAAAACATCCCCCTTCTCATTCGACATCTTGTTTGTTGAGTTCATGCTGCCGGTCTGTTCGTTCACGAGGCTCCAAGTTTGTGCACTAGACAGTGACTAGACAGTGTCGATTCGTTTTTTGAAACTAAACAATGTTCGTAACTCGAGTTATGTAACATTTCAAAAAAGATGCTAAGCCTGCTGAGAAATTTAACACTCGCTGCATATTTCTTAATAACTCTTTAAAAAACATGCACAAATAGCTAAAAAGTACTATCGGGTATTTCATGTTGACTCTGAGGAGACGATAATTATCTGTTAACGTCAAAGGTCACATGTGAGAGTAACAGACTGAAAGGGTCAATAGTAGTTCTCTGTTGAAGGGGAGTCTCTGATTCAAAGCCTCTTTCACAACATTTAACAAAAGACTAGAAGAAGGTCAGAGGTCACATTCTGAGGTCGTGACATTCTGCACGTTGGTCATAATTTGAATTGACCCTGTTCGTTAACCAACTCGTATTCCCACCTAACCGTTGCAGAATCAAGAGAGCAAACGTTTGGTATACACTCCCTCCCCTCGCCCTATCTCCAAACATGTGTAACTCTTCACAAGGGACGCACTTTTGTCGATCA
This sequence comes from Biomphalaria glabrata, assembly GCF_947242115.1. Classification (NCBI taxonomy): domain Eukaryota; kingdom Metazoa; phylum Mollusca; class Gastropoda; family Planorbidae; genus Biomphalaria; species Biomphalaria glabrata. The sequence continues at coordinate 41,492,057 of NC_074715.1, forward strand.
GGCGATCTCTAATATTGGAGTTGTGAAGGAGTGGATATCTCAAAAAGTTGGACAGACTTGCAAAAGAAACAAGCAAATGAGGGTTATCTTTAGAATTTGTTTTTATATAGACCTAATCGTATATCAAAAGTACCAAGGGACTTAAATCCTATTGGAACTCTACCATTATTATTGCATGTATAGCCCTGATAGTGTCCTTCATGTTCTGGTGAAAAAATAAAAAGCCCCTTACACTGAAGTGACAATTATTGCAGTAATTTTTTTTTTTTACATATATAACCAAGCCATTAATTTTCAATTGATATTTTCGGACATAAAACTGTATTCCCAATAAGCTCATTATTAAACCAATATTTCTAAGCACATTGCAGCGTAATTTCTTCCCTCACTCCTATTAAAAAAAGACTATACCTATACGTCCTTCCAAAACTAAACCCATCAAGCATTGGCCAGAAACGAAGGGTTGTATTTCATTCAAGTTAGGACAACATCACGTGCTATAGATTTGTAGGAAAATGTAAATAATTCTTTATAGTTTAGGAATCGGGCGAGATAGTGAAATACAGAGATGAGGATGAAATAAAGAATGGACAAGAAAAACAAAACATACATTAATAAAACAAAAATACAAAGCTTATATTAAGAGTAACTGTGTCACTTCGTTTATATCGGTCTTATAATCATAAATCATGTATGTAACTAGCCTAGACCTATAAATCTGTACTATTGCTTTTGTTTAGCTTTTAGCTTTCTCAATGCGCTATGATCCTAGCAATGTCTGTTGTCAAAGGGGGAGGGAAGAAGGGGGTATCTTGGTAAAAGTGTACATGATCGTTTTTTAAATGCATAAAAAAATGTTCACTCAGGGCTCAAGATTCCTCAAGGGGACTAATTCAACTTATAACACCACATCTGTCAAGTACGATTTCTTTTCCTTGTTCAAGATACCAAACAAAATAATTAATTACCAATAGTTAATTAACTTATTGGTTATTTTTTTTTTGGTTCTTGTGTTGTCAGGTAATAGAAATAATTGTGCAAAATTTCAGCTTAATCCAAGATTGGGTGTGAGAGAAATAACGTGTACAAACTTTTTACCAAACAGACAGACAGAGTGAGTTGATATAAGCTTTGTAAAAAACGATAGACGATAATTATTTATATATAGATTTATTTTTTATATATTTTGCTCTAGCATCGACCCCATTATTAGGCTTAGATCAATTAAACACACAAGAAAAAAGTAGCAGGCACCATTAGATCTATGTAAACTTGTAAAGAAAGCAAGGCACAAGATGTTTCTACAGTACAGAGCGTGAACAACCTCACCGGTGACAAAACAGGTGTTGTAAAATGATGCGCGAGCAGGTAAACAAATCAAACACTCACGTCAGGGATCCTGCACGAATGACGTAATCCTGCTGATGAATTCTCATAAACAATTCCTCCGCGTGCACACTTTGACTAGATATATTCACAACTAAAACACACTTTAAAACCAGTACTGAACATGTAGATCTATAGAGTCAGGGATGATCATAATCTCAAAGATGATGCAATCCAGAGAGTTTCCGAATTCACACAGAATGAAGAAATTTCAGTTTAAAGTCAACAGAATTTAACTGTACTAAGATCCTAAAGCACTATCAATGAACGAGGAAACACACAACAAGCCCCTAGATCTGTCTGACTGAATGTTGTGCCAGTCGATAATTCTGTCACAACCTACGATATGGATTACCTCCCTGCCTGCCGCACTGACAGTCTTACTGTGAGACACGAGAGAGGTGCAGCAGTGGAATAATCACACGAACCTGTGGCGCAGAGAGTTACTGGTCTTGACTAGCATGAGACAGGACCTGGAAAGCAAGTGCGTGAAAGAGATGGGTTAGGAGGGGGGGGAGTAGGTAATTGAAGTGGTCCCAAAGTGTTACACTGTTTGTGTCATAGTGACAGTGACATGTCAATACCCCTCCCCCCTTCGGAGCACTCTATTACTCGATGTCCACACTACTTAGGATCGAATCTATTTCAAAGTGTGATTCCATAGATCTTTAATTAATGGATTGTAGAAGTCACGAGGTTGAATTAAAAATAAAGGGATGGGAGTGGGGCATATTAGTTCCTCTATTCTATAATATTGAAAGTATATTCCATTCATAGAGAAACTTGTCCCAAACAAATGACGAGTTGTTGTTACACTCATGGAGAGGCGATGAACGTGTAAGACAAAGCTAAAAAAAAAAAGTCTCCTGTGGAGGTATTGGGGTCACGTGACCCTGAAGCAGCAGTTGTATCAGGCATGCTTATTTTCTATTTGGTCTTTGAATGCCTTGTATTTTTTTTTTATTTGAATGATCACATAATTAGTTCCCTCTCCCCTCTCGAGGCTTGTCTCCCATTTTTTTTTTATCGTCATTATTCTCAAAATGACCAAGTTAAATATGAAGGTCTCACGTCTGTTGTCAAATGAAAAATATGTTCATTTTTTGGTTACGTTGTAGGCTATTTGGAGTTGTCATACATAAAGCAAATAATATTAGGTTAATTTTAGGTCTTGCGTTGCAGCGTTGATGAATTAGGAATAACGTTAACCAAGAAACTTCAGAGTAAAGGATTTGCCCAATGAAGTCATGATGGCAGTGATTTGTGTTGATTTCACTATTCCTTTCTCTCTCCCACTTCCTGGTTTCAAAGTTGAACGTTTGCCCCGTGAATCCTATCTGTAAAGATCAAGGTCACCCCCCCCCCCCAAATTGAGTGGGCAACACTGCTATTTAAGGATCCATTCATGTAAGCGAAGGGAAACATTCATTCAGCGAATGCTGTGTCCTGGGGACAGCTGTCTACTTAATAACCATGACATACACAAGTTTACAAAATGCAGATTTAGGATTTCATGGGCTTCCTCAACCAAAGAAACAAACAAGTAAACAAGACAAGCATTGAAAAAAAATACGTACAAAAAAATATACAATACCTAATTTTAAACTAATTTATACAACTTATAATAAGATTTGTCTTCAGGTATGAAGATGAAGAACCATAGTAACTCATAAAGCAGAATGTCAAAATTGATTCAATATTCTTAGTTTCTTAAAGAGCGATTATTTTGCTTTTAAGAACTAATAAATGTTATATTTTTAAAAAATTGAACATTTTTCACCTAGCCAATGACCCCCCCCCCCTTTTTTCCGGTAAAAAATCCTGGTTAAGCGAATGTATAGATGTACAAGACCATACAAGACTTTATGCGCGAGAAAATCTGTTTATTTAGATGTACAAGACCATACAAGACTTTATGCGCGAGAAAATCTGTTTATTTAGATGTACAAGACCATACAAGACTTTATGCGCGAGAAAATCTGTTTATTTAGATGTACAAGACCATACAAGACTTTATGCGCGAGAAAATCTGTTTATTTAGATGTACAAGACCATACAAGACTTTATGCGCGAGAAAATCTGTTTATTTAGATGTACAAGACCATACAAGACTTTATGCGCGAGAAAATCTGTTTATTTAGATGTACAAGACCATACAAGACTTTATGCGCGAGAAAATGTTTATTTAGATGTACAAGACCATACAAGACTTTATGCGCGAGAAAATGTTTATTTAGATGTACAAGACCATACAAGACTTTATGCGCGAGAAAATCTGTTTATTTAGATGTACAAGACCATACAAGACTTTATGCGCGAGAAAATCTGTTTATGTCCATATTTTCCGGCTTCCTGTTTTCTATCCACTTGCTGATTTGTATACTGAGATGACAAAGATGTAGATAACATTGGAAGAAAGGTTTATTGCGTCATCAAAACATGATGCTAATTAGCCGACGGTGCGTACAATTATTCTTCAAGTTAGCAATCTATATTTAGACCTAACTTACTCAAGATGTTGTATGCTGATAAATGGCTTGTTTGTACCTACTTTTATAATATAGCTTTTTAAACATTTCGATTAGTTCAATTATTTTTATGAATGAACTAGCTGCGTGACCCTGGCGTCCGATGTGAAAGGTCGGCGCGTGTTCTGAAATGATTTTGCATTGATTTTCCTAGTGTGTTTACAAGTAGATTGGAGCCAGAAGACAGGAAATATGTAACATTATAATAAGAACTGTTAATATTTCTTTGCGGTTAACTTGTTTCTCAGATAACTTACTGTTGAGCGGGAAAGACTCACACGATACCAGATGGTTGTGGAGAAAATATACAACTTGTATTGGTGGAATTAACACTGCACTGTGATCTGGGTGCACCAGGGTTGTATAGTGGGACAAGTTCCTCTACAGAGACACCATCTGGTAGGTCTGCGTCTAGTACAGCTTGTCTGGCGTTAGGGTTCGCTTCTTCATCGACAACTTGACATATTATAACAGGTCGATGGTTCACAGGTTTAATCATTGTAACAGGTATTTAATTGGTTAAGTGCCTGGGGAGCCTTGGTGCAAGGATAGAAAGCGGGGGTGTTGAGGTGGTGGGTATGCAGGAAGAAACAATAGCTCCCTATACTCCGCCCCCCTCTCACGTGATGTGCAAACTCTGGCGAGGGTGAGTCATGGCTTGGTGATTATATTGATTAGCGTTATACTCACGCCTCTTCCATCCTAGACCACAACATCTCCCGCCATTACTTTTGAGGCCGACAGAGGCGTGCAACAAGAGACACTGCTGCGACTTTTAGAGACCCACTGAGTAAATCATCTCTCACAGTCTCTCATCTCTCTCTCTCTCACACACATACACACAAACTCTCTCACAATCTCGCTAATGATAATAATTTCTCTCTCTCCAGTCGTCTCTCTCTCTCTCTCCAGTCGTCTCTCTCTCTCTCCAGTCGTCTCTCTCTCTCTCTCTTACTCCCTCTCCAGACTCCTCATTCAAAGTTCCCTCTCTATAAAGTGGCTCTCTATTCTTTTCTCACACACAGATTGTTCTCTCTCGTCTCATCCATCTTCTCTCTCTCTCCCTCGCTCTAAACACACACTATTTCTCTCTCAGTTTCTTTCACTCTCCGGCTCGCTCCCTCTCTTCTCTCTCTTCTATCTGCTCTCTCTTATCTACCACTCTTAAAAGCATTCATTGTTTATCTTCTTTTCAAATGTTTAAAACTGAATACTAGAAAAGATGGAGCCATTCATAAATAGGATTACAATTTCTCGCCTGACATCTGCCTTGAGTGGAACGTTCTTTAAATAGCTCGCATACAAGTGACAGAATCAGTACACTTAACTCGATAAATGTTTAGAATAAAAAAACAACAACAACTCTACATTATGGCAATTCAGGCAATATATATTTCTATATACTATGGGGAATTTTTTTCTTTATATAGACCAAAAAAATCGTATCATATTTTATAATAATGGGTCATGTGTTGCTTTAATTTACTTAAAACTCAAGATGACAAGGTATCTCTTGAATGAAGAGCAAATTCACGGAAACTTAACGATCTAGATTTAGATACCAGTACCACAATAAAATTAACAAATACAAATGGACTCGTTGGACAGTCTATATAAATCTATTTCTGTCTTGACTCTAGTTAATATTTATTAATGTGTAGAAGTGGAAACTTAAAAAAAAAATTACTTTATAAAAATGACCACCGTCTGTCGGGCCAGACATAACAGAGATTCATTTAGGTGTAGAAGAGCTTCTTCACAGGGAATGGATGGCGTGTAGAATACGTAATGCAACTTGTGAAGTGTTTTTGGTTGATTTAAAAAAGAAAGGTAAAAAAAAAACTTTGAATAAGTTACACTTATTCCGTTTAAATATTTTCACGCTTCTTTCAACTTCGTTGTCTCGTATTGTCCTACAAATTGACAGGTTTGTTGTCCTACAAATTGACAGGTTTGTTGTCCTACAAATTGACAGGTTTATTGTCCTACAAATTGACAGGTTTGAAAAAGTGCACACGCTGAAAAAAAAAAGCGCAGAGAAAAATAAAAGACAAGGAGAGGGCTAAGAGACACAAGAGGGGGGGGGGGGATATTTAAGAATATCAAATGGAAAGAAGACAAGGGCCATTCTACGTTCGAGGTAGCCCCGTGGCATCGGGGGCGTCGTCGCCCTCCTATTATAAGTAGACCTATGGTTATTTCTGTCCGTTAGTTAGCGGGATTTGAAATGGCACAGTCTGTGCGTGCATTAAGACGCCTCAGCAGTGCTTCTCTGAGACGCTGGTTATTTCTTATATGCTCACAAAATAGTTAGTAAAGCGCTTGGCTTCCAAAGACGAGGTTCCCCGGGTTTGAATCCCAGTGAAGATAGGATTCGATATTTTTAGGACGTCCCTTAAATTGACAGGTTTGAAAAATTGCACACGTGGAGAAAAAAAGCGCACACAGCAGAGAAAATGAAAGACAATTTCAGATGTGAAAAAATATGTAGGTCAAAACTGGATCAAAGTATCTGCATGCAATGCTGCACTCTTCATTAATCTTCTCCTATACAGTGACTTAATATTCAAGAGAGTGTTGGCAGTACTGACTTAAGGACTTTCGTAAAGAAAGAGTAATTTTTTAAATGCAATAGTATAGGTGACATTTTCTTACGAGAAATAGTGAATAAAAAAGGGACAAGACATAGGATACCTCTCCCAAACCAGCTCTGCTAGCTACGCCCTTGTCTATCTGCAGGAGGAATAATTGTATTATTTCTTTACTACTTTGACATTTGACACATCTCTGAATCTATCGTTCTTATCGCGCCAGTATGTGGCCACTTCAGAAAAACCAGCGTACCATTCAGAAATTGTTTTCTGGCGCTTCGTCCTCTACAGCCATTCTACTATCTGGCAGTTCCCGTAGCGCGCAGACAAGGTTTCACAGCTATTTACACGCACATAAAAATATATATTGTATTTAATAACACTGTGAAATGTCTCACTTCTTCCAAGAAGTATCAAAATAAATGCCTTGCTGTTTAATGTTCTGTAAACGCTGAAATATATAAAAGGCTAGGTTTTTTAAAGGTTCTTTTAAAGTGTGTTAATGAAAAAAGACTTAACTGGGTTAAAGATTCAGATGCAGTATCGGAGTAATTATTTGAAACCACGTATATTAATTCTTAAGCCCTTTCCATCATTCTTAGCCCTGACGTTTGTAGCATGTATAAGTGGTCGCTTTAGCATACATTAAAGTAAGTAATCACACACTTAGAAACTAGATCAGCTCTGTTTTTCCCTTCTCAAACAGAAGTTGGAAATTATATGGGTAGAACTCAAAGGATCTCGAGAATAAAGCCTTTCAATCAGATGAAGGATCATCATTTATACATGTTCGTACCACTAAGAAAATGAGGTGTCCGTAAGATTTCAAGGACCCTCCCAGTGTCCTTTTTTTTTTTTTTTTTTTTGCATTTGTTTATAACCTCCCTTCTCTTAGTCAATACAAATATAAATTTAGCCTGATTAACAAAATTTAGTATCTGTTAACAAAATAATATAATAATTTAGCTACTTGACCTTGTTAAAAGTACATCTTATTTTTTAAACTAAGTAAAGTAGGTATATCACTAGCTCTATTATGTTCGAGATCAATGGACCTACTATAATCTATAACCTAGATAGGAGCTCCACCTCCAACCCCCCCCCCCCTTTTTTTTTTTCTTTTTCATTATACGTGACGTCGCTGGTATGAATGGATATTCAATATTGATTGATGCTGGCCGAATGAACAAAACAGTTTAATAAATATACAATGTAAATAGCTCTTCGTTTTAAAATGTTGCTAGGCAACCGAGATGCGTTGGGAATGTAATAAACAAATGCAAAAAAAAAAAAAAAGAAGAAAAAGAGACTGGAAGTGCGAAAGAGAGAGAGAGAGAGAGGGGGGGGAGAGCGGTATGTATGTATAGCTTCCACTCACAGTGAAATTATTTATTCGCCTGACGTAAACATTTCTATGTGGTTCTGAAAGGGGGTCAATTAATTAATTATTTCGATTATTTTTTCCGTTCCCTTATCTAAACTGATTTGTGTGTTGTGAGTATAAAAAAAGAGTATGAGCCAGTGAGTCTCAAAGTGTTGGTTCAGAACTTCATTTCTTTGCATTATTGTTAGGCCTACAAAATATAACGATTGGTCTCATACAATAATAATCAAGAAGGTTGTACAAACTTGTCAATTTGTCTGTTTGTGTTTGTGTGTTTAAACTAAAAAACTGGAATCCGATTGTTTGATAAAATACAAGACTGGAATCCGATTGTTTGATAAAATACAATTACAGTAAACAGCAGAGCTGGACATTTACATTTTCTACCAATGCATGACTAACGGAGAGTACGTCAGATAGCCTGAAATGAGAAAAGAGTTGAAGATTTGAACTCTACACAAACTACTAAGCTAATGGAGTAAAAAAAAAAGATTCTCACAAACATTAAAGATGGTTTGTATTGGAAATAAGCACTGGTCAAAAATATATTCAACATTTCTTTGATTATAGCAAAAAACAAAAAAAAAACAACAACAATTTAGTTCAAGTCAACAACAGATTCAGTTTATTGTTAAAGATAGTGCCGGCATGCAGCTATTTAGCCTACGGTTTTCTAGTCTGTCAGCATGAGCCCGCTGTTATTATTTCCTGGTCGGAAAGATGCTGCTGGCTGTAATGCTGAAATTGGCTTAAAATTGAGCCTAGTGAGAGAATTACAGTCGATTACAGTGGGGCTTTTTTTGTTTATAATTGTGTTATGATTTAATATAGTTTGCCGTTAGCTGAATTCTTGTTATTAAAAATATTAAGAGTTGATCTAAGTTTTCAAAAACAACATTTTAAAAAGGCAAAGTACCCCTCCCTTCCCTTAAAGACACTTGCTTAGATGGGGTCAATCAAAGTCCAATTAATATTCATCGTCAGAAGGAATAAATCAAAATAAAACAAATGTGTCAACTCAATTTTCTCTTAATGCAAACAATTTCAAAGTATTTCAAACATGGTCATGTTCGTTGTTCCAGTTATATTCTACAAAAATGTACTGCCTCAAACAGTCCTAGATCTTAAGTTTTTTTTTTTTTTTTATATAATAACTGAAGATAACGTAGAATGAAAGGTAAATCGAAGACAGATAGATCGTGGGTGTAGACAGTATTTATTTAGGGCGGGGGGAGTTTAGATGATTTAATGTTGTATGTTTCTGTTTTTTTACTTTTAATTTCATTACTATTATTGAAAAAACTGGCTACTTGGAAAAAGTAAAAATAGTTCCTTCGGACAACTCGACCCGGGACGGCAGTAACTCGAGCAGTAACGACCTAGACCTGGGAATGCCCGGGATGGTAATAAATAACTCGTGGAATAATGCCAGAGAGCACGGGTCGGAGGTTACCATTGAAATAGGTAGAGTGAAAGAACACGCTCACCAATTAACGTTAGTCTGATAGTGGTCATGTGACTCATGTCAACAGTTGGCGCCAGAAGCATGTCCGTCTCTAATCTGCAAGTCTGATAGCGAACCTAAGGGACAGCAGCGTGTTGTAGCAAGGAACAATAAGCACGCATTGGAAATAGATCTTTTCTTCTTCTCATACGATGCTTATTGTAAAGCACTTTGTCTTATTGCAACAGCTTATCTCAAACAAAATAGATAATATCTTATCTCGTATATTACAGACGTTACTTCAAAAAAGAAGATAATTACGTCCTACGCATTTCATGTGTCAATCTAGTCATACATGTTAAACAATCATTTAAACTCTGCTAAGTTGTTAGTTTTCCTGTTTGATTCAGGCAACCTGTTCCATTCTTTAATAGCACCAGGGGAAAAGGAGCACTTGTACGAATTTGTTCTAGAGTATTAAATAAGAAATGTGCCTCTATCTTTGTGTCTTTCTGAGTATTTAGTTATTTGGTTAGGCCAATAATAGAATATGCATCCTCCGTTTGGGACCCCTCAACTCAAGAAAACATTAAGAAACTGGAACAGACACAAAATAGAGCAGTGAGATTCATAACAAACGAATATTCACATTTGACTAGAGTAACACCTTTAGTAAAATCACTAAATTTAGAAAGCCTTCAGGACAGAAGGCTCAAAAGTAAAGTAGCAATCATACATAAAACACTGAACCATAATCTTCAAATACAAAAACAAAATTTAATAAAATACTCTGAAAGACACAAAGATAAAGGCACATTCCTCGTCCCATATGCTAGGACAAATTTGTACAAATAGACCTACTCCTTCTTCCCTAGTGCTATTAGAGCATGGAATGGGTTGCCTGAGCTAGCCAGGAAAACCAGTGACTTGGCAGAATTTAAGTCATTGGTTAATATGCATGTTGATTGATTGATTGTTTGATTTGAGGCACATCGGCACAATTTAGGCCATGTCGTGCCTGCAGTCCTTTAACGACTACTCTCTCTCTAAACAACAGGGCCAGATTCTATACAGTCATATCATTAAAATCAAGGTCTATTCACAGTTAAAATAGTAAAGGTAGTAAAAATTTAAATATTTGGTAAAAATCTAATGTAAATAGTGCATGTTCACAAATTCATAAATCAGATCTTCGTAGATAGCCCCACTTCCCGGAGTTAATATGCATGACTAAATGCATGACGCGTAGGACGTAATCATCTTCTTTTTTGAAGTAACGTCTGTATTATATAAGATAAGATAAGATAGGTATTTGCATTGACTATATAAACTCCTTTCAAACACCTCTTCTAATGCCCCCCCCCCAAGTCTTTTGAAAGGAACAAATACAGATATAGAAAATAGTAAATGAGAAATGTAGAATCTTAAGACTAGTCGATATTACGAAAAAAAAAAGGTGTAGATTGTAGAACAAAGCTTTGAACGGAAAACTTAATTATGGACACAACAGAGCATATAAATATAGATCTATGGGGTATTTTGGGACTTTCACGAATCACTGGTCATCAGATTCGTTCATACCCAAAGAGCGGAAATAGAAGTCAGACACAATATTTCGACTAGATAAGGCCCTAACTATTTGATATGTGGGGCCATTTATAAGTTCAGATATTAGCCTATGTCAGTGCCAATTATCATTTTCGTATACTCAGGGCTTAAACGGCTTTACAAATAAGAATTATATAGAATATATAGATAATGCAATAATAAATCTTTAATTTAAAACTATTATTATACATTTAAAAAACTCGGGACAATTTTTTTCGCTTCCCCAATTTAGAGTGGGGGCATTAGTTATAGCTTGTGTAGCTTATACATAAATCCTGCACAATAATATTTAAGGTTAAGTGCAGTAATGAGAACAACTTACGTCTTTTAAACCTTAAAGTTAGATAAATAAAAACCTAGACTTTCAATACCAAATGTCAACCTCAGCTATACGCATGAAATCTAAATTTGAGTGTTCGTTATTTATACGTATTGCGTAAATGTGTGTATGGCGGACACTGTTTATCACTTGGAGTAACGGTAGCCAGATCTTTAGTACACAAACTGCATCATGTTTCAAGCTATGGTGTTACTGAACACTGATCAGGTTTGATGCATTGCAGGGTCTGTTTAAAGCACTTGGGAATATTATGAAAATAATCATATACTTTATGCCGGTTATCGTGTACTATAGACTAACCAAAACTTCGTCTGTTAATGTTGTGCTATATTATATTGTCTGTTACCAGCGTCCACATCCTCAATAGCTTCTATTCATTAGACAAGAAAGAAAAACTATTTAGTTAAACAATAACGAAATAGTTGTCTATGTGCAAAAAGGGGACATTGAAAATTAATAAAACAACACTAATAATAACAATAGTAGTCTCTATTATCCATGAGGGAAATTGTCTTACAATTTGAGTATCAGTGCCAAAGTAATTACTCTTTAATTTTATCTCAAGCGTTGTCCCTACGATTAGACACAATTAAGGGTAAAAGGAAACTACCAATTTAAAAATTGCATAAGTAAAGGATATAGGGCTACAGAGGACTGACATTTACAACTTCGTAGTATATTAATAACACCACAGACCATTACAAAGAGAAAATATATATTTAATATAATCGTATTTTTTCTTGTAAAATACAGACGTTACTTAAAAAAAGAAGATGATTACGTCCTACGCGTCATGCATCTAGTCATGCATGTTAACCGTTAAATTATGCCAAGTCATTGGTTTTCCTGGCTGGCTCAGGCAACCCATTCCATGCTCTAATAGCACTAGGGAAGAAGAAGCATTTGTACAAATTTGTCCTAGCATATGGAACGAGGAATGTGCCTTTATCTTTGTGTCTTTCTGGGTATTTTATTAGATTATGTCTTTTTATTTGAAGATTATGGTTCAGTGTTTTATGTATAATTGCTACTTTACTTTTAAGTCTTCTATCCTGAAGGCTTTAAAAATTTAGTGATTTTACTAAAGGTGTTACTCTAGTCAAGTGTGAATATTCATTTGTTATGAGTCTCACTGCTCTATTTTGTGTCTGTTCCAGTATCTTAATGTTATCTTGGGTTGAGGGGTCCCAAACAGAGGTTTAACCAAGGTTAAATATTTTGGTTTTATGTTCTTATTTGATTTATAGGAATTTCTATATTTTTTAAAATTTTTAATCTGGGCATTCCATGGCAGTTTTTCATTTATTATAACACCTAGGTATTTTACGTTTTTAGTCTGTGTTACTGGTTTACCATGAATAAAATAAGTGCAATTTATTTGTTTTAGTTTCTTTGTTACTCTTAATAACTGACATTTTTCTGGGTGGAAAGACATGCTCCAATTTGATTCCCATATTTGTAATTCATCTAATTTTCATAGTAAAATCTCTGTGTCTTGAGTTGTTTTTATTGTATTATCAAGTATTATTAATACTTCTGATTGGTTTCATTTCAACGCATTTAAAAACTAAAATTGTAATAAAGCTGATTGAATATGCACCTTATTACTTTACTATTCCATTACACTCGATCAGGCCACAATAATTTAAGCAATAACAAATATTCGATCATGTGATAACAAACACTCGATCAAACCATTACAAACATTCGATCAAGCCATTACAAGCATACGAACAAGCCATTACAAATATTCGATCAAACCATTACAAACATTCGATCAAGCCATTACAAACATATGATCAAGCCATTACAAGCATACGAACAAGCCATTACAAGCATATGAACAAGCAATAACAAATATTCGATCAAACCATTACAAATATTCGATCAAGCCATTACAAACATGAAACATTTCAACAGGCCATTATACGCTGCTAACGCACATAATAATCACCCAGCCTGCTATAACAAACTACTAGATCAGTCCCATTACAAACATTATGCTCAACCAGCCCACTATAACAAACTACTAGATCAGTCCCATTACAAACATTATGCTCAACCAGCCCACTATAACAAACTACTAGATCAGTCCCATTACAAACATTATGCTCAACCAGCCCACTATAACAAACTACTAGATCAGTCCCATTACAAACATTATGCTCAACCAGCCCACTATAACAAACTACTAGATTAGCCCCTCACAAACAATATGATCAATATGACAGACATAAAACTTGACCAAACCGCTACTAACGTCTGGAGGCAGATAACAAGGAAATTGTACCCTCGAGATGAAATATCACGCTCAATCTCTCCCCCACCCTTCCATCTGCTTTTGTTGATGCCCAGTATTCTTGAGACAAACTGAAATCAATAACAACATCCACAGGCCAAGAGAAGTCTGGAGATGGTAACATCATCCCGCTTGTTGTTGAGAAGGTAACATCATCCAGTTTGTTGTTGAAACCGTCGCGGATAAGTCCAGGGTTCGACCGGACTTGTATGGTAAACTATGAATGTCCATTTAGACAACAGGTGCGACATTTCAGTAAAATAACGAAATACATAAAAAAACATTTAAAAAAACCTAGCATAATCCGACTGATGCAAGTAAAATGGTGGAGTCCGATGTACCTTCAGTGAACGTTAAAGAAAAAGATTACATTTATATATTCATTTGTTGTTTCTTTAACAATGTTTGAACAAAGCAATGAAAGTTTTTTTTAATGTTGCACCACGCTGTCGCTCCATGGAACTATACTAGTTACAAGGTTGGCCCTTTAAGTAAATTAACTCTTTCTCTCCGCAATTATTTTTCCACGTTCTTACAGAATTGTTTATTTTTCACATTTGTACATTCTACCCTGTTATGATTAAACTAAAATAACATTTTTGTTTGTAGTAAGAAAGCGTTACTTTTGGTATAGAATTATAGGAGAATACATGCTCGTTTTGTATAGGCCTAACACAAATAAAAGTTTATAAAACCAAAAAATTAATTTAATTAAATGGGATCAAATCAACGATGGTGTCGTTAATTAGGAGAGTTAATAATTCAACTTTCTTATATCCTTTTTTTTCTTTTTGTCAGGAACTGTTATTTCAATCTTCCTTAGGCCCGCCTTATAACTCCCTCGCCACAAAATATTTCATTCGCGATTTCTAGTAGCTCATGAGGGTGAAATACCTTTGCTTTGCTTCTCTCTTGGAACAGTCTGATATGATACACACAATGGTCAGCCTTCTCTTTATACACGCACTCTTTTTTTGCCCGTCAGTTGTAGTCGATTAGGATCCAATATCTTTACTTTGTCGGCGGCGGCCCTTGCTGGTCACACACATTCATTTTACCACATTCATTTTACCATACCTTCCACCTTTTTTTTTTACAAAGCTTATATCAGCTTATTCTGTCAGTTTGTCTGTCTGGTAAAAGGTTTGAATGTTTTTCTTCCATTTCCCATTCTGGGATCAAGTTAAAACTTTGCACAATTATTCATTGAACCTTACAAGACATGTATTAATAAAAAAAAAATACCAATTAGTTAATTAATTGTCGGTGATTAATTATTTTTTTCATATTGAAATAAGGAGAATAAATGCTACTTAATGAGAGATGTGGATGTATATATGGATTTAATCCCCTTATTAAGTTTTAACACATTTTTTCTCCCACTTCCCATTCCCAGATCAAGTTGAAATTTTGCATAATTATTCACAGTTGATGACAAAACACGAATCAATAAAAAAAAATTCACAAATTAGTTAATCATCTAGAACTAATTAATTAATTTTGTTTTATATAGTGGAAACGGAGCTAAACCCTGTATTTTTCAATTACATGGCAGTAATAATTGGCGGTTCTTTCCCTAAAATAAGCTTAGTTTTTAAAAAGTATTTTTCCTATTGCTTGTTTTTGACAAGAAGTTCTAAGCTAATAGTAGGAATTTTATAGAAGAAAAGTCCTATTACAGATATAGATCCAGGTGCAAATTAATTTTTTTTTTTTATTTTCCTTAAAGCACAGTTTCCAACATTTTGTCCAGCAACCAAAGTTCATAAAACATAGTGGCCTAATAGTCTAGGCCAATGTATAAATAGCTCGATAGATGATCCAATCAAGTTTAGTACTTCGATAATTCTTAGCAGAACCAGTGCTGACACAAAAGGAAATATAATTTATTAATGAGTCACTTGACATTGTACGACAATAAATAAGACAATGGATGCAACAAGGTCTACAGTGAAATAATACGTTCGAGATATCAAGGATGAGCAGAAAGATCTGGTGCCTTTTTTTTAAATTCACGCCATAAGCTATTTGAGATATGGGGTCCCCTAGGCTAGTAATCAACATAAGGCAATGCATGCCTTTGCTTTTTCTTCAAAACAATATTTGGAAGACCCAAGCTTATTGGAGGCGCAAGGCTACAGGCAATGTTTCCTATAGGTTAATCCAGCACTGTATAGGCCAACATTTAAATCTACGTGCGAGTAGCTATCGATGTGAACAATGTTGTAATAGAATTTTGATGAATGAAATATGAGTAGTTTTTAAAAAAAAACACTTGAATAGTGAAAGAAATACAAGATCCTCGAAGAGAAGCCTAGCTCGTGATCAAAATCCAATCTGAGTGTATCTGAGGTAGAGTTAATACTTTAGATGTCGTTATTTACCGCGACCCATATCTTCTCAGACTTTAAAACAAATTTAAAAACATGTCAAAGAAATTTCTAGAAAGTTTACTTCACAAGACGAGAACAGCGTCAGTGACATTCTATTAGTCTTTATTAAAATCCTTACAACAAAACCGCTCTTTAAAAAAAAGTTATCCAGTTGTTTTTTTTATTTTGGGGGGAGGGGGAGGAACGGAAGAAGTATTTAGGGGCACCGTTAGTGACTTTTTTCTTTGTGGGCAATTATCGCGACATTAATGGTAACACAAATCTTTTTTAAGTCATTAGTTAAGTATGGAAGTAAGATGGTCATTAAACAAAGGATTAGGGAGTAATCTTGTTATGACTATAATAAATGTAATGATATTATTAGTCCTCGAAAACAAAAAAAAGCTTTTTAAAAATATCTATTTACATATATATTTACGTAAATACATATCTGTAGCAACGCAAGAAGAGGTCGATCTTATATTCACTATAAAATCGACACATTTTGTTTAAAATTAAGTGATAGAGCACCAAGGTCTATAGACTAGCTGATTTCATTCTAACATGTCTATATCTAGGTCTGAGCTTATTCTCAGCCATGAATTTTAAAAAAATCCGTTAATCCTTTTCATCCCCTGATCCCATGTCCTTGATCTGATGCCATTAGAGTATCTCAGATATCGATTACAAAGCCGTGTTCCGAGGACCGACTTTTGTTAAATTATGTAATGTTTTAAACGATCCTGCTGCCATCTATCAAACCATGTGATGTGAAATGTCTGTGACTATATTGATATATATGGAAAAAGACCACTATAAGGCAGACAAAGTCATAAAAGTAAAGGGAAGGACATCAGAATCATGAATTTCATTAAAACATTTATACATACAGTTTTGTCATTTGTTTTAAGAGTGCTGTAGAGTGCATTATTACGTTTTTCAAAACTTGATTTAACAGAAATCGTTCGTGTTATTAGCGGTAGTACGCTGCGTTGCAGACTAACAATAAACAGAGTCGTGTCAAAGACCATGAAACCTTTGCGGGACGAGAACCCGGGAGCCTCGAGATGACAGTTCGAACCGAAGAAGCTATCCTTGAACCATTGCCAAGCTGCCTTTGTTCGAACTTCCACAAGGTATAGAGCCACTTATACATATAATTAAGAAAATCATGCAATGTTCACACTGGCCGTATTCAGCCAGGCATCAAGAAAACCCCACGCATTGGGTGTAAGTGATCATAGACTAGCATGGATAAAAGGAACATTTGATATGATGGGAGGTTAGATTGTTTTGTTGGTGGCTAGCTCATAGATTTTAATATTAGTGCTGAAAATGTCTAAGCCTGTTGTTGTGACACGGTTACTGTGTGGTCAACCGTGACACACGGTCAAGTGTTGGGTATCGAGAGCTAGGGGACTTAGGGGAGTGACGAGTGTGTAAACAAGAAGAGAGGAAGTCAGCTAGGAAGTATGAGATCTGTATATATGTCTGCCGTGTATATATGTTATGTTGAAATGCTTCACAATTAAAAGACACTTTAAACGTAAAGGGACTTGTTTCGAAACACCTGCCTACCTACATTGCGATTCAATGCCCCCCCCCTATATGTAGACATATGCCACCCAAAGTCTATCACAGCCCTCCCCACCCCCAATATGTTGACATATGCCATCCAATGTCTATTACAGCCCCCCCCCCCTAATATGTAGACATTATGCCACCCAATGTCTATTTCAGCATCCCCCCCCCCCCCCAATATAGACATTATGCTACCCAATGTCTATTACAGAAACGCAATCTTACTTACTTGGATTACAAACTTTTTACCAATCCACAAGCCAATTAGAAATGCACCAGTTAAATCGTAAACGAATGCTTTTTGCCGGCTCAAAAATGCTATCACAATTATTGTCTTTTAAAATGCTGCTACAGTTTAGAAGTCATCCCTATAAATAGAAAATGACACCAAAACACAAAACCTAAAAGCATTTACGAAAAACTGTTGCTGTGCTGTTACTGGCGCCACAAGATGAACATAACTCGGGCTTACTCGTTATTCCGATTATTCCCTACAGTTGGCGCGTGGCGGTCCGCAGATCGATAGCCACCGATAGTACCCCATTCTTTTAGAACAACATGATCAACAGATCACATCCATTTGCCAGACTGTAAATAGAAAAACATGGAATCTGGCAGTTCGCCGTGTAGAAAGAAAAAAAGTTTTCTTGTATTAAACGGCCGTCTTGTTGTCAGTTTAAGTCTACTATCTGCATGCAATATAAAACTGCTGACGGAGTACTGCAATAAGAAAAAAGTCCCAATTTTTTTGTCAGGAATTACCTGAAAAACTTATTTAGCAGCAAGATTATCCGAAGAGCAATATGTTTGACTGGTGTAGGAGACTCAGGTTTAGAGATTCCATTCTCTATTAGCCCTTGACTAATTGTATGCGTCCTTTTTACTCGATCCTACCTTATGTCTATCTCAAAATTGACAATGTTTAAATGTATCAAAAATTGATGAAGTAATTTTTTTTTCGCAAATATCAATAAAATGATCTTGGAAAAAAAAAGTTCACAATGATTAAATGTTTAAAACAATAGTGGCTCTATTTCAAAAGTATTATATCTGGATCACACCAAGAAATAGTACCCCTGTAACGTACATTAATGGCTAATTAATCATCTCCCTTCTAAATACACACAAAATTACAATCTGTTGCAGGTTAAGCAACAAGAAAAAAATATATTCTTGGAATCAGAACATGTATTAGCAATAAAGAGAATAGTTAAAAGCAACGTGAAACAAAAGTGGACATTTATTCAACTTTACGAACCAAATTATGCAAAGGACTAGGTCACTTTAATGAGAAGATACGGATGAAACACTGGTCGCAGGAGAACGTTTTTAAACTAAAATCTATTGAAATGTTTAGCGTATAATTTAAATTTTGCTTACATTCTTTGACGTTTGAACATAAGACTACTGGTTTCCAATATATCCAGCTGTAACTAAGCATTCATGGGCATACTATTTTCTCTCTTTTCCAAGCTATACTTGGCAAGTTTAACCTTGACAATTTTCAGCCCACGTTATCTCAATGACTATCATAAAACATTTGAATATGAATGACTTTTTTCTCCGGCGGTAGAAAATACAACAGAAGTCGTAAATTTTGTGTGTTTATAATGTATCACGAGAAGCAAGTGAATTGGCTAATTTCTTTGTTTATCTCAGCGGACGGGTGGAAATGTTTGCTTGGCAACAACGAATGATGGAAATCAACCTGAGACTCCAACAGATGTCGTCTAGCATTTGTCACTGACATTAAAAAATGACTTTATCAACGCAACAGTTGGGATTATAGACTAAAGAAAAAAAAACTCACTAGGATAAAATCTTCCATAATGCTTTGATAAATTTATATTTATTTTTTAAAATAAAAATTGTAAAAGATATTGGCTGCTATTTGATTCCATTGCAATAATAAGGTATTGGGGATGCACTTTTATCAAGTATTCTGCTTTCAGTTTACACTTTGATTTTTTTAAAGATCCGTCTACATTCTTTAAGCAATGCCATTCAGTAAGAGAAGACAAAAAAGTAGCCATACCAAGAAATGTGGCGATATACTGGAGACTAAAGAGAAACGTGAGATTTTTTGAAATCAAAAAGGACAAAATAAACAATGTCAAGGACGCCATATTGAAAAATTACTTTGTACTGCAAGCGAAGTGCTATTAAAACTTTGCTTATCAATAGCAGATTTCAATGCATGGCAGAAAACTAAAGCTAGCCAGATTTATGGTGAATCCGATGAACAAAGTAAAGGAAGGGTTGATAAGGTATTTTACTTGAAATGTATGTTTCTGTACTTTTTAGCCCTGCAGAATCAAATGTTCTAAGCACTTCTGTTAATTTAATTTATTATTTATAGCACAAATCATGAAAATGTTTTCAATATATAATAATATATTGGAGACATTAACATTTGACTTTCACTCTAGGACTTAAAATTTATTTTAAAACAATGGGGAACAAGCTAGAGTTATAAAGGAGACTTCTTATGGAGATGAAGTGCCACTTTGCATTGAAATCTTGTTAAAATTATACATCAATTCTTGTTTATTTTGTTGGCAAGTGTTAGGTTTATCACTGCCAACACTAAGGGTAACTAAACATAAGTTTCGTTCAACTCCAAAATGTGAGACGAGGTATTTCCGGTATAAACTTATTTTATGACATTCACGATGTTTGAATGATAATGCCAGCTTGGATAATATATTTCTCTTTTCATCACATTTGACAATTTCTTTTTACATTGTATACTATTAATATGAGTTAGATAAGTGATTAATGAAAGAGTCAATACAGTTTTGAGAGTGTCATTTATTACTTAGGTAGCCTATAGGCCTATTATTGGTGATAGAAGTTAAGTCTGTGAGTGAGTCAGTCTAAAAAAGAAAATAACAATAGTGAGTCCCTGAGCCTACACACTGACATCTTTACCAACTTTTATTTACATCTAGATTCTAACATACCTATTTTTTTAAATTTATTTGTAGTTTTTTTGTAAGATAGCATGCAGTATGCATTATATATATAATGGAGAATGAAGCCATTAAAAATTACAAGCAATCGTGCATTTATGACTAATTGAAAAATATGCATAAAACTTTCAGCTCTGCAAGTTATTAATTTTTTAAACTAATTAAATCCTAAATAACATCCAATTATTCTAAAAGTCATTAAAAAAATTGATTGTTCCAAATTTTTCTTCACCTAATAGAATTCTGGAATCATTGTTTCTACTTCAATAAAAATTAATTGTACATGTAGTAAACATGTAAACTTTGACCCAGACTTAGTGACCTATGGCTATAAACTATATCTACATATACGACCATACACACTACTATAATTTGTTTTTGGAAAAAAAATGACTTAATGGGTTTTTAATTTTATATATATATATATATATATATATATATAAATAAATATATATATATATAGATATATATATATATATATGTATATAAACTAGTTAGAACACTATCTATGTAAATGCTCTTTTTTTAAGTTGGTAAATCAGATTTTGTTGTTATAAAAATCTGGCTATGTCTATCGCACTGTACTGTTACCAAAAGTATAACTAAGAAATATTTTGAACGTAGTGTTTATCTTTAGTGATGGTTTCTTTATATAATAAACTAATTCACCGGAAGTCATTCTTCTAACACTACACTGCAACCAAGGACGCCTCGGTGTACGGGACTTATTTAATTGAATAATATAGGCGTGGTGCGCACAGTTGGCAGTCCTGTGTATATATATAGTCTATGGGTTTATCATAAAAATTTCCAATACTTCTGTAATCTGTACCCTGGCTTCACCAAAAGTTGCTCCCCTTTCAATCCTTGCACTCTATATATAAGACAGATGATGCTCTCCAGTCATCTGTGCCTGTGGCCCAAAATTAACAAGTGTCTCATGTGGCCAGCACAATGACCAACCACCTTTACTGTTCCCCAACTAATGTCAGGTACCCATTAGGGCTGGGTGGACTCAAATCCTGGTGAAGACTGTTATTTGTAATTTCTAAGCCCTACTAGTTAGTATTATTGTAAGCCCTACAATTACCAGCATAACATTCACTGCATTATTCCACCAAAAGTAATCAAACAATACTCATACAACTGATACAATTGATATAAGACAAAAATTAATATTACTATTAGCTAAATTTACTGTTTTATGAAAAATTGAAAAAACTATAAATCAAACTATAATATATGACATTTTAATAGCTATCTTGCAACATCAACATTTTCTGAATCAGATTCCACGTAATAATTACTTAACAATTTTTCTTCGAGTGATTCTATAAGTGTTCCTCTTTTTCTTCTTTCTTTTGCCGATTTTTTACTTCGGAAATCATATGTAAATATATCTGGCTCTTTTTTGACAATCTCAGCATAGACATTACACAAGTTACCAATGTCTTCAATGGTAAGTTCAAAAGCTCTAAGCTCAACATTTATGCCAGACTTCTCCACCATATCACTAACTAGATCTTCTCTGTCTAGAGGAAATAATGTACTGAGGAAGAACCAAAAAATCAAATACTAAAAAACTTTGATCAATGTATAACATAGAGACTCTTTTAAGTAATTATGTTATTGATACTGAAAAGATGTTAAAATTTTGTTGACATTTTTATCCAAAAAAAAAAGTACAACCCAAATTTTAGACATTCAGCTTTGATATCAACTTGAAATAATTATATAATGTTTCATTATTTGTAATGCACAATTGTAAAACGAATTTCCTCATGGATAATAAAGATTTTATTATTGTCTTATTATTATTTAAAATAATTATTATATCTTTATCAAGCAAGTAAATGGGAAAAAAACATGAGAAAAATTAAATGTTAGGTGGTCTGAGTTTGTACAGAAGTTTATATAGCTGATTCTAATAATCTTGGTCATTTAAGAATGGGATTAAGATTTGGCTTTGAGTGAATTGTATATAGAACAGATTTACTAATAATCGTTCAAATTTAAACAACAAATTTTTCTAAAATAAATTACTTTGAAAGTTGTTTTTAGTTAAAACATTTCATGGGCACAAATAATGAGGAACTTTTTTAAAATTCCCATTTCATGACACGAACTCCTGCAGAAACTTAAGTAATTGAAGAACTGCATAAAATTTAATATAATGAATCCATTTATATGTTTTTACCTATTTATTTATAAGTGATCAATACTGATTCAAGGAAGTATGCGAAACTTAAAAGCACTTCCCTCAAGGCAAATAATATTATAAGTGATTTAGTCCTCAAGAAAGTTCTACCACATACCTCAAAGGTTTAGGATAATATTTATTTGGCATTTGAAAAAGATGACGATTGACTTTCTCCACCAAAGTAAAATTTTGTTGAATCAATGGCTGAACCTTGGGCACAAAATGAACAACGCCTACATCAACTTTTGGAGGGGGGACAAATGCTTTACCTGTGGAAGATATGTTCAGCAATGGGGATGATATATTTCATAAATGAACACCAGTTTTTTTTAAATGTGTGCAACAATTTTCAAGAAGAAAGTTGTCATTTAAAACTTATTTAAAAGCTCTGTATTTATCGATATTACATTATATAATTTATTTTATTGTATTATTGATTGAATGGATGAATGAAATGTACCTTGTATAGAAAATTTCAGCTGTGCATCACATAAATATTGAGACATAACAGAGAGTCTACATCTATATTCAGACTTGGGAGGTGCCACTATTCTTTCAGCAACCTAAACAAAAGTCATTTGGAAAAATAAGTAATACTAGTCAGATTAGGAATGAAAAAAAAATTCAATTCTGAAAAGATTTGTTAGTTCTTTCTAGACTAAATGAATCACTATAATAGCTCCTATTTCTGGTCTTAAATCCCTCTTTTAAACCCTAAGCAAAGAGAGTTAACTCTGAATTTAAAAAATTCTTATAAAAATGAAAAAAAAATAGAGAGATTTAAGAACTTATGCTAATAAATAAATAAACAGCTTTAAAAATTAGATCATTGTGTCTAGTTTTAAAAAATATATACTTTTAATAACTTGAGGGCTTATACACTGGGTCTACATGCCTGTTTGTTAGAAAAATTCTTTAAAAAAGCGATACACATCCGGTTTTCACTAAAAAGTAATCACAATGCTCCAGTTGGATGGCTGTCTGGTCGTGCTGTTTGCACGCTGGACTGTCATTTAGATTTATCAATGGTCCTGGGGTTAAAACCCTGCCCGCTCCCATCCCCCCTCATCCTGCTTGAGGTTCGGACTAGGAAGTAAACTATCTTCAACTCTGAAGGAACATCCAAAACATTTTACAAACATTTTACAGTTCTCACTCTAAATGAGACATGATGAGCTTTTCATAAAGTTTAGAAAATAATATATGTGTCACAATGTTTCACAACGTTACGTTTAAGGAATATAATGAAGAAACATTCTGAACTGCAGTAGGAACTAATTTACTAATGGGTTAAAAGACATAATTAACTCTGTTATGTATAAATGAATAAAACATTATGTAAAATAAACATTAAATGAAGTTCAGTAGAAGCATCTTAATTAAATCATTTATAGCCAACCAAATAAGGAAAAACTGCAATCATGTTTGTAATGTCTATCAGTCAATCTGTCTGTCTGTATTGACATTAATGTCTCTCAAAGTGCTTGTCACAGCCTCAACAATAGTAAATAGCTGAATTAAGTCTAGAAAAAGTAAATAGAATGGTGGCTTTGAGAAATTGGTGCCTTTCATTTTGAACTGAGATTTAAAAACATTCTTGTGGTGACATGAATTATGGAAATAACTAGGTCAAGATTAATCCTGTTTACTCTAGGTTTTGGAATATTATTTTATATATGTGCAAAATACAGGCATGCATAAAATTCCCAATCATTATGAAAAAAGTGGTTCATATTTTCAATAACTGTATTGATTTTCTGCAGATTCAAAAAACTATTACAACAAAGATTTTTACATAGCTTTTTTTTTTGGGGGGGGGGGGGGGGGGGCTATCAACTAACTCTTTCTGGTACAAATTTTTATCCTACTTCCCATTCTCAGATCAAATTGAAACTTTGCATTTAAAAAGATGTCCCTAACAACACATAAAAAAAAAATTGACCATTTATTTTATCAATAATTAATGTTTTTTTTTATAGAGACAGTACTAGCTATGGGGAGGTAAGTGTTGTGTAGAGAATTAGGTTGTCACTTACAAATTTGAAACTAACAACAGATAACTATAAAAACTATATATTCATGAGCACTTATTTAGCCCAGTGGTTGGTTTGCTTCTTAAGTTAGAATTCAAGTAGAGCACCTTTCTTTTTAAAATTGTTTTTGTAAAAATTTTTATAGTCACACAAATTTATTATTGTTATTCTAGATCTATTACAAATTAATTTCATGATTGATTCACTTAATAAAATCTTTCTTTTTAAAGAAAATTTTTAAAATATTTTACTTGTTTTTCTTCTGCAAGGTCTTTTAAATGATAAAAACGGTCAAATAAATAAATTAATTAATTCATAGGTGTGATTTTGTGAGTGGAGTAATGTGAAAATACAAGTGACCCATTTGATGTCTAGATGAACATTTTTTTTCATATATTTTTCAAATAAAATAATAAAATGAGTACTCAGAAAATTGGTTTTACTAGCAACTTTGTCAGTAGGAAAATTTTCTTAGAATAAAAAGAGAAGCAAATAAAATGCATGACTAACTTCTTTTTGAAATGTTAAAGTCAAAGGGACTCGACCAAACTTCCAGATAGAAGACTTATTAGACATATGATGTAACCATTGTATGATCAATGGGGTGGAGACACTGAAGGGCAAGTTGCCAATGATATGAATGTTTGGTGGTGGGTCCTGCCAATGAGAATGAAACTCAGGTGACACAAACTGCTGCAGATCTGTGCTCAAGATGTCTCCATGTACCACTTCCAGCTTCTGACTGCTTGCTTCTGCTAAGATCTGATGTACAAAAAGAGTTTGCAAAAGGAAAATGATAATAAAACAGCTAATTGTAGAGCAAGTTGAACTTTTGAAAATTAATAGTAAGGGGCTCTAAAGTTTAAGAACAATTAAAAGAATAATTATCAATTGTGGGATCCTCTAAAGGTTTGAAATTAAAGAATAATAGTAATTAAATGCATAATTTAAATTTTTCAAAAGTATGCATAATAGCTGAATTTCAGAGCAATAATAATGTTTATTGACTAATGGGTAGAGCTTTGATGTCATCTAGTGCATTACAACATAAGATATAAAACAATGTATTCAATTTTAAACCACAATATCAATAAAATTTAGTATTTCAAGCATAGTAAAAATATTATTATAATATGCATGCATAACAAAATAATGTAGCTTAAAAAGTACTGCTATGCTAACATTATACTTTACCTGTAAACTTGGTAAAAATCTTCTATCTTTCTCAATAACAATAACTTTCTTAGTATTGCTGTTCAGTATTGGCCGTGTTATTCCCCCAGGACCTGGTCCAACCTCAATGACCAAAGCATCATTTAATTTACCAGCTGATCTTACAATTTTTTTAGTCAGATTCATATCCAGTAAGAAATTCTGTGACAGCTTCTTTTGGGCACTTAACCCATATATTCGAATTATTTCCTGAAGGGATGGCAAGGGAGGCAACCTCTGCATTGTGACAGAGCAATGACCTTGGACTCTAAATTAAGAGCCAATTTAAAAAGAAAACATTAATGACTTCATAAATGAACATGTGACAAGTCATACTATTTAATTCAATAAAAAATTTTTAATTCAATACAAATTTTAAAATATAGTAACGGTTCTGGTTATTGAGAGTGTAGTTCAATACGCTTCACTAATAGATTAATTTGTATAGATCTGCTATATACAAGATTAGGTGAAAAGTTATTTATAAGAAATGAATAAACACAAGAATAAATTAATTAAATGTATAATTTTCTTTGATTGAAAAAACATTCATTAAAAAATCAATTCATGTTTAAACTTGTTTTTTTTTTTCATAAACTCCATTACTCTTAAATTTTGCCAAAGTTGTGGCAATAAATGAAAAGTCAGAATTCTGAAACAAATGTTAAAAATGAACTGAAATTTTAACAATATAAGCCTTGTAGTTTAGTCAATACAATTACAAGGTGCAATAACTTGACAACAAACTCAAGTTTGCAAATAGAACTCATTGGAAAAAAATGCAGACCGGTAAAAGATCTTATTTCAAAATTGGATGCTGCAGCTAGAGCAGGTGTTTGTAAAATGTTTTACATGTTTTGGGTGTTCCTTCAGATTCTGAACATAATTACATTCTAGCCCAAACTTCGCACAAAACGACAGAGGATGGCAGTGGGCATGGTTTGAACCCTGAACCACTGAACATCAGTCCTGAGGGCATACCACAGGACCAGGCAGCCATCCAACCAGTGCTGCAAAAAGCAAAGTACTATTTTGTGGTGGAGATAATACATGGATACAAAGTAGAAGATAGGTTAAACATAACAAGATGGAAAATCATAAAAAAAAAAATAAAAACCTGATTGAGTTTGGTATCTGCTGTCATAAGTAATTGTGGAAAATATGGAAGAGTAGCATCAGCTTCCTAGTAAAATTTGAAATTTATTCTTCTTAAGTGTTCTCTGTACTCTTAGTTGTGAAAGTTGGACACTGAATGCTGAGTCTGAAAGAAGAATTCAAGCCTTAAGTATAAAATCTCCAGAAAACTACTGGATATCACTTAGGATACCACAAAAAGAAAAGAAAAATGAGTTTGTACATTTACAAGTTAACACTTTGGCAAGTCAACACTTTGGCTGGAAAAAAGGAGAAACTCCTCAATACTGCGAAGAGATGAAAGATGAGCTGGTTCAGTTGTTTTGTAATATATGACTCACTCTCAAAAGTCATAATGCATAATACAATGGACAATGAATAAATGGACATCAAAAGAAAAGCTGACTGAACAATGTAAATAAAAGATTGAACTGGCTTCTCTCTTGATATTCAGCTAAGGACAACTGCTGACTGTAAATAGTTGAGTGATTTGGTTATATATTGCTATCATAGATGTCCTCCTTTTTAGGGTTATGTCCTCTGTTTGGCAGGCATTGGCCTAATTGGGAAAATGTCTAGCTTTTACTCTGTGGTCCAGTTTTTACTCTGTTGTTTACAGCATTGACATATTATCCAGCAATCTTTCATATCTTCGGGTTTAAATACACAAACTGACTCATATAATATAAAGTTAATTAACTCTTTCTCTCCGTAATTATTTTTCCATGTTGTGACAGAATTTCTTATATTTCACGTTTGTACATTCTACCCTGTTATGATTAGACTTCAATAACATTACTTTTGGTATAGAATTATAGGAGAATCCATGCTCTTTTTATATAACACAAATTAACGTTTAGGCATCAATAAACTCAGATTTTAATTCTATATTAACATTAACTAAATTTTAAGATCCTCAGGCAAAGCCCCACACATTAAATCATTAAGATGTTTTCAAATTATGCATAAACACGAACACAAGAAATAAAAATATGAACACACTTATTCTACCAAAATTAGGTCACTGGGATAGTGACTTCTACACAGACTTTTAGACTTATTTTATGTTTGCATGATTAGATGTGTGTTGAATGTTTGTGTTTTTTTGTTTATTAATTTAATAAATTTCTAATACAGATGATATTTTGTAGTATAGTACAGGTTAGGTAGCCATTCTTGCCTAAATAGCTGAATCCTCTATATTCTCTCTATATTATATACTAGACATATGTTACCCGCGACCCGCGGGTCTTTATTTGCGCATTACTGTCGATATAGTCACTGAGAGTGTTTGTAAACAATTAAACGAAATAATAATGTAATAAGTAAAGCGAATGTGTCAATGTAAAAATAGTGCGAATGAAGCTATCAAATCAAAATAGCTAATAGGCTTAAATCCATTTTTTTTCAAATTAAAACATTTGCTTTTGAATAATCTAGTGGATTGGATTTAGATGTATGTTAAACGTAGCTAATGATCCCTTCACGTTATTTCTCTTTCGCTACGAACATAAAATTAGTTTTGCGAAAATGGTTCACCCAAAGTCGATACATTGTTATCTATTAAAAACAAAAAGAGCGATAGCTTTGTTAAATAAATGGGATTATAAAGTGAACAATTAAACGAAATAATTTTTAGTACGCGATTCATGAATGAATATAGATCTAGGCCTATCTCAACTCGGCTTCGCAGCTTTCGTAAACGAATGTAGCTTTAGAAAACCAAATTTGAATGTTTATCTGATCAAAATATGAAATGAATGGACTTTAATTAATATGTTTATGTGTTAAAGTATAAAACTATCTGTGCGAAGAGAAGTTTTATCATCTTAGAGTTGGATTAGAGTTTTAGATCTAGGGATGGGATTATAAAGTGAACAATTAAACGAAATAATTTTTAGTACGCGATTCATGAATGAATATAGATCTAGGCCTTTAACTCGGCTGCGCAGCTTTCGAAAATGAATGTAGCTTTAAAAACCAAATTTGAATGTTTATTTGATCAAAATATGTTTATGTGTTAAAGTATAAAACTATCTGTGCGAAGAGAAGTTTTATCATCTTAGAGTTGGATTAGAGTTTTAGATCTAGGGATGGGATTATAAAGTAAACAATTAAACGAATTAATTTTTAGTACGCGATTCATTACGTATTGTCTAATGAAAGAATGTTCGTCAGGAAATCTGTAATCACAGATATCAGGAACTAATTAATGTAAAAAATGCTTTTGAAACACAAAATTGAAGGTTAATTTTATTATATAATGAAATCAATGGATCTTCTTTTGTCTTTTCATGTGTCAAAGTAAAAAACTATCTGCGCAAAGTGTATTTCTTAAAATTAAATCTAGGTCTAAATCCTTTCTATCTTTTCTCATGTCAACATTGTAGACATGGCCTAGATCCATAAAATACTATAGCTGTAATAGAGTCGGACAACTTTATTTTTTTTGAGGGTCTTAAGTTTGTTTTAGGGCTACAATACATACACTACGGTCTAAGTTGGTACCCAAGGAACATTCCTGCCTAGTTTTATCAATATTGGTCAAGCGGTTTTGATGTCTATAAGTAACATACATACATACATACATACATACCCCTCACATTCTACTTTATAATATAGATAAATCTAAATCTATCTAGTAGGACTAGATTAGATCTAAGCATTTAACTTCATTCAATGTACAGTACCAAGCTCACTCCAAACATTTGCCCATTTATTCTCTATTAAAAAAAACAACAACAAACGAACAAATATAATATAAGATCATTAACATGATGTCCAAAACTGGCTGTCTGAAAAAAAATTTTGGTAAGAAAATTGTAATTTAATTTGGACACCCTATTAATTTTTTTGTGTATGGAATCAAACAACTTGGCTTATGAATCAAATAAATCAGCTCCAAAAACAAAATAAATATTGCTGGCCTCATTAGTACCTATAGACTGATAGACTTTAGCCAGTTCAGTAAAAGTAAAAGGGTCCTTCAATGGGAAGTCATCTGAGTAACATAGGAAAAAATAACAACCTGACTAACAAATTTGAAATTCGTTTTTCTTACATAAAAAGACAGCTAAATGGAAGGAAATTGGACAAGCACATTATACAGCATGCTAGTTTTATAATAAATATCAAAATAAATATTTAATGACCACAAAAACAGCGAATGTCCGAAACCGTGTAATGTCCGAATTAAATAATTACTAGATTTTACTAGATCTAGATATAGACTAGTCTTAGTTACTAATAGATAGGCCTACTTATATATAATTACTAAATTAGTTTAATTATTATTTTAATATTTTATGTAGATCTAGATCTATATTAATAATCAATGGCAATATCTCAGATTTTCTGCGTTGTCGATTGTCGAGCATAATTAATTTTCGGTAATTTTTCGGTTAAATATTTAAATATATAAAATTATAAATAATAATATAATAATAAATAATATTCGGTAATTCTACCTTAGTTTCTACTAGTTATGCCTTTTGGGTAATCAGCGCCCCCAAAATAGACCTAGATGAGTAGTAGATATACATTTGACTCACACTCTCTCTCTAACTAGATTATTATTATTGTTTTAACCTTTTAAAAATGTATTGTTCTCTGAAACTGGAATTCTAGATAGAGTTCAGCTTTTAACGCGATGTATGGTGTAAATATAGCAAAAATGTTTATGTTTCCGTAATCACACACACACACACACACAAATCTATAATGCATGAATGTAACAAATCTAGATTTAGACCTATATAGATCTTGAGTCTAAGTCTAAACTACATATTAATATTATGTAACATAGATCAAGATGTTCTATACATTTAGTAGAAAATTCCCATTAAAAAAATGTTGAATAGATCTGCATTGTTTTGTTCGTCATTGTTAAAGACAATGATGTCGTAAATTCATTAGTCCCTAAGTAAATTTAGATCTATATCCGGTTATTATAATGACGTCAAATGATCCGCCAGCAAAAGAAACAGAGATGGAATATTTATCTTGATAAATAAAAGGGGAATTCTCTAGATCTACATGAATTTTAAAGGACAGCATATATTATTGAAAACTAGATTAATTCTTTCTGGACGTTAGGTTGAATATGGCAGATTTTTTCAAATCAGCTTTGGGTGGAATTATGGGCACTGGTAGTGCACAATCTCGAGAAGTGAATGATTTTGTGGGTCAGATTGTTGAGCTTGGCAACCAGAAACTGAGAGTCAAACGCCTCATAGCAGAAGGTGAATAACATAGATCTACATAAATCTAGATCTAAATTATTCTTTAAAAAATTAGTAAAACAAAACGAGTTACTAACTCTCCTGATTTCCATTTTTTTTATTTCTTAAAACCTAATCAGAATACTAGAGACTAGTAAAAAAAAAAAAATAGATGTAGTTCTACTAAACTGACTAGTCACTAAAAGTAAAGTGTCTAAAGTTAAAGTATTACAAGATAGATCTATCATCTACTACTACTAGATCTAGTTTTAGAATTCAAGATCTTGTCAATATTGATATATATATGTCATGATGTTGACAGAATCTATTTATAATCTATCTAGATTCAAGTCTAGTGAGTCACTCTAAAGTCTTACCAAAACCTAGCCTATCCCTTAGTGGCTTAGTCTGTTGAACCGTTGGGGCACCATGCAAGATTTGTCGACCGTCTTTTCTCTTAAGTCTACCCAAGCCATCATATGTCAATGACATTTTTATATAAATATTCAGTATTCTAGTATGAATTATAAAAATTTAGGTTCTTCTAATTCTAGATACTTATATTATCTATTCTAGTCCATCTAGATTCATTCTAGATCTAGATCTAGAATGTTGATGATAGTACATATATATATATATATACATATATATCTAGTGTCAATCTAGTCAATCTATCATTTAGTCTAAGTCAATGGATTGCTGACAATTTTGAAATAAAAAAACAACAACAAATGTTTTAGATCTAGATTCTAGGAATAGTGAGAAAATAAATAAAAACTATCTTTAATATCAGTCGGAAATAAAATGAAAATGTCTATTAGATAAACTCACTTATTAGACATGATTGGACAATGAAATGATTTGTTGCTTAGTATCCCTATAATGAGTCCCCCTTTCAGACCATGCAATCTATAGAGCAGATATGTTGTAAAGGTCATATCTTTCTATGGTTGACAGTTGATGAGGTGTCATGTGGCCAGCACAATGACCAACATCCTTTAATTTCCCCATCTTAGGTCAGGTACCCATTAGTATTAGAGTTCAGTTGACTCAAGGGTGTCCTGTAAATCCCCTTAGTATTCTTATAGTTGAATAATAAAAACAGTAAATTTTTTAAGTTTGATTGGGATCAGAAACAATTCACTGACAATTTTTTTCTAGTGCAAAGTAAGCAGACATCCAATTTATCATAAGAGACAAAGCACTAAGAAAGTATCTATATAATTTTTGAATTTCTTCGATTTCCTTTAACAAAGCTTTTAAGACAGATATGACATTCAGTTTCATTGTTCCTTTTCTCCATATTCACCATCTTTCTTGTAAAAGATATCACATCAAGGTAATTGGTCAGACCAGTTGAGCCTGTTCCTGGTATCATTGTCTTTGTTCCACTTCTAACCTATTTTACTCTTGTTACTGCAGCAATTTTCTTGTAGATATATATAGAGGTTTCCATGCTGCAGTAGGCAGTCAGTAAACAGATTCTTTTACTTGAACTACATCAGAAATATCCCCTCTCCTCAGTAAGTGGTTTATGCCCGATCATCTAGTTAGACCAGTTGTACTTAGTCAAACATTATTTCTCCCTTTTTTGTCTACATTAGTTTTTTACGTTACATTTTTTTCTTGTTTAACAAGTAGCCATTTTTTCCAAGATGACTTTTAGTGGATGGTGGAGAGAGGCTGAATACATTTTTAATATATGTATACTAACCACTCTTCCCCTCCTTTTCAGTTAAACTCATGACAGATTGACCTCCTCATGCCTTGTGCCCTCACATCTCTTAATGACTTAATAGGCTGTTTACTGGTTAACCTTTAATGGCTATGGAGAGCCACTGTTAAAACTGTAAAATAATGTAAAGTAAATTGTTTTTCTTACACTTGAATAATTTATTAAATAATAATAATTAAAAACAAATATCCAGCTTAATTTACATATAATTTAACTATCCTCAACTTGATAAAGATAAAGATTTAATCTTGAATCTAGACTTAACTCCTTTTTTGTATCTAATAGATGAACTTAAGCTGAAACATTATCACCATATTATATTTAAAAAATTGCAAATCAGAATATTATCTTTATTATTTTTTAGGGCACTTAAGATCATTACATTGATGTCCACACATATTTTTCTACTATGTCAAAATGCATGGACACTAGCCATTTAGCTCAATGGTCAGCATTTATGCTAGGAAATAATGTATTGCCTTCTATCTATTAACCAAGTATGCAAGTTTTATTTAGCAAATGCATCATCAGGCTTAAAAATAGCACTTAGCCCTGACCTACCATTTTCTTCCAAAGGAGGGAAAAAAGGGAAAATTCCATCTATCTGTCAACTTTTACCTAGGTTGAATTTTTTTCTTGAAATAAAGGAAATAAAATATGCTAGAAGTATTAGTAGTTCTTCATGACTATGTAAATAAAGTGGTGTATACATGATAATAGGGTAAACGTGCTGTCCACCAAGTTTTTGGTCCATGATCCATACATTGTTCTACATCTCTGGGCAGGCCAATTTCATCATAAAATCATTCATTCATGACTTAGAATTTAGGCCAGCTATTTGGCTTCATTGTTGCAAATTGTTTATTTGGGAATACAAAAAGCACATTTTTTCACTTTCTTATTTCTGGTTTAATAATGGTTTGACCTTAGAAGAAAATGAAAATATAACTAGATTACATCAGCAATATTGGAAAAGAAGCTGGCATGTAATATAAAGTTAAGAATATTTCTGAGCTACATATTTTAGTACTGACATTTAATACCGGTATTAATTTAATGAATCTACTTTTGCTTATTTATCCATTGCCACTCTTTGATTTATTTCCCTTCTCTGTTTAGTATTTTTGGTTTACATGTCACTACATCTCATACTGTCTTAAATATATAGAGGCTAATGAAAGCATGGATTATAAATATTCTTTTAAAAAAGTACTAAATTAGAAGTTAAAATACTTATGTGTACACTTAAAATATTTCATGTCTTAACTTACTAAACAAAGTGACCCCAAAAGCCCAAAATTGAACATAACTAGTTTCGATGCTTTTTTGTTTACTAAGGTGTCCTAAATCATGTGTCTATGAGAAGTAAGGCATTTAGTTTGCATTTATCATTTTTAAAGTTCTCCAGAGATGTCTACAAGAAGTAAAGATAGTAAAGTTTCCCTTTCAGACCTTGTGATCTACAGGCAGATGTTGTAAATGTCATCTGTTTATATGGCCCATGGTTAAAGAGGGTGTCATGTGTCTAGCACAACAACCAACTGCCTTTTGTCAGGTACCAATTAGAGCTGGCCGGACTAAGATCCCAAAATTAAAAATCTTAGTCTTCACCAGGATTCGAACCCGGACCCCTCGGTTTGAAACCCAAGTGCTTTACCACCAATCCACCCCACCTCCATTAGTAAGGAATTAAGTTTGTATTTAATTTTGTTTAACTTCTCCAGAAAGGGATACGGGAAGTAATCTGTATGTTTAAATGCCTTATATTGATGACCATAAAAATTGTTTAAACACTCTCTAAACAAATATGCTCTTAGTCTAAACATATACTTGTTGTTAACTTAAAATTTAAATAGTAAAGTAAGTTTTTCCTTTCAGACCATGTGATCTTTAGGGCAGATGATGTAAAGGTCATGTGTTTTTTGTGGCCCACAAATACCAACTGCCTTTACTTTTCCCCAAGTAATGTCAGGTATTCATTAGGGCTAGGTGGACTCAGAGGCACCCAAAAAATCACAAAATTCAAAATCCTAGTCTTCATCAACCAAGATTCAAACCCAGGACCCCCAGTTTGGAAGTCAATGTTTTCTGTACAACAGCTGTGTTGGCATCAAATACCTCCATGTCTCTTTTTGCTGTCTATATCTGTCCTCATTGGTAGCTTTTCTGTGAGTTTCAATTGTATGTGTGTCGGTCCTTTTGTAAGAATTTCCTTCCTATTTTGAAAGTCAGTTGCTGCCTGATGTTCTTTTCTATGCCAACACAGCTGTTGTACAGAAAACATTGTTTCAAGTCTTGCCTCCTTTTGCTCATAGTGAAGCACAGGAACCTTTTTGGAATCATCCTACAACTTCAATATTATATGCTTTTAAATTTCCATTGGCAGATTATGTAGGTCTTTCATTATATGATTGTGAAATTAATGGTATACTGAATTCTATATTGTCTTTAGACAATGCCACTTTTACTCCCATTAAGTAATGTCATTTATCCAGTAGAGCTAAAAAAAAATTTTTATGAAACTGTCTTCAAATCTCAAATTCTGAATAAAAATTGCAATCTCCCCCAAAAATGAAACCCACTACATTTAAATTGGCAGAAATAAATAAAAATATTAAAACTATATATTTAGAATATTAAAAATAAATCACAAACAAGATATATATATATATTTAGATATATCATGGGCATAGCCAGGATTTTTTTTTGGGGGGGGGGCACCATATGTGTGTGTAGGCATAATTAATCTTTATTAAATTCTGATCCTTCATTTTTTTGAAAGATGTTCATTGTAACCTAGGATAGGTTCTTCCTGGAGTGAGTGGAAAAACACTCTGTCCTTGCCAGCAAAAGGGTCTGGAGCTGTGAGCTCCCCCAGTGGGGTTCGAGGTGGATCCCCCCTGCCAGGCACCATTTCCAGAATTTAAAAAAAAATGCATATTCAGAGGTATATAAAGTGTTATGGCTCTTCTGCCGTGTTAAATACAAACAATGAAATAAACAGAAGGTAACCTTCAAGTAAATCAGGAACAACGGCAAAATGCCAAACAATCAATATAAGTAGTCCACGCTAGTATCAAACAATCATAAATACTTTAATACTTAAGAAGGGATCCGTCCAATGTCTTTCAGTAAAGCCGTATATCTATTATTTGTTATTTTTACTGTTCCACACAAAGCGTTTTGTTTGTAGCATAACTTAGAGCGTTCTTATTTTTTAAAGATCTGTCACGTCACTTGTCGCTAAGTAAAACTTTCCCCTTATTCCCAAGACAAATACTAAATTCTAATCATGTCATAACAACAGTGCATTTTCCTGCTATTAAAAATTTTAGTTCAAAAACCTAATATGCTATTCTTGCTTACTTAGGACTTAGATCCTCCCTCGCTGTTCGGTGTATTGGGCAGCAAGCTGTCTCCACAAAAATCTGTCACTGGCAATGTCTGAAGCCACTTCCCACCTGGTGTCCACTGCTCTGAGGTCCTCCATGAAAGTGTGTCTCTAAGTTATACTAGGGTGTCCTTTTTTCCACTTTCCTCGTAATGGCCTCCATGTCATTGCAACTCTTGGTATGCGTAGTTCATTTTGTCAGAGAACATGTCCTGCAAACCTCATGCAACGCTCTGTCACAACCTCACTAAGTGGTCGACTCCCAGTTCGGCATAGGATTTCCTTGATTGAGACCCGATCTCTATAACTGACTCCTGAAATCCGTTTTAGCCATCTTGTTGAGCCACATTGAGTCTTTTATCAATTTGGCAGATGACTTTCATGCTATTCAATGCACTTTATTAATGGAGCCGAGCGACTGGTAGAAATGTGTTACCTCTCTTGGCCACGCTCTTGGAATTTGGTGACTGTAAAACCCCCCTTGGCTGCGCTGGGGCAAGTGATGGTTAAATATTAAAATCTCAACTAAAAAAAAAAAATCAAAGCAAAAAGTCAGTTACAAAATTCCGCCCCCCCCCCTCCTGTGGGGGAGGGGGAAGGGAATTTCATTTCAGGGGGGATTTGAACCCCCAAGAACCCCCACCCCCAACTACACCCATGATATATATATAAACACCAAATACCGTTACTAAAAACATTGTCAAAAATGATGGCCTCAAACACCTTCCAGTTTTTAGTGTATCAGAAGCAAATAAAATCATCAAATACCAACTCAATTGTAGAATAAATATTTAGTTTTCTGGAAAGCTTATTTACATTTTCAAAAAAAAGAAAACAATAAGTACAGTACAAAATCCTGAACATAAACCACAACAAAAATAATATAGGTCTTAACAGGTGAAAATAAAATGCTGTAAGTTACAAAGCAACAAACTGTAGTAAACAGAGAATTTCAAATGTACAAATATTGGAGAAAAAAAAATAGAGGGTAGTCAAGTCCAGAATAGACCTCCAAAGATTGACAGCAGACCATGGAGTGTGACATTTTTATACTTAAACCCCATCTTCCATAAGAAACACAGGATAATGTTGAAAAAAAAAAAATCTAAACTTGTGATAAAAATAAGCAGCAATAGTTATGAGGGAGAACTCTGCTTTTCTGACCTTGTTCTTAGTTTTATTCATTTTACACAGTTATAATTTTAAAACTTTTGTATAATTGTAAATTGTATATATATATATATATTGTGTCTAAGCTCTTTTTCTATATATTTTAAAAAGTATTTTATTTGAGAAACAAAATCTTTATACCATTTACAAATAAAATTGGTTTGTAAGTTAAAAAAAAAAAAAAAAGATGGGACAATTTGATTGAGGTCAGAGAATGCTATTTTTGTTGCCTGTGAAACACAAAAGTCCAGTATTTTCAACACTCCCACACTCACCACACAGTGGAGCCAGCCAATGTCACTAGAGAGGCAGCAAATATTGAATTATTGATTGGTATGCTAGCACACACTCTACTACAAGCCTTTCTTGGCTAGCCGGTGAAGAATTCATCTTGTGTTTCCTCTAAACAAGTTTTACTTGAATCCTTTGGCTACTAGCTCACTGTACTTTAGTATTCCATTTTTAATGAGCAGTAGACTTAATTATATACATGAAACTAATCTTTGAGGAATTCCAATTTCTATCAATCTATTATGTTGCTTTGAATATAAATTACATGTGTTACTACAGTTACATGTGTTACTACAGTGGGAAATGGAATTTTACATTTTTCTGAAATTCTTTTATTTTCCTTGAACAGTGAAAATGTATTTCTGTTGTTTTGCTCTTTAGGTGGTTTTGCGTATGTATTTGTTGCTCAGGACACAGCTACTGGAAAAGAGTATGCTTTAAAGGTAAAAATACTAGTTATATATATATTTCAGTTTTATAAATATATTGTCTGTGTTTTTTTTAAATATATTTTTCTGTGAGCTGCATCAATTGTTCAACAGATCATCTCCTTGATTGTACAATTGCTCTTAATCATTATTATTGTAATATTTTTTTTTACTGGACCTTTTTTAATAGTATAAATGTACATAATAAAATGTTTCTAATATGTTTAAATTAAGTAAAATGTGGAAAAGTTCAATGATAACTGGCTCATAATAGCAATGTGCTTCATAGCATAATTTGTCTGTACAGTTGCATTTGCTATCAAATAGACATGTGCTGGCTATTATCATTATCTCCTACAAGGTATAAGGGAATAAAAAAAGTGTGTTATCTCAACTACTTAACATACCTGTTACTTTTTTAACAAGTAAATGAATGTGTATATTAGTTTTCATTAGTAGTGTGTTTTGAGATAGCAAGAAATGATCTTATCATATTAGTTATCTTTAATCTGTTACAGTTTTAATATTTCTGTTTTATGATAGCGCCTGCTGGCTAATGATGAAGAAAAAAATAAAGCAGTTTTGGAAGAGATCAAATATTTGGTAGGCATTTGATTGTTTTAGTATATTATTTTGTGTTTGTAGAGGTTAGAAAAAATCTAGTAAGTAAATGTAGTAAGCTGAAATGTATTTGTTTCAATTAACAGTAAAGCATCAATCATAATGTATAATTATAAACAGTATTTACACTTAGGTATTTCGATTCATGTAATCTTATTTTTCATACATTTCATTTGTGTTTAAATTTTGCATCCATACTTTCAATGTATTCTTAATATTTTATTATAAAAAATATAGTAATTGGACTAAAATGAAATATGTTTTCATTAATCAATTTATTTTAAAACTTAAACTATCTTATACAGTGTGTGCCTGCATCTTTCTTTTTTTTTTTAATATATACTTTTGATGACTTTTTAAAATGTTATTATTGTTGAATAAAAAATTGACAATCAATATTATTTTTTAATTTTCAAACATAATTATGAAATAATATTGTTAGCGGTAAACAAAATAAAATGTGCTACTCATAGACTATAAAAGGAAAACGTTTAATGTTGTTTTAATGTTTTGCTTAAAAACATGCAGTACTGTTGGTCTAATCAAAATTTAATAAATAATTTTTATTGTATACCATTCAGTAAAAAAATAATTTAATCATGTAAAATATCACTTTCCTATAGGAAATTTGTGTTCGTCTTCAGTTTGTTTCTCTTTTTTGAGTAAACGATTTATCAACATAAAACATAAAATGGTATTTTTAAATTATTGTTAACAGAAAAAGCTATCAGGACATCCAAATATCATCCAGTTTATCTCAGCAGCTGCTATTGGTGCTGACCAGTCCGATCATGGCCAGTCTGAATATTTACTGTTGACAGAGCTTTGTTCAGGTCAGTGACTTGAAACCAATATATTAATTTATTCAAGATTTGACTGAATCATTTTAGAGATATTCTATAAGTAGCATATTTTTTTCTGTAGGTGGGCAGCTAGTGGATGAGCTAAATCGAAGAGGTCATCCATTGCCCTTTGATCAAGTGTTGCGTGTGTTCTATCAGACTTGTAGAGCTGTGCATCATATGCACAATCAGAATCCACCTGTTGTTCATAGAGATTTAAAGGTAATCTATTTATATCTTGGTATTGTACAACTTGTAGGTCAAACTTTGAGACTTTGATCATCTTAAAATGTGTTGCTATTTGTCTTATGATAGCAATTGGATATGATAAGGCATTATCATTGAAACTAAATTAAGCAAGAGTGCATGATTTCAGATGGAAATGCAAACCCAGCTAAACCTTACATATTTTGTAAGAAAGAAAGAGTTATAAACTCCCATATGTTTTTGTGATATGAGCTATTAGCTTCAGCAGTAGCTCTCCTTTGGTCTGAATGCATATGCCACCATTTTTAAAAGATTACTTCAGAGATCTCTTTTGGAAACCTATAGCTGCCAGGTTTTTCCTAGGCCAGTAAGTGTAAGCCGTAAGCTGACATCTGAGCTGGTCTTTAAAAAATTTCAGGGGGGTGGGGGTTGTCATTGTTACACTGTCCACCTTTAAGCTTGCCAAAAAAGAAGATTAGCAACAATAAATATTGCCCCTATACTGTAATTTCCCTAACAGAGCACAGGGGAAAAAAAAGATTTGTGAGTACCACTGCCTGTTAGATATGTCTTTTTAGTGAAAGGCAAAGATAGATTATACCAAGCTGCATCTGAAAGTGATAGGAACGGGCTGCTAGCATTAGCCAGATGGCTATGAATTAAAGAAGATATTACTATATAAATGCATTTATGTATGCATTAACTTTGACCTCCAAAGAGTACTAAAAGCTTAAGTTGCATATTGTAAAATTTTTGTAAAATGTGAATTTAAATTTCCATCCTTCATAAAAAAGTTTATATTATCTTGTTCTTATCTTATAAAATACAGACATTAATTCAAAAAAAGAAGATGATTGCATCCTATGCGTGTCACTAGTTATGCATGTTAATCAATGACTTAAACTCTGCCAAGTCATGCTCTAATAGCTCTAGAGAAGAAGGAGTATTTGTCCTAGCATATGGACTGGTCTCTAGTTTCCTGGGTCAGATTTTTCTCCTTTTTTAAATAGGGGAGTGACGTTAGTTTCTTTCCAGTCCATTGGAACTCTGCCTTAAGAGATGCTTGAAAAAGTATTTTAAACACTGGTGCTAGCTTATTGCTTCGTTGTTTGAGTAATCTGGTATACAATCAGGTCCAGATGCATTATTCGGTTTTATGTTTGCTAATAGTTTTTGGATCCCCTTTTCTTGTACTTCTATATCTCCTATGTTGTTGACACTTGGTTCAAATTAAGTAATATGTCTTTGAGATTAGATATTCATTGCAGAAGAATCTTCAAACACAACTGTAGCCTATATTTGAACATGTTTTAATCCCACAACTTACAGCTCTACTAGAATAGTGAATAATCCTTTTAGCAAGCAAATTTAAATTACTGCAATTAAAAAGCACATCATGTATGTTATAAAAAAAAAAAAATAGAAAAAAAACGGTGATGAACACAACTATCTCAAACAGGCTGAAAATTTGCTGCTCAGTTCCCAAGGTGTCATTAAACTGTGTGATTTTGGTAGTGCTACAACACAGACTCATAACCCAGACAGTTCTTGGTCAGCTATTCAAAGAAGTTTAGTGGAAGATGAGGTAGCTACAAATAAAAAAAACAAAAAAGCATATGTTATATTTAATTCTTATTTTAATGAATTTATTATCTTTAAAAAAATAAAATTCTAACTTAAGTTACTGTATAGCAATTATATTTTATTAAATCAAAAAAATTGTGTTGTTATATTTGGTTCTTTATCAGTAAAAACTGTATAAACTTGTATAAATTTACAGATCACTAAAAATACTACGCCCATGTACAGGGCACCTGAGATGCTTGACTTGTACCAGAACTATCCAATAAATCAAGCCTGTGATATATGGGTCAGTAGGATCAGAAAATGTTGTTTTAACATGTATCGTTCTTAGAACATTAAATGACATACTTACTCAATACTCTCTGTTTTGTTTTCAGGCTTTAGGTTGTTTGTTGTTTAAATTGTGTTTCTACATACATCCATTTGAAGATTCTGCCAAACTTCGTATCATCAATGCCAATTATGTTATACCAGAGTCTGACACAGAGTTTGAATTACTGCATGACCTCATTCGTAAGCTAGTCTTAATAAAATGCTAATTCATTTAGATTAGAATTTTTGGTTGCAGTAAATGTGTATTTTATACATTTTTTATTTTACATTGTGTCTATTTGTATAATATTTCTATGTATATACTGTCAATAAAACATTTATTCCAAGATTTCTTTCTGCTTTTTCAACAGGGGGCATGCTGAATGTGAATCCTGAAGATCGTCCACTTATAAGTGATATATTAGAAAGATTGCAAGAAATTGCTCAAGCCAAAGACATTAATCTAAAAGAGCCTCTCAGATTCCAAACAATGTCTCAAAATTTTAACCAAGGTGAATTAAAAACAATAATTCTATTAATAATTATATGGTCTAAAAAATTTATGTTCACAAGAAACTAAATCTAAAAAAAAACAAACCCTATGTTTGCAACTTTGTATAAACTTGGGTTGATTTAATATATTTTACCCACTTTTTTGTTGTAAGCTAGTTGTTTGTTTTTTTAAATAATATTTTAGAGCAATAAATATTGGAAAGAAAAATGATTGTAAACATAGTTGCCTTTAGATAGATTTGGAAAAAATTCTGTGTAAGAGTTCTGATTGAATTGAAATTCGAAGTTGTTTCTTTGGGTTTAGTAGCTTTGAAACCATTAGTATTACCTGTTTTTTTTTAAATGTAGATCAGATGCAGAAAACAACTAATAATTTCTTTTTTATTCCATTAAAACAAATACTTAAGGTAAAACTTGCATAGCTTATTCCCTTTATTACTTTTTGTAGATTTGTTCAAGCTAATGTAATTATCATTTTCAGCTTCATCATATCGGAAGACTTACATATTCTTCCATAGGTCTTTATTACACACCTGACAAATTGTGTAATAGTAAGGCCATGCTTTTCACCTTTGAATTATGTTTGTTGTTTACAATCAATAAATATTATAAACATCGTCATTGTATGATTTTAGACAATGGTGATACTAGAAGATCAGGGAGTAACAATTCCTCAAATAATCCTGGATATGAAAGTAATTTTGGTGTTGGATCAGCTGCAGGATCTCTGTTTAGCTCACTTAAAGGCGGTGCTGGCAGTATGCTTAGAAATATCAAGGATGCGTCTAGTAAAGTTATGGAAACTGTGTCAAAGTAAGTTTTTAATAACATGTTTATGCACACATTCATTTTAATTGTGATATCTTTTCTAAAAACTATGTGTGTTAGGTTTATACAAAAAAATCTTTTTTTTCTTTAAGCTAAGGCAACAAAAAAAATTAATGTCTTGTTTATTGTATTGACTAATCGAATATTTATTTAAATTTAAATACTATTTATTAATTAACATGATTTTCATGACTTGACTTCGTGATTTTTCTGCCCAAGGTTGATGGTTTTCCATAATTGGCAATCTTTGGGCTGTTTTTTATCAACCTTAAAAAAAGGATTTTCCAAACTTAAATAAAAGTATTTTGACAGAAGCTTATCATTAGTGATTATTATAACAAAATAGAAAATAATGATAAATGAAAAAAATATGACAGTACTAAACTGGTTCACTTTTTATTTTGCATGTGTATGTGATTTTCCTTTTTGTGTGTGTCTCATTAGTTGCATGGTTTGTAATCATAGAAAAATAAACACACAGTAATATTAGTACAATATCATCAACAATATCATGTTTCTTCCCACAGCACTATGAATAAAACAGACTTGGATATATCTTACATTACTTCCAGAATAATTGGTTAGTATTCAGTTAATGAATTGCAGTTGTATTTAGTTTTGAATGTTCTTGCTCTCATTTACGCCTAGAATGTTACTAATAACCATTTCTCGTTCTTCTTACCAGTTATGCCTTATCCTGCTGAAGGTGTAGAATCTGCATTTAAAAACAGCATTGATGAAGTTCGAGCTTATTTAGAATCCAAGCACAGAGGCTCTTATGCTGTATATAACTTAAGCCAAAGAAGTTATAGAGTGGCTAAATTTGAAAACAGAGTAAGTTTTAATGTCACTATTTGAATATAAGGAGCATTTGATTAGCAGCAAAGTTTAAAGTTTAATTTGGCATAATTTATAAATAACACAAAGCCTTGGGGGGGGGGGGGGGGGGGAGAGCTTGCGTCACAATAATAATTGAATACTTGCAAATTTAATAAGTTGAATAATGTTTGATTTCTGAAGGTCTCAGAATGTGGATGGGCAACTAAGAAAGCCCCACCATTGAACAATCTGTTTGCCATTTGTAAAAACATGCACTTGTGGCTACGCCAGAAACCTCGAAATGTTTGTGTTGTGCATTGTCTAGTAAGTGAAATAAGGTTAAGGTATAAAGAAACAGGTTTTAGGAAGAATGTATATATATATATATTCATAGTTAAGTGATTTACAATAGAATTTAAATAATGTTATGTTAATAATAATACAAATGTTGCTTTTTTTTTTTTTAACTTAGGATGGAAAAGCTAATTCTGCTTGTATAGTAGGTGCTTTTCTAGTGTTCTGTCGACTTTTTGAAAATGCTTCAGGTGCAATGCATTTATTCACTGCTAGACGTTCTCAGCCAGGCATATGTCCTTCTCAGAAAAGGTTTTTATTCTTAATGTCTTAATTATATTACAGATCT
Organism: Biomphalaria glabrata; assembly: GCF_947242115.1. Classification (NCBI taxonomy): domain Eukaryota; kingdom Metazoa; phylum Mollusca; class Gastropoda; family Planorbidae; genus Biomphalaria; species Biomphalaria glabrata. The sequence continues at coordinate 41,536,745 of NC_074715.1, forward strand.
GATGGCAACATTGTATCATGTATCAGAAATGTCAATTAAGTTGATGTATTACATAGGCTACATTATTGATTGACTTAGAAGTATTCTTACAAACGAAATCAAAACTTAGGTTTGATGAAATTATTAAATTATACATTCTATAACAATTTCTTGTTGAAACAGATACATTGACTACATTGGTCAGATGGTGTCTGATACTCCTTGTCTACCACACTCCAAACCAGTTCAGTTGAAGTCTATCACATTGCGGCCTCTCCCTTTGTTTAATAAAATGAAGTGAGTCTAGTGCTCTTAGTTTTTAGATATTTTTTTTTTAATTGGCTTCTTAACCTAGTATGAAATTCCTTTTGTACGGCTAGAATTTTGACTTAGGTTTTAGAAGGAAGTTCCTTAGTCTTATGTGTACTATATTTTTTTGTTTAGCTTTTGTTATAGCACTTTGTATCAATGTTTAAATTTATCATTTGTGTGTGTGTGTTTTATCCATTAGGAGGTTAATCTTTTATATTGTCATTTTTAATTATGTTTCAGGAATGGTTGCACACCTTTTGTAGAAGTATATATTGGTGAGGACAGACTCATGTCAGGATCTCAAGAGTATGAAAAAATGAGGTGACATTGAATTTGATAAACATATTTGATGTTAATGAATATCTGAACACTCCATCCCTGTATACTATACTTTTTTTTATCATGTTTGTATGTTTATGTTATCCTATGTATAATTTAAAAAAAAGGGACAATGAAAAAAAAAGAATTCAGATAACCACAAAAGCTATGCTGTTGAGCCAATAATCATAACATTTACTTTTTGTTGAGCCAATAATCATAACATTTACTTTAATACAAATATTTAATGTACGCATCCATTAACAGGCAGTTCACACTTGAAGATGGTAGAGCAACACTACCTTTGAATATATCAGTAACTGGTGATGTGACTCTCATTGTCTACCATGCACGGTCAACATTTGGTGGAAAAATTCAAGGCAAAGTGAGTTATGGTTTTCTTGAAACAAAAATATGTTATATGATATTTGATAGCTTTGAGTATGTGTGTGTTTTTTAGCGGCCCCCGTAAGGGGAAAAAGCCGCTATTAGGTTTGTGCAAAATGTCCGTCTGTCCGTCTGTCCGTCTGTCACACTCAGATCTCGAAAACTAGAAGAGATATGAAAAATATTATTTCATCATTAAATCCGGCTTGAAAAGTTTAGGTGCAACGGCTACTTTTGGTTTTCTAAAAGCAAACCGTTTAATTTATAAAATTAATTATGCAAGCGATTTTTTCATAAAAATACACCAATTCTAAAACAATTACGTAAATGTAAGGGAGGCAATGTTACAATATGCTAACAAAGATGGACAATTTTTGTGTATTTTCAGTATCACTAAGTCAAATGTATTTTTAAAATGTACAGGAAATGTTTACAACAAATACAAATAATAGTTAAAGACGTTTTTTCTGGTCAACTAGCTGCTAAAATTAAAAGAAAACATTTCTGTTTGTTTATAAAGGCTAATAATGCACTTTGTATGTAAATATCACGCACATTTTTTTAAATGGACTTTTTATGCAGCGATTTTCGTGCAGTAGCGTAACGTCGCAACATGATCAGGTGCTAAACCAATTCCTTAAACTTTTTTTAAAAATCAGATTTTATTTATTTTTTGTTTAGTGCCCCCATCCGAATAAAAGAAGCTTATTTTTGTGCGTTTTGTCTGTTGGTCGGTCTGTCCGTCACGATTAGATTTAAAAAACTAGAACTCTAAAAGCTATTGAAAATCTGATTTACCCTTTAATGTTCCTCCCATAACATCTCAATAGTTTTAAGTATCTAAAATTGATTGTTCCGGATTTTTTTTTGCAAAACTAATCAACGCCAACAAATGTTTGTTTGCTCTTCTAACTTATATTACATTCAATTTCCATGCTTAAACGTTGCAAAAACACATTATCAATAATATGTTGTTCCGTTTTTTATGTAAATAGCATATTAATGCTAAATCATAATCTCTATACTGACTTATATTTCATTAAGTGTAAAAATGTTCCGGATATTGTTTTATAAAACATGAATTATGCCTAATGATTGTTTGAAATCGCATAAGGCTTTTAAAAAAAGTAATTTACTAGAATTGATTACTGAAAATTACTTTTTAGACATTTAATTTTCTTGTAAAACATAACATAGAAGTTTTGTAATCGATAAAGAAAGTTCCGGATTTTGTTTCTTACAAATCGTCGCCAGAAATTTCCGAATTTATTTAAAAATCTACTAACGCCAAATAATTGTTTGAACTCCCTCTTCTAATTAATAAACAAATAATCTTCTCATTTACGAAATAATGTTTTTACGGATTTTTATGAAAAATATTTTAACTCACTACTCTCTTACAGTACATTTAACTTTCTACCTTAAACATTAAAAAATCTAATTATCGTTAATATTATGTTCCGATTTTTAAGGAAAACAGAATCCAAACACCAAAGTAAGGTATGAAAATCTCTCCACGTGGCTGTAGTACATCTAATTTTTATACGAGACCATCCAAAAAATTTAATTAACGGTATTACATTTATCTGAAATTCTCTTTTTCTTTTACTATTTATACAAACATCCGGAACAATCTATTATATAAACTTTTCAATTGTGTTCATACCTAAAAATTATTGCGATGTTTTGAAACGTAAAATAAAGGTTAATCAATTTTTAATAACTTTTAGTTGTTTTTTTATATCAAGATAACGGACAGACCGACTGACAGACAAAACGCAAAAACAATGTGGCTTTGATCCTTTTTAAATAATATCTATTAGAACTCAGTGCACCAATGTCTATGAACCCTCGTTAAATATCTCGTGTAAATAAAGACATTTTTTTTTTATGGTACCGGTACTAGCCTATTGTGAGGTAATGGATTTTTTTTTCTTTGACGTCATATGAATGGACTCTTTAAATGTAATGTTAAAAGAACGCACTCGGTGCACCAATGTCTATTAACCCTCGAAAAAATTGCTTGTATTAATGAAAACATATTTTAGTCTAACTAAGCCGTGTGACGTAGTGTTTTTTTTTTCCTTTGACGTCACATGGAATGAATTCTTTAAATGAAATGCTAAAAGAACGCACTCGGTGCACCAATGTCTATGAACACTCGAGAAATGGCTAGTGTTGATAAAGGTGATTTTTAGTCTAGCTAGGCCTTGTGACGTAATGTTTTTTTTTCCTTTGACGTCATATGGAATGAATTCTTTAAATGAAATGCTAAAAGAACGCACTCGGTGCACCAATGTCTATGAATACTCGATAAAAGGCTCGTAATGATGAAGGCGATTTTTATTCTAGCTAGGCTGTGTGACGTAGTGTTTTTTTTCCTTTGACGTCATATGGAATGAATTCTTTAAATGAAATGCTTAAAGAACGCACTCGGTGCACCAAAGTCTATGAACACTCGATAAATGGCTCTTATAGATGAAGGCGATTTTTAGTCTAGCTAGGCCGTGTGACGTAGTGTTTTTTTTTCCCTCTGACGTTATATGGAATTAATTCTTCAAATGAAATGAAAAAAGAACTCGGTATAGTAATGTTTATTGAGCCTCGTTATGTGACTCGCGTTTAAAAAAGGAATGATATCTTGATTTAGATCTAATCTAGATTTTTTAAACTAGATCTAGATTTTTATTACAGTATATCTAGATCTGGATTTATATTCTAATTAAAATTATTTTAGAGTCTAGATCTAGAATTTCTAGATCTAGTTTACACTAAAATAGACTAGATTAAGATGTAGAATTTCAATTTCTAAACTTAAAGTGTAAAAATAAGTGTAGATTTTCATTTCCAAACGTTTTGATCAATATTGTAATGTTTTAATATACTAAAACTAATCTACTATTTTTTATTAAATTTAAATTTAAATTTACGGCAAATGAATCTTTGAAACATTATTACTTTTGACCATCGGATGGCTGCCTGGTCGTGCGGTTTGCGCGCTGGACTGTCGTTCAGATTTATGGATGGCCCAGGGTTCAAACCCTGCCCGCTCCCATCCCCCGTCGTCCTGCGGGAGGTTTGGACTAGGAAGTAATTATCTTCAACTCTGAAGGAACATCCGAAACGTGTAAAACATTTTACATCAAAATTAAATCACCTCTTGAATATTATTTGCGAATATGCAGATCCGACAGGGATCCGACTTCGACGGGGGCCGCCTCTGAGTTTGTGTAACACAAACTCTCTTTGTAATCTTGTTTTGTTTACTTTCATTAAGTGAATATTTCTTTACTAAAAATGTGCTGGTGTGATTGCTAGCATAAACTATTTCCAAATATTCCATGACCACATTAGTTTATTCTAAACCTGCAGGGTGGACCCCTAGATTTCAAAATGCAAAATATTTGTTTCACTTATTGTTTTGTAAAACATGATTGGGAGAATAAGTAGGCTATAACTGTTTGTGAAGAGTAAATTATGTACTGTTGTCCAGTTATGTTGTGACTTTCCATTCTCCAGATTACATCAATGAAAATATTCCAAGTACAGTTTCACACTGGATTTATTCCTGATGGAACTTCAGAGATTCAATTTAATCAGTAAGTGGAATAATTTTTTGAGTATTTAGCTGAGTGATATAAACTGCTTAGCTGTTTGACTAAGGGTCTGAGGTTAAATTTTTTTTGAAGACTGCATTTTAACCATATAGATTTTATGTCAGCTTCTAACAGATTTTTGAGATCTAAAAGACCCTGCTTAACTTCTAAAATGTCTTCTTCTTATCATATTTTCTTGTCTTATTTTTCACCCCTTACCCCATCTCTATTCACCTTTACTCCTTTATACCCTTGAATTTATATTTATAGAGGGAAATCTTGGAGGGTGATTAATAAACATCAAACATTTTATTGAGTAAATAAAATAGATTTAGGTATAGATCAAATCTTTAAAGTTTTCTATTGAGATAATTTAAAGTCTAAGTTCTACTTACAACTAGAATTTATAGACCAAACAAAATATATTATGTAGACCTCAACCTTTATTTCTGTATTAAAAATAAAAAAGTACTCATGCAGAGCCCCAACTCTAAGCTCTTTCTGCATTTACAGCTGATAAATTACTTTCTCCTGGGATCTACTTAGCTCATTTCAGCAGAAAGAATGTAGATGAAATAAAGTCTAATGGAGTGACGGGAAGGGCCTATACTTTTTTAGTGTGAGATACATTCAAGGCACACATAGCACACATAATCATTAACGTCAATAGAATGCTTGTATGGTTCTTCTTACTTGCTAAAAGTTCAATGGGTAGATTTGCATTGACAGATACTTGTTGAAATGTCTTGTGCTAGAGAACATTTTAATTGATATTTTTGCAAATGCTCTAATGGAAAAGCTGTATCCTTCTTGTAAGGGGAAAAGACATGTATTATAGTTTTTAACATTGTTGGGCTTAATTTTTTTAATATCCTTTTATTTTATCAGTACTCAAATTTAGAGTAATGCAAATACGTAAATTTTTTGTCCTTTGAATAAAATTACTGCACTAGACATGTTGAGAAACACTGAGGTAACCCACCAATGATATTTTTAAAACTCCTGGGTGTCTATAAGTAATAACATTTATAATTCAGCTCTTGTTGAAACAAAATAATTGTTGAGCTTTTCATTCACTAAAATAATAATCTATAAAATATATTGTGCATCTTAGTAATGATGGTAAATAACAAAATTCATACAAAGTGTTTGATAGTTTTGCTATGCATATTTACAGATATGAATTGGATCAACTAGACACAGCTGATAAGTATCCAGACATGTTTACAGCTATCATCTCGTTGGCTGTATTGCCTAATGAGAAAAGTCCAACTGAAAAGAAACCATGGGAAAACTTTCCAATTGATAAGCTTACCCCTAAAATTTTGTTTTCTTCGAAAGAAGAAATTCATCAAACCTTTTCAGAATTTGGTAAGAACCCATTGAATAAAATTTTTATAGCATTTGAATAATTGTTATGTAATTTAAACATTAAAAATTAAATCCATTTTATATTACAGGCATTTCTGATCGTGCTAAAACAAGAATAAGTCGAGCTTCTAGTTTTGATTTAGAATCATCAGATTCTCCAACTACACCAGTTAAGCAAGTCAAACCACAAGAGAACAAAGTTGATCCCATTAAAGTATCAGCTAATGGTCGTCCTGTTGGCAAGAGCAATTTTTTTAGCACATTAACTTGGCAAGAGGATGGAACAGAAGCCCCTCCAGCACAGCCTACTGAATCTGAACTGGGCTTGCTGCACAACCAGTCAGATGATGAAGATGATACTTTGAAAAGCTTCTCTCAGTCCAGAAGCACTAAAGAAGGTTCAGAAGTACCAGCAGGTTATGAAACAATCAACGAAGCACCAAGAGCTAATGCAGACATTGTTGACTTCTTCACTGATGAAATCAGGAATGAAGACTCAGCACCGAAACAGGCTGAAGTAGTTGATCTTCTGAACATGGGCTCAGCTGGGGAGAGGGTACAGACCATTGGGAATCAGATGGACCTATTAAATATTGCCAATGACCCTTCCAATGTGGACTTGCTAAGTGGGCACACATCAGTTCCTGCTTCCAGTTCAACTGGGCCAGACTTGCTTGGCTTGTCAAGCTCTAATGATAACTTTGATCCCTTCCAACAATTCTCGGCTGTTCCTTCTTCTAAGCCTGACCTTATGACATCTAATACACCAGCAGCCAATGATGTGTTTGACCCGTTTCAGAAATTTTCAAACAGTTTTCAGGCCCCTGCTGCCACCCCTGCACCAGCTACATCACAGCAAAGCAAATCTAAGGCTGATGATGACTTTTTTGCATTTATAGAAGATACACAAAGTAGCTCTAATAAAGACCCTGAGCCAGATCTAATGACTGGCTGGAATGCCAAAGACCTTAAAAATTTTTCTGGTGTTTCCAAATCCCCAACACACAACTTGACTCCAGGTGTCAGTGGAATGCACAAAAGTGCTAGTACTGGTTCAGCAATGAACTTTGGTAGCATGATGCAAGATCAAACAGGTAGAAATTCACCATTGTCTGGCATGGGAATGATGGGAAGTGGAATGGGACCAGTTCCTAAACAAGATCCATTTGCTGACTTAGGTAAATACATGTAGATCTACTATTTTTTTTTTAGATACTTTTATACTTTACTCTTTTTTATTTTAAGTATTTTTTATTTTGCTTGTATAGGATCTGAAATTTAAGATTTGAAGGTACATCTGTAAATTTTTTTTTTTATTTTTTTTTTTTTAGATTTTCTTAACTACTACTACATTTTTTAAATTTATTCAGAAATATCCCATTGTTAATTGTTGATAGGAAATCTAGGTGCTAAGAGTTCATTTAAAGGATCCAATCCATCATTTTCACAAAAACAACAGCCGTCTGCAATGGGAGCGATGTCAGGAATGTCTGCAGGTGACCTTAAGTTAGCTGTTTAGCTCAATCTGTTAGTGATGAATTTGTACTAACAGCACAGTAATTTTGTTTAGGATTGACTAAATTGTATTTCTGTACCTTGACAAATTATGGACTGAGATTTGTCCTCCAAGTCTATGAACCTCTATGTTAAAAAGAACACGAGAGTTGACTTATTTCTGTGGTATTGGGACTTTCATTAGGCTAATCCATTCACTTTTTCCAATTCTAAGGCACTCTACTTCTTATCTGCAAGTCCTTGCAAGCCCAGAACACTAGTCCCAATCTATTAACCATTGCCTTATCTTTCACTTTCTACTTTTGGTATCATCATATCAAACATTTTGTCTTTAGGTACAGAAAAAAATGCCATTATAATAAAGATGTGTATGCCTTTTTTTTAGATATATTTTACATGTCCTTGATCACTGATGAGCCATTCCTAGCCCTAGTCCAGTCTATAGCAGACAGGAAGATCTATGAGATACTCTGCTCTCACTACATACTCTCTCTTTCTCATGTTATTTTAATACTCAGAACATATGTGCATAAAAAACAATGTCTATCCTCAGATCAATAAAAAACAAACTAGTTACACACAGCAACCACCACATCCAAACCTTGAATCTCTGCACTCTTAAGTCACACACTTCCTATCAGAATTCATATACTCACCTTATATACCGCCCTTACTATTCAAGTAAACTGTTTATCAGGATCTCACCCCTTTCATAAGACCCCCCCCCCCCCCCCCCCAATGGTCAACTTCACAATAACTAGGTACTGTAAAACAAAATTTATCCCCAACTTAATAATTCACAAATATGGTTTGTTAGAGTGAACACTGATATATAAAACATTTGTAAAATTGATTAATAAGTTTCAGTAACATACACTAGGTTAGGTATTAGTCATATTATCTAGTAAAATTATTAAGAAAGTATAAACTTATTGTTTTGGAAAGAAATCTTCTTTCAATCACTTATTTGTGTAACATCAAGTAACTCTTTTGATAAAAAAATTATATCTAATATATATTGTTAATTCTTTATAAAAAAACCTGGGTTGACATACTATATTCTAACTTAGCATTGCTGACTTCCATATCATTTTTACATCGCAATTACATGTCTATAAAAATACATCTACAAACTTTTTTTCCATGACATGTTTAGCAGGACTTCAGCCCAGACCTGCTTTTCAAAGCCCTGCAGCTCAACCACCAAGGCCCCAGCAACAACAGTCACCTCAACTCAGGCCTCAGCAGCCACAAGCATTTTCTAAACCAAACTACTCAAGCAGTGTCATTGGTGATAGAGAAGACAGGAGCGCACGCAAGAACTTTGGTATATATATATATATATATATATTCATTTGATAACATTTTATTTGTAACTTGTTACTGAACTTGTATAATTTAGCATTAAAGTTTTGGTTTTATTTTCATAAGTATCCTAACTAGGCACTGAAAATGCTGTAATCAATTGTAATAATTGTTAAATTACTTTTTACATTGTTTCTCTTTGAAGGTCCCAAGCCAAAGGTTACTGCTGACACATTCAATGATTTATTAGGAGAACATCAGTTTAGTAGCCGCAAGGATGAACCAAAGACACTTGGTGACATGAAGAAAAAACAGATGGCAGAAGAAATGGATCCTATAAAACTAAAAGTAAAACCCCTTATTACCATTTATCTGTTGAAAGTACAGAATCTTTCTTTTTTTTACAAAGCTTAAATCAACTCAATCTGTCTGTCTGTATGATAAAAAGTTTATACATGTTATTTCTCCCACACACAATCTCGGATTAAGCTGAAATTGTGCACAATTATTTCTTTTATCTGACAACACAAGAATTAATTAAAAAAAAAAATTAACCAATTAGTTAATCAACTATTGGTAATTAATAATTTTATTTGGTATCTTGAACCATGTGATGGTATACGTGAATTAGTCCCCTTGAAGAATCTTGAGCCCTGAGTGAACATTTTTTTCGGTGCATCATGTAAACATTCACCAAAATACCCCCTTGTCCCCTCCCCCTTTCACAACTGGTTCTGACTGGATCATAGTTCGTTGAGAAAGCTAAAGGCGAAACAAAAACAATTGGTAAAAATATTTCTATCGCACAGATTTATATATCTAGGTCAATCTTACATACTGATCTAAACCAATTGATACAATTACACTTAATATAAGCTTTGTTGTTTTTTTAAAGTATTTTTTATGTTTTTCTTGTTTAAATGTTATGTTTATCTGTTGAGCTAATTGATGATATATGTAATTCTTTAGTTTTGCTTAAACATAAATCTATGATTGTGTCAGGTCATGGAGTGGACAAAAGGCAAAGAAAAAAATATTCGAGCTCTTCTATGTTCACTTGGATCAGTTTTATGGGATGGTGAGGCTAGATGGCAACCAATAGGAATGCACCAGCTTGTTACCCCAGATCAAGTGAAGAAAGTCTATAGAAAAGCTGTCTTATCTGTTCACCCTGATAAGGTATCTAGATTATATTACTTAATCAGCTTTGAACAGTCACTACATTTTGAAATATAAAAAGAAAGTTTCTCAAGCAAATTTTTGTTTGGCTACACAGTAACACCATCCTGTGGGATACTCCCTTTACTCTTTTTCTCTAGAAATATGATTAAGCTTATTCAGCAAGGAGTTAAAAGAAGATATAAAATTAAGTGCTAAGTAATTAATTGGACATCTATTTGTAGAAAACAATGCCTTAAGACATTAATACACTTTGTAAAAAAATAATTTCTACCTGGTTGTAGTAATGTCAAAGCTGATCATCAGAATGCATCTGGCAGACATTGAATTTTTCTTTTAAGCAGAATTTCTTCTTAGCATATTATTAACCTTACATTAAACCACTTTAATAACCTGATTATCAAAATTTAAAAGAATTCACTTACCTAAAAGGCTATGTGTAGGTCCTAAAACAATGGATGGCTGCCTGGTCGTGTGGTTTGTGCGCTGGACTGTCGTTCGGATTTATCGATGGTTGAGGGTTCAAATCCTGCCCGCTCCCATCCCCCATCGTCCTGCGTGAGGTTTGGACTAGGAAGTAAACTATCTTCAACTCTGAAGGAACATCCGAAACATGTAAAACATTTTACAAACAAACATTTTACAAACAAACAAAAAATAAATAAACCATTGTTATAGTTCATCAAAACATTGTTTGCTTTTCTACCATATTCTGTGACTTTAATATTTCAGTTGACAGATGATCCCAACCAGCCTCTAGCTAAGCTTATCTTTATGGAACTCAATGATGCCTGGGCCAAATTTGAAGAGGAAGGTTGCAAGGCGTTGTACTAATTTCCACCTGTTAGATTTGTACAGATGATATGCAAAATGTATGCAAATATTGCTTTTATATAATAAAAAAGGACCTACTTGTTCTGTAGTTAGAGAGTAAATTATTAATTATACTATGTAGATCATAGCCTTATTTAGGGTTCTAATCTTTTTTTTTTTCAATTCAGTACAATTTATCATGTGTTCTGTATTTTTACAACAGATAATGTCATTTTTCTTTAAAACTGGTTAGCTAGTACAATTGAACTTGTGACCATTAGATCCATCTATTTGTTATATTTATTGAATTGCTCTTCCCGTGACCAAATTTGTTCACATTTAGCCAAGCTTTGATGTATGTTATTTTGAAGAAGATTAATTTTTCTTTTCTTGTTCAATGGAAACAAAGTCTTGTACTGGAGAAAGTATGGAGATTTGGAATGCGTTTTCATTGTTTTTATTTGTTATTTTATTTGTCATGGATGTTCATTGAAACTCAGTAATTTGCCAATTGTCCTACTTTGTGCTGAATCTGTTTAAAAATAAACAGTACAACAAAGCATTTTATTTGATTGAAATATTTCTTTTGTTCTACGATCATAAATAATATGTCACTTTCATCGACCATTTTTTTTCTCTGTTACAAAATGTCATCTGTTTGCTGGATTTGTTAGTTCTAGATTGTGAATTCAGACTGTGACTTACTTGTTTGCTGATAATAAACATTCTGTGATAACATTGACTGTAATCTTTGAATGTTAGCAACTCAAAATTATATATAAGGAAGAAACACACAAAAAAACAACAAAAAAACTCTCATTGTTCAACAATGTTCTCTTTTTTTTAAATATTGGGGGGACCATATGTATTGTATTCCATTTATTTATAAACCTATTGAAAGTTAAATTGTACTTAATATCATCTACTCTTAACAATTTTACTTAAAAGTTGTTTTTTTCTACTTTGTAGCAAAGACATTTCTAATTTTGTTTAATTTCATATATCATTCCAATTTTTTAAAATTCAAAATCTCCATTCCCCATATACAATACTAAAACTTAGTATATTAAAGAGCAAATTTTAATGTTAATATATTGTGCGCATTTGTTTTTATTATTAAAGACAATTACTAAATGCCAATAAAAAATGTTTTATTCAAAAACATAAAGTTTGGTGAAGGCATTCTATTTCAGCATGTTAGCTAGGATATACTTTCATGGTTTCTAAAGTTATAAAAACTTTCTGACCCATAATTTACTAATAGGATATATTGAACTCATACACTGGCTGTAGTAAGTAGTTAACTATTATCAGCATTTGACCTTTTGTTTAAATTGTCAGGGCATATCTTTCAATAAGGTCCATTGTGACTTAAAATTTCTTGCGCTTGTGAAATAGCATGTCTTAAGAGCTAGCAGGGTTATGTATGCTAGATTTTCACTACTATACAGACCCTTAAATAATAATTTATTTCAATTTTTTTTTTTCTTGACATAAAGTATGACTGCAATTTAAGATATACAAAAATGAAGGATTGGTAGAACATTCTTCCCATGCTACTAAAAATTCCTTAAGTGTTACCATCGTAGTTTGCTTGTAACTATATTTTAATAATCAATATGGCTTGCATTGTTTTAAGAACTTCCAAATTAAATGCTTTTTTGTTAACTAGTGATGAAGCATTTCTTGAATTGCCAGTAGAGTTTACTTATGAATGGGTAGTAATTTAAAGTGTGCATTAGCTGTAAGAGATGTTGAACTAGTATTCATTTTTTAATACAACTTTCTATAGAATGGAAACTAATATTCCATTTCTAATCAAATTGTTATTTCTGTTCTCTGAGCCTTATATCAATGAACTGCTACATAATACATAATATAACCTCCAGATGAGTAGAGACCAAACTCAGGCTGTTCTTGAAATGAACAGATTTTATGTTCCATAAGAGTCAGCAATATTAAACCAAGAACTTGTCTGGTTACAAACATTTGTTTTGTTGTAGTAACTGCCACTTGTCTTTACCAATAACATATATGATCTTATCATTTAGACACTACTTTAAAAAAAAAAAAAAAGACATAATATACAACTATATAGTTTTATCCTATATAACAAGTAACTATGTAGCATTAAACACAGAAGAATTGCTTAATGTGTATATAAAATGAAACTGGTTTAACAGAGTAAACTAAACAAAGTAGTGTTTAATAATTTAGGTATATCTCCACCTTTTTTTTTTTTAAATACAAATTGTTATACTATGTGTTCTAATTTTGTAAAAGATCATAATATCCATTGATAATTTTAAAAAGTCATGAACTTCAACACGTATTTTTCTCTTAAGGAATATGATTGAAATAGATAGAACAAAAAAAAAACTTATAGCTGTAAAATTCAACGGTTTAAATGCAGAAAGTGTAAACCAATCATTTTTACATCTCATTGATTCATTTTGAGTTGAAGAGCCTTGGTGTATGCTAGAGATATTTTAGTTTAGTCATTTTTAGATTCAATGTTGTACTTTAACATGATTGTTCAGAAAGTAGGAGCACTTTTTAATTTGCTTTAACATTTGGTCCTCCCAGCTCTGGAGGGTCTATTCAAATGTAACATTTTTGTCTATTTGTATATATGCATGTTCACAAGATGTGCAATAAATTATTGTGGGAATAGATATTAACAATTGTAAATAAATAGCTTATAGCCTATTGAACCAATAGTTGTTTTTTTCAATCAATGTATCAAATGTCAAAAATAGAAAACAACCATTGACCAAAAATATAAAATTTATTGAATAAATACATCTACTAAATTATCAACCAAGAAAAAGTCAGTGTCTGGAGCCTTCTATTCTGTCACCAAGTGCAGACATCAGATCCTGAAGGCCCTTTGGATTGTTATGAAACAATGTGAACAGCTCTCTTTCTTTGCGCTGGTGGGCGTTACTTTTTAAAACCTGTAACATAAATGTAGTTATTCAGTTTCAGACTTAAGAGATGGGAAGGGGAGAGGAGGAATGAGAGAACTATAAAGCTACATATATAACTCAAAGTGATATTTAGGAACAATTTAGACCTTTTAGCGCAGCAATGAATCATCCTATTTGGTCAACAAAACATAATGTATATAATGACATAAGATAAATTGTACTTTCTCTCCTGTGACTTTGTATTTAAAAAAATAAGGTATAATATATGCTCAGGTATTAAAGAGGAAAGCTGAGCTTTTAATTGCATTTGAAATTCCTTAACCCTTAAGATGCGTGAGGTTCTTTAACCTCTAAACATGAACATTGTAATTTCATTTTGTATGTCTTAATTGTAAAACAGCTCCGCACTTTAAGGGTTAAAGATGTCACCAGTCAGAATCATACCAAAATGGCTCACAAATTTCTGATCACTGTAGCAGTGGGGCAAGTAGTTTAGCTTTTTAAGTATCTTTGGAGATAAATAAAGGTTTAAAAGAGGAGATAAGGATCTAGGATTCAGTTATTGAGTAGTCTGTAGGAAAGGAATTCATTTGTTACTTCAATAAATTTAACTATAATTTCTGACTACTTTACCTAGAGAAACTTTTGTGCCTGTTCACCTTGCGCATAGCATTTTAACTAAATAAAGTTCAAGCTATTGTTTCAGCCTACTAACTCTTTAAGTATCCACATCTCACTCAAGTGGGAACAGATAACTCGCTACATGAGGATGGTTCTCATTCAATGTGACAAGTGGAAAATGCGAACCTATTAATTATTTTGTTTCAGATTTCTTAAAAAAATAAATAAAAAGTAAAAATTAAGAGCTGAAGCTTTGAAAAGATTTAAAAAAATATTTACATTTTTTTTAGCTGTGACATCTTCGATAACTTTGTCTATTTCTGCGACCAGGGTGCTGAACTTAGCTATTAAAGCGGCCATGGTTGATTGGACTTCAACAGGAGACAAGTAAGGCATTCCACTTGAGGTGCTAGATCCAGCATACAATCTTGTTTCGCAATTTTTGATTGAATGTTCACTTTAAAAAATTTTAAAAGCTAATTAGGGACATTGCTAAAACTTTTAAACCTCATTATAAAGCAGAATTGACTTTAATGATTAGCTCAACTACAATGCTAGAATAAAGTTAAGTAGTTACTCACAGTTGAACAATTTTGCTAAGATACTTTTCATCTATAGCTTGACTGATTGCTTTAGCATTATTCAATTGTTCTTGTAAGTCAACTGCAGCATCCAAAACCTTTTTTTTTGGCAAGTAAAGGATTTTTTCTTCTTCCTCTGTGTCACCTGGAAGAAAAAAAAAACTTGCTTTGGGAAAATATCCACTATATTTCTTTATTTGTTAAGTGAAAACATATTCATAAAATGTTTTTTTCATAATTTGAAGGTGAGTGATCTATTGTCTTACTAAGTAGGTGATATAGCCTCACAGAAGACGTGTCCCTGGCATCAACAACACTGCGTTTAAATTTAGCAGCATTCAAGTCAGGATCTTCTAAGTCATTCTGTTAGATTAGTTATTTTAATAAAATATAAGTTGAAGATATTTTAAAATTTCTCTGAAATAAACAAAACAATACTGACCTGAAAATGTAAAAAAAAATAATAAATTTGCAATCAAATAAATAAATGTTTTAGACAATTGCATTAACATTTAAATTGTGACAATATTGTACTACACATTGCCTTAAAAGAAATCTGTGTATCAATGCACATTTCTTAAATAACTAAAAGAATATCAGAATGTAGTAACATTTGCAACAATAATTTGAATTTACTGGTAACATTTTATTTTTTCATAAACAAGGTGCTGAAACTAGTAGAAAAACATGGGCCTTGGTCAAGTTGATTTTATAAACAAAAAAGCACTCATTTGGTAAACTTTAAGTAGTTGTTATACCTATTTAGAGAAGAACAAAGAGATTGGTGTGATTGCTATTTCCAGAGCTGCTACAAGTTTCAGGCTAAGACCATGCAAAACATGATATTGATTTTTTTGTTTTTAAATGCTTTACTATAACTGTAACTGGATGGGGCTTTCACTGGGTAATTTAAACTAAGCAGAGAAACAATTGCCATCAAAGTACTTAGGTGTTGACATAATGAGCGCAGCATAAAATAAATAAAGAACTCAAACCTCATTACAAAAGAACAATAAAGTCAATGTTTTCAATCAGTTTTGCTCTTAGCATTTTTATCTTCCATACAATGCATGACAAAATCCTAACTACACAAAAACTTGTTTCAAAGAAAAAAATCAATCAAGTTTTATGCATCTAATTTTAAAACTTTACAAAATTACCATGCGCTGTTTCCATTCCTGCAAGTTCTTCTCAAGCATTTCTCGTGAAGCCACTAAAAGCACATATGTTTCATTGTGACATCTTGTCTCCACTTCATACAACATAGCAAGGAATTCATTTCTACCTCTCTGAGCTAGAAGATGGTCAATAACCTAAGAAATAAATAGACAATGCTGAGTAACCTAAGAAATAAATAGACGATGTTTATAACCCAATATCCCAAGAAATAAATCACTAATCAAACTGAAAATGGGAGAAACATATACACTGTAAAAACAGTGATCTTTCAGTAGTATTATATTCACCTGACCTCATCATTTTTTAAATTTATTTATTTTTAACTAATATTTTTTTGTTAGGACTTATTTATCTTTAAGATTAAAAACATCCAATTAATGTCCTTTCTTTTCCTTGTGAAACAATGGTTTCACTTTTATGAAATGACATACCTTATCTTGATTTCTATTAAAGTAATCTTGGCGTTTGAGTTTCAAGTTATAATCTCCTGTTAGTATTTCAGTGCCTTGTAAACCTCCTAACTCTCTCAACAGGTTGGATAAGGATGTTGTGTATGGTACAGCCTCTGCTTTAACATTTTCTATGTTTTGCTCTGTGTTGTGTTGGAGTCGACTGCAAAGATATCACAATAGTGCAATATTAAACATGATGGAAGCTAAAAAGAACCAGTGAGATCATTGTTTCTTCAATGTAATATTATTGTTTTAAAATTCTGATCTAACTTTTACCCAATGGCTTACCTCCCAAATTTTTTTATAACAATTTATCACTTTACTTTTTGTTTAAGGTTTCAGCACATCCCAATTTGTATGAGATTCAAACAATGTAGTAGTTATTGGTTAATAACCTAGCAATGTTAAATTTATAAGACTCCTCACCTCCTCAAGTAAATAGCTAAATAAAAGGGACATTTTAAATTTTAATTGTGACACTGTTTAAGCTGATTTTAAGAAGGCCTACCTAATTTCAGAAGGAGACTTTGGGAATTGTCCAGACTTTATCTGATGTAGTATAGACCTTGCTTCGTTCACAGCACTAAGAGCTTTTCTGGCACTGATCAGTGCATTGATGCGATCACATTCACTCTTCGGAAAACTAGATGTAGAATAAAAATATAGGCGTATTGTGCTAATCATTAACAATGCTATCAATTTAAATTAATGTTTAATGTTGTAAATGAGCTAGAAACAGGGTAAAATAATGATTACATTTTCTGTAAACGTGCAAACTCCTGGCAGTTCTCAATGAAGGATTCCTTTTCTTCCATGGAAACATTGGCCTGCTCTGGAAAGCTAGCATCTAACAATCCATATTGGGATGCATCTCTTTCCCCTGTCATGTCTGCCACACCCTGAACACAATGAGACATTAACAAAATTATGATCTATATTTACAGAGTAAAATCTTACAGACTCTTAACATGATTCTTTATTCTTTTTGTAATCAGAAATAGTAAAATATAATGCTTATACATTACCTCAAAAAACAGCTTTTTGGTTAACTTTGTAAGTTCTTGAGAGTATTTTCTCTCCACTTCATGAAAACCTTTAAGATCCATTTGTGAAAGAAAAACAGTTTCATCAGCTGGTTGACCTTCTCCTTTCTTTAACTCAGTTGACTGTTTATAAAGGTCTGAGAGTGAGCAGATACTTGCCATTAACTTGTCTACAGCTTCATCAATCTAGAACCAAGTTTTTACACAAGCTTCATATGAATTATCTGATGCTACGTCTCAGAAGTCGGAGAAAATAACTTAAGATAAAATATAAAATGTAGTTTTTTTTTATAAATTAAAAAATGAAATGCACTTTTAAACATTTGGGTATGTTAATTCATCAACATAAGGATTTCATGTGAATTTTTTTTTTTTAGTTCCTTAAGTTTATGTGCAGATACTCCACCCTGGTTTAATGAGGCTTGATATTTACTTAAGATTCCTTACTTATACATTTTTAGTACTTAACTGGTGTGCCAACTGATCTGAATGTTCTATTTGATTTTGAGCTATTTAATATTTTTTTAATCACTTTTTCTTTTAAATTTAGGATTCCTAGGCGTCACATAAATCAAGCAGGATGTGTGTATTTCCTAGAGCTGAGAATGTTACAAAACATTTAATTAGTATGATAGTTTAAGTTTCATAATGTGTTATTGTCTGTGTTTAATGGGACTAACCCTGTTGTTTCCTTTTTGTTAAATACATAACCATTTAGCTCTCACCCAAGCTACAGCTATTCTGACATTACCAATGTATATTTTTTGTTACCTCTAGACAGGGCATAGCAGAATGAGACTAACCAGAAAAATTTAATTTTTAAAATAAGTGTACATAATTGAAACAAGAAATCCAAATAATTAAATATTATGTTACCTTTTGGTTCTGTGAGCTACATTTGTCCTTTAGCTGATGGAAAGATTTCAGCAAGTGTCCTTCTTCTACTTCCATTTTTGAAATTTTATTAGAAAGAGCCATCTGGTGTAGACTAAACAAATTTTAACCAATTAAGTTTTTGTAAGTCATCAACATTAACCTGTAAATTTCATTATTTATATAATACTTCAAATGTTTGCCTGATAACAAAAACCCAGCCGTATCCACATATTTTATTATTTTGCAAATGAAGTTGTTGTCTTCTAAGGGTTAATTTTTAGTTCTCCTTTCTTCATCTGTGCATTTCTTTGAGTCTCAAAGGTAAGTGCCATAGATTATGTAGAAGTTCTCCAGCTGCCATTTGTTTTCTACGCTCAGTAAGAACAAACTAACATAAGAACTGGTCTTTAAAATGCTTCAGGAGAGTACTTCTATTATCCTTAAGACTCATAAAAAAAAAAAGAAAGAAGAAATAGATACTGCACCTCCAGCAGCTGTAAAAAAAAAATCGCCTCTATGCTGTCCATATAATAATAATAATAATTATAATAACAATAAGGCTTGTCTTCAAGTCCAAAGATTAATGAGGAATGCAGTATTTCCCATGGCTATGCAGCCCAAGCTGTGACCTACGTATTATGGCACAATTGTCCATATAAGTGTTCATCAAAACCCATCCAATCATTAAGTAATGCAAACGCTATGTTCAAGATCTCAGAGCTAAACAGAAATAGTGCCTCGTAGTCATGCTTTTTTTTTTCTCAGGAGACAAAGAGACGTTGTCAAACTCTCATTTGTAGAGCAACAAAAATGATGCTATCATGACTATTTTTTCTCTAATAATATTACAAAAACAAAAAGTGTAGCTCCATAAGCAAATCCATTCACTTAAAAATGGAGCTACTACTTAAGTTGTTTAAATGTTTGGGTTGTTCTTTCAGCAGGACCTCAAGGCATGGTTCAAACACAGTACCATCTAGATGACAGTCCAGAGAGCATTGCACACAACCATCCATACTATTATTTGCAGACCAGTAAAGCAAACCAAAATTGTCAATATAGAGAAGTTTTTTTTATTGAGAACCTCTTTAATTTTAATATGAAATAGGAGTGCCTGTAGATCAACTGTATTACCATTGGAGCAGATTCAAAGATTGATGCCTTACAGCAATATCTACTTTATTTGTTTAAGCATTAAGCCTAAGAAAATAACAAAGTGGGGGGGGGGGGTGTGGCTGCAGAGGACCAGTAAACATCCATATTTCACACTGTTCTTTATACATAGGTCTCTGATAAGTCTAATTTAAGCCTTTTGTAACTATTTGAGAATAATGTGCAAACCTGATGTTCAACAAACCATTACAGCTACCTGCATCAAAAGCCTTAGTGATAACAATTAATAAATGTAGCATTCAAATCCAAGTCCTGTCCTAAGCTTAAAAGAATCATGTTTTATTTTATCTAAAACCACACTAGTTTTCAGTTGGAAGATCATATGCTTTAGATATTATAATTCAGGGGGACTCTATGTCTAAAATTGTTTATGCTACTGATTGACAAGTAATGTTACAGAAGCTACAGTAATCAGGCACTTAGACATGGGTATGAAGACAGCATCACCAAGGTCAGGCAGAATGGCCAAATAAATGTCATTAGTGCCAAACTAAAAATTATGAAAACTATGAAGATGACAGAAGTCTGCCAAAAAAAATAGAATGTAACTTTCTGAAGCACATACAAAGTTTTGAACGCAAATAATTATACAATTTACATTTTTGAGATTTATATGATTATTTATTTGTAAAATTATAGGAACATACTTTAGCTTGTTACATCTTGCTTTTAATATTTCTTTCTGAGCCTTGGCTTTCAGAAGAGAATTCTTTACATGCTCTTCATCCTCTCTGAGGAGAAATAAAGAATGTGTGTGTCATATCAATTATGATGTAATAACAACACTGCTTTTTAAATTATTTTATTAATTACTACATTTTACCAGCATTTCACATAATTTTTTTTTTAAAGTAACTGAATATATGAGCAAAATGTAAGCAGGTGTGTGCAATGAGGTACCATTGTCTTAAAGATCTTTCATAATTCTAATGCTAATATTTAACCTAAGCTAAAACCAAATTTAGAATATGCTGGTGTAAGACATGCCTCCTCTTGCCCTTAATTCACTCAGCCCTACACATTTATTGAACAATGAAAAGAACTGACATTTATATGAAACATCCTAACAAGAAGAAGATACATATAAGTTGCATCAACAAATATTGAATATCTTTGTTTTTCTTGAATTTGTTCAAGACAAATTTATTTTTATTTGTAAATTAAGTTTATTAGAACTTGTACAATGAATTTAGTGAAATAAAATAATTAAGTGACTGTCTTGATTGAAACTATAGATGAAAAAAAATATTTTAGAATATGTTTGAATCTCTTATTCATTTCTTTTGCAATTAATTCTTATGATGAAACCAGTATCATAATCTGATTTGTTTTTAACATTTAACTTGAGTGTGTTGTGGTGGTTTACAGAGAAATCCATTGAGTACATTAAGCAGCCTCAGTGAGCAAGCCAAGGAAGTTAGATGGATAACTGTTTATCGTATCTTCACTGTGCTTTATTTTAATTCAACAATAATAATATATATGTCAGTCAAGTTACTACTTTGTTTGTACAAGTGATCAATGTTTTAATTGAATTTGCTCATCAATGGATTAATTGTTTTATTGAATTGAGTTTGAAGGAATTAAACTTAAGGAAAATATATATTCTACACTGTGCTTCTTCAGTGTATGTAAGCACTTCAGAACTCGCAAGTATCATTCAATTTGAGAGGCAACACTACCCTCCAAATAGATTGTGCCAATATATGTTATATATATAAGTAAGTAAGAGAGTTCCCCTTTCAGATCTTGTGATCTATAGGGCAGATGATGTAAAGGTCATCTGTTTCTGTGGCCTAGGGTTAATGAGGGTGTCATGTGGCCAGTACAACGACCAACCGCCTTTACTTTTCCCAAACTAATCCAGTCTTCACAAGGATTCGAACCCAGGACCCCCAGTTAATTAAGCTCAAAACTGAGGAATGATTACAAACAGTAATAAAAGCATCAATATATAACTCTTCTATTAAAAAAATATTGAATGCATGTTGTGTTTTTTTTTTTAAATACTTTGCTTTCACTTAGTCTTAGAAATGTCTTGTTTAAACAAATATATATAATCAATAGCACTGTGAATGACTTACTCCACTGTTTTGACACTGTTTTCTTCATCTTCTACAACCAGCAAGTTCAGTGCTTCTTCTAGCTCAGCACCTTTCAATGTGATGCCATTATTTTGAATAGCTTCATAACTGAAAATATCAGCCATTAGAAGCGAGTTCTAAACTTTTCACACATAAAAAAACAAGATTTATAAGTTCACATTACTATATCGAAATGTTAATATCTTAAATAAATATAGACCTCCTATATAAGATACTTACTCTCTCAGCTCTTCAGATGATAACACATTTTCTTCACTTATGTTATCACAGATCCACTTTAGGAAAGGAAAAGTAGTTTCATTTTCAAAAGCCCACTCAAATGAGTTAGGATCTAATGCAGCCGCTTTTGGATAACCAATACGCTTTAGTGTATCAATAAAACTCTGAGCACTCATTTTCAGTTGCTCGAGGCTGTATTAAAAATAGAAAGAAGATGATTACAAAAAAAACAAAAAACATTTGGTAGTTAAGTTCATTTATTTTTTTTTACTTTATTTTATAAATTACAGACCTTCCTTTAAAAGAGAAGATTCCTTAATTGAGTCCTATTGCATTTCTATATATATTAATCTAGTATTGCTTGTTAATTAGAGAATTAAACTAAGTCACTGATTTTCCTGACTGATTCAGACAGCCCATTCCATGCTTTAATAACACTAGGGAAAAGAAGCAATCATAAGAATTTGTCCTAGCATATATGGAATAAGGAATAAGCCCTTATGTTTGTGTCTGAGTTTTTTTTAAATTAACTTTCATTTTTATATTAGTAAGTTATAGTATTACTGCTACTTTACTTTTTAGTCTTCTGTCCTAAAGATCTCTAAATTGAGTGACTTTACAAATGGTGTTCCTTTACTCAAATGTAAAATATATTTGTTTTTTATTTTGTGTTAGCATTAAAAGCACAGTACCTTTCAAATGTTTTTACTTAAAAGTATGTCATGTATAACTAGCCAGATATTACCTGCAGCCTGCTTAGTTTGGGTATTACAGATGTATTTGATTGGATTTAGATCTATTTCAAGCAATGTTCCCTTCAAAGTTTTTTATTTAGCTATGAAAATAAAAGTAGAGTGTGAAAATGGGTTTACCCAATTTATTGAAAAGTTTCATTCTTTAATAGAGATAAAATTTGGTATTTTTTTTAGGGTTGTGGGAGGGACATTAAACATACACTGCAGTCTCTGCCATGATCTAAGGAAAATGTATTCCAAGTTTTATCAAGATTGGTCAAATGGTTTTGATTTTTTTATTCACCACATACATACATTCACCTTGCATTTAATTATATAAATATAAAATATATTAGACAGTGGTGGTAGTGGACATTATGTATCTGACTAGACTATTTATGCTACTGATTATTTTGTTTGCTTTTTGCTTTAATTCATTTCAGAAAGGAAGATTATTGCAACCTCCTGTGGCATGGCATGGGATGATGGCGGGCAGAGTTTAAACTTGCGATTATCGAAACTTCAGTACCAAGCACATACAACATGACTAGGCTAAAAAAGCAACTAAAGATCATAATGCCTACCAGCCCACCCATTTCCTCTTCCCCACCCAAATAAAAAAACCTTGAAAGTTGTAATTTGTATGTAGATCTATATAACTCTGAATAAAGTTAGGCCACTCCTAGTGGTGGGAATGAAACTCATTTTATAAAGTTCCGTTTCGGTTTAAGTTCAAGTTTGGTCATATCTAAAGTTTGTTGTTATAAAATTAGATAATACCAAAGCTAAGTAAATGTAATAAGATTCAATTCAATTTATTACTTAAAAACACTTGAACTTGAAACTTTACATAAAGATAAAATACAAATAATGTGCAACTTCAAACATTAAAATTACAAACTGCTGCAGTCAAAGTAAATTAAACATTGAAGCAGTAAATTTGATGACTAATGATCTGATGAAAAATCCAGATAATGGTCGCTTAAGTAGCTGGCTGTCAGTTTAACAGTTATGGTTGCATGTGAGCATTTCTAATGTTTCTGGATAAATTAGCCTAACCCTAAGATCGCTCATAATGACTCAGGGTAAACTTTATTCATTTTGGAAAGAGGCTGAATGACTTGAATTTAAACCAAAACTGTCTTTATGTGCACTATCTGAGGTCTTTGATACCACCTGGTGTATTGAAGTAGACTTAATTTTGTCTACCATATAAAACTTCGTATTTAAATAACAAAAGACAAATATCTTAACAAGGCGCAAGTGTTAAAAGTTGGTACAAAGGATGCCTTTAAATCAATCACTGTCTGAACCACTGATCTTACAAACTGATTGAAGACGAAATAGCATAGAGAGACCATACATCAGTGGATACTGACACATTCCCATGTGACAGTTGCACAGTTGCCTTGTAAAATGCCAAAATGTAATGACAGCCCACAACAATTTTTCATAAACATTTAGTTGCTCAAGTTTGTCTTTAATAACTGTTTTAATAACAACCATAGAAAGAATTGACCATTTCAATGAGTAGTAACATTCTGTTTAAGAGGGTGTTCTAGTTCCTGATTTTTTTCATATATGCTTGAAGTATTCCACCACTTCTTTTGAAGTATTCATCATATCATCATGAACTAAATCAGCACCAGGAAATTTAAAGACCATTTTAAGCATCTAAGTTTATGACATGAACAGCTAATTTTAACATGGTTGCGATAAGAGAACTTCAAATTACTTCCATTATTCAGAGACAAGTTCCAAATTTTCACTCTTTATAATTTCAGTAGTCTCTGCTTGTACAGCTATGCCAGTTTTAAATTCAGTCAACTCAAATAATCCATTACACTTATTTAAAACTGTTTTATTATAAGGTAATAAAGGCGTGGTGGCTGAGCAGTAAAGTGCTTGGCTACCAAACCAGGGGTCTCAGGTTCGAATCCTGGTGAAGACTGGGATTTTAAATTTTAAGATCTTTGGGCGCCTCTGAGGCTACCCAGCTTTAATGGGTACCTAACTTTAGTTGCGGAAAAGTAAAGGCGGTTGGTCGTTGTGCTGGCCACATGACACCCTTGTTAACCATATGCCACAGAACTAAATGACCTTAACATGATCCCAATAGACCACAAGGTCTGAAAGGGTAACTTTACTTTACTATTATAAGGTAATAACTGTTAATGTGATATGAAATGTATCTCAGGGATGCATTTATGCAACTTTTGATTCAGTTTGGTTAGGATAAGATCAGTTTGTTTGGTTCATACTGATCAGTTTTAAAGTTTTAGTTCGGTTGTGAGGTTCAAGTTCAGTTAATTTTGCTCAGGTTTGGTTTGTTTCCCAGCTCTAGATCTAGTCACCCTTAACCTAACTCATTTACACATTCTTATGAAATGAAATTTAGCTTTAAAAAAAAAACCTTTTAAACTAGATAATGTTACTACATTGTCTACATATCAATGATCTAATGATCTAACCTTAATAGCTGTGTCACTAATTCTAGTCTAGTTCTACCTAATGTTAAGGGTAATATGTATACAGTGATACAATACTCTATTTACTCTCTATATATATTATATACTACTCTACTAGACCAGTATGCTACTGACTATAGACCTGGTTATGCTAGATAGTCTAGATCTTTATGCTGTCTATATTAATATAGACTAGTAATAGACTCTACGACTTATAATTATAAACAGTATCTAATTCTAATAGATAAATAGATCTATTAAAAATCTATTTAAAAGTTAACTTAATTAACTATTACTATTAGTAATATATCTATCAGTGACTCTGTATGATCATGATTATCATTATTATGATAATGATGGTTAGAGACTGCTCAGACTCAGACTGGTCATGTCATAGTCAACTTATGTTTATGTCTTAGAATAGATCTATGTCATAGACTATAGGTGAGTATAGACATAAGACATAACATCATAAAGACTGTAGACATATTAATAATAATATTAATAAGTTATAGATGTAGTCGTAGAAGTATCACTTCAATAGTGACACTAGTCTACAATAGTCAATAGATTGAATAGTAAATAGTAGATCTAGATTATTCTAGATCTAGATTCTAGATTGTGATTGTAGTATTTTGTAGATCTAAAATCTAAAAATCTAGTCTAGGTCTCCATCTGATCTGGCTCATCTGGTGATATCTCTAGAATCTAGATCTAAATATCTAGAAATATAGAACTATTTTCACTACTGAATTGATAATGATTTATTTACATTGAGTCTGAGACATTCGTCTCCTCTATATTATACTAGATCTAGTTCTAGATCTATATAATATCTAGATCTAGACATATACTTAATACTATACTAAACTATACTTATACTATTTATTAATTTAGGGTTGTTTTGTTTTCTTTTTTAGTTTTCCTAGTAGATTCCAGCTAGGCTGTGTTGTTTTCTTTGACTTAGGGGTTTCCTTGTTGCAAATGCTATATTTATGCTCTGGGTTTTTATTTACACCCTTTAACGGTGGTAAAAAGAAATACCGGATGTTTCTGGTGTTGTGGCGGACTCTACGAAATGTATGTAAATAAAATAGATCTAAAAACTTTTTAAAAATATCCATAAATTGCATAAAAATTAGATAAATTTGGATCTAGAAAATCTATTAGACTAGGATCTAGATCTAATAAGGTAGGATTCAAACCCTTTCGCCTATTCTGCTACTCTCTCTCTAAGTCTCTCACCCGCATTCAGCAGACCCTGACCTGACCCTCCCTCAGCAGAGGGCCTGAGAGGTAGTGTCAACTCGTCACTGAGACGCGAGACTGATTGTCACTGATTACTGATTGACTCACTCTCACTATAGATCTAGAGACTATCACATCACTGTAGACTTATTAAGACTGTACTACTAGTATACTACTACACTACTTGACTACTAGATTATGTAAAATATGTAGATAATACTAGTTACTAGATTGATTGGGTAACTAGATTGTAGATCTAGATAGTAAGATACTTCTAATACTACTCATAGTATAGTAACCAGATCTAGTACTACTACTACTAATGAGTACTACTACTACTAGTACTTACTACTATAACTAGATCTATATCTCTAGTACTAGAATCTAGTTACTGTCTAAGTTAGTACTAGACTTAGACTATCTCAGGTTACAATCTGGTAGTGTATTTTAGACAAATTGAGTGTGACTATTTCAATTTTAAAATAAAAATTTATTTGTGAATGTGTGTAACTAGCAGTGTAAGTAGGCTTAGACTTAGACGGCTTAGTAGTGTAAGTTAACTTTAATTTTAATATTTATATTTATAAATTTATCAATTAGATCTAGAATAATACATCTAACTAATTCTAGAGTAGATATAATATTTATATAGAAAAGTCTAGAATCTATAGAATATGATAAATAACACACAAACACAAAGATTCACACATCTAATTCTAATTCAATATATGATATTATATATTAAAAGTATTTTAATATGCCCCTTTCATATTCTCTGTCTATAGTATACCCCTAGTAGATTCTCTCTCTTTCTGACTTTCCCTAGACACTATTTCACTCTCACACATTTTCAGTGCAAAGTCATACTTTGCTAAGAAAAGTTTCAGACTCAACCCAACAGCAACCATGATTAGCCATTATGTCAACACAAAAGTCATGTGACAACAAAGAGGAGAATGGCATTGTCTTCCTATATTTCCATTGCTATATATATATTTATTATAGGCTTTTTGTTGAAACATTGTTATACTGTTATTTTCATAAACTTAATTAAAAGCTCTTTTTTTTAACGTTATGTATTTCATATTCCGCTAATTCCTGATACATTATGTAAATCGATAACATTAAGAATTGTTTTTTGTGTTGGATACATGATGTCCATTGATGTATTATTATGTTATTAAAAGTTCTATCATTTTTAAGAAATTCACTGATACTATATACAAAATGTTACATTAAAGTTTCAAAAATGCGTCATAGACGAAATAGATCTAGATCCATTTTATTACTTAGAAACCAAATTTAACAATGAAAGGGCGGGGTAAGACACATTTGGCCTGTGTAACTGTAAGAGTAGATCTAGATTTATATATATCCTTGACTATCAGATGTGTTATTTGTTCGCTAAACAATCAAGCCTATTATGCACAAGGAAAAACACATAGCAGTCCTTTCATCTTTTATAGCAACTAGTCGACATATCGACTACACACTAGACTAGGCCTAGAGCTATCTGCCCAATTCAATATATATTGGTCTGCAGTCCAACTTTAAGTGTTCTACTCAAGGTCAAGCTTGTTTACTTTTGGGCAGAGAGGAAGGGGGATGAAAGTGTTACTTTTTTTCTAGAATTGGTTACCCGAATGCTAAGAACTGTAAGTGTAGTCATAGTAGATCAAGAAATCTAGATCTCAGTTCGGCAGATTATAGGCCAACGCTTCGGTACCTTCTATCAAAGGTTTAACTATTTGTTTTAGTTGAAACTATATGCTTCCTAGCAGCTGAAATAAAAACATCTTTAGTAGATTTACACCTTTGCAACTTGTAAAAATATTGTGAATGCAGAATAGGATAGTACGACTTGCTATCTAGAATTTTTTAGATATATATATCCTAGCTGAGATTAAATCTCCAGATGTAAATATCATTTTAATAAGCTCTTACATTATTTGTTTTTCAACTTATTTTCTAAGAGACAACAGCTGTATAATGGAGCCTCCAAAGAGCTTAAAGGTGGTTAATCCATTTCGCAAAGGCCAAAATATTGGAAGGTAGTAAAACAAATTTTAGACTTTAAGTTACTTTGTTTATAAAATATGTAAAATTATATATGTTCATGGATGCTGTCACAATGAGCCTGTCTTTTGTTTTGACTTGAATTTGATGCATTTATTTGTTTGGAAATAAAGACTGTAGTAATAAAGAAGGAAGTAATATAAACTAGAATTTATGACAATTCTAAATGCAATGATTCAATATAATAAAAGTGTTCATCGAAAGCATTGAGTAACTATTAAAAGTAAAACCACAAGTGAATTGACTACACTTTAAAAAAAATATTTCTTCTCCTTTTAAATACCATTAGCCTTACTAACCATGGGTTTGCAACACACTTCAGTTGAGTCCAGACAAACAAAAGGCTTCACCAATTTAAAGAAGAGCATTAGGACTAAACAGTTCTAAATTTACCTAGAGTAGACTGCAGTTGTTATAGTTATTGTATCTTTGTTTCATTTAAAACAGTTATAGTTTGTAAATTTATGAATTCTATTATGTGCGTAAAAGTTTGTAAGCAACTTGCAGCATGTTTGTTAACAGCACTGAATATTATTTTTATTATTATCAAATTTAGACTACTTGAGATCTATTCTAAAAGTTTAAAACAATATAAATGAATACTTTTTTTTTATATTGTAAAATTACAGGAGAACAGGCCAAATTATAAGTAAGAAAAGACTAAAGAAAACTTCAGAAATGGACAGTTTTGATGAATATTTATCAGAATCTGGTTTGTATGTTTTTTTATCCCAAGCTTTTTTAAAAACTACACTCAGAAAATGTGTGATTTGTTTATTAAAAAAAATATATACAAATTCTGAGGGTGGTCTGAACAGTTTCCATCCTAACAATGAAACATGTAGTTTCATAATCTTCTTTATGTAATCTCCTTTTAGATCTTTGCACTTTTCTCATTAATGCTCCCAACTCTCCAACCCATCCAAGGAGTAGGCCTATTTAGCTGTAAGGATAGAGATTTTCATCTAAACAATTTTATAGATAAAGATGCTAAATACTATTGAGCCTAAATACCACCCTCGTATATAAGATGCTCTTTTATCTTCATTCCAATGCAAAGATTTTTTCAACTATTGGCTCAAAATTTGGATAGACTTCCAGCTCATTCAAGGCCATATATATGCATTTCCACGTTCAAAAACATTAAGAACTGTTAAAAAATCTTTTTTGTATTGTTTTGCTTTTAAGCTCATTTAAGATTGTTATGCTCTGACAATTACATTGTATATGTTAACAATATAGTTGAAATGATTTTTCTTATTGCTATTTCGAATTATTAGATAGTGGTCTTTTTTATTAAATAAAATGTAATTTTTTAAACATTTATTCTGACATTTTTCCTTACATTAGAAGATGATAGGAGCATGATTATGCCTAAGCAGATATTGCCAATTAAAGAGAATGTGCACCCAATCCCACAATTATCTGCTCAAGTAGCAAAGAACTCACCAGTAATTATTTTACAGAGCGAGACTCAGCCCCAAATTTCTTCTGCACATAAAGAAATACAGGTAATTAACCATATCTATTTGTGTTTACCCAATCATATTTAATTTACCACTAAATTTAACTCTTTCTCTCCTAATTGATGATACCATCGTTGATTTTATCCCATTCTGCAGCCTAATTGAGGATATTATGGTCAATGCTTAAAAAGTCAGTTATTTTGTTTTCTTTCCTCCCAAAAAGTTATTCATTTCTTATAATTTAATCTTGAATAGTTTCCCTTTGGAAAAAAATATAGATTTTTTTCATTCTCAATAGGTTTTTACCAAAAACTATTTTTTTAAAGTGTGAGGCTTTAAAAAAGGCTCTATTGTCTATATTAATTTTTCAAAGGGTAGTGACATGGGATAGTGACCTTGGATAATGATTTCAGGAAAATTAATTAAAATGTTTTATATTAAGTTTTGTGAAAATATGAATAACTTTCATAAAAAAATACTTTTAGTTCAAATAAAATTTGGATCATAAAATATTACCTAGATCTAGTCTATTTCTAGTTCTAAAGAGACTTATCCACAGTCTGAAAGTGTTTTTTTTTTTTTTTTAATTTCATTATCCACAATATACTTTTATTTTGATTTTATAAACATCAATTTGTTTATCTAATAGGCATGTGCATTCTCCTTTAATTCTTTACCAAATATAATATTTTCTGATATTAAGCAAAAAAGTTATTAAAGTTTAATCATAACAGGGTAGTGAAATATATATGAGCAAAATGAATAATTCCTTCGGACGTGGGGATGTGGGAAATAATTACTATGGAGAGTAAGAGTTAACATTTATATGGTAAAGTAAGTTTACCTCAGAAGTAAATGAAGCTTATATAATGTGCAAATGTCTTTTTGTATTGGACTGTAACTACAAATGAAGCTCTGTGTTTTGAAGATGACATGAGTAACATTTACTAAAGAATCCTTCTTGCCTTGTATTTGTTATGAAAACACATTGTTCAACATTAATCTTTTACTTGAAAATGTTTATATGGGTTTGTTTTTTTTTGTTACTATTTACAAGTTATGTGAATGTACTTATTTAATTTCTTCTGTCACACTGAAAAATAAATATTCATCTAAACAATATTTCAAATACACTCATTTGTTTTGAAACCCCCAACAAGACTTATATAGGAAATTTTTAAATGTGTTTAAGTTGTCTTGTATTTTTTCATTTCACATAATTTCTGTGGTAATGTATTTACAAATTAAAACTCAACTATATGACACTATCCTAAATTAGATAGCAAACTACATCCACTGAAGCATTTTAGTTATCAATAAGTAAACAATCCACAATTTGCTGGCGATTGTTTTCTTTTGATAAATATTTGAGTATAAAAACTAGGCTATATATAGATAATTATTTTTTGCTTTTTTTTAATTCTAATTTTTTTTGTTAACAGTCATCTCAAGTTTTTCTAAGAGCATTAAATCCTTATGCTGGAAATCCAAGATATGGAAGGTAATATCATTTACGTACTTGCATGAAAATTACTAGACGTCATATAAGAAGTATTAAGAACTCTAAAGATGAATCCAAAATGTAAATATTTTTTTTAAGGCGAACTGGCAAAGATCTGCTCGCTGGTAAAACTAAACTGTTAACAAAGGGCTTGGAAAATTTCAGTGACTTCTTCTCTGATAGTGGTAAGCTTAGAACTATAGTACAACCTTAGGTTATTGATAGTACTTTGGAAGTTCTAGTTATTTCATATCCTCAACTGAGTTTATGTTGGTGCCCATAAAAAAATAGAATTTTTAAAAATATGTTTAAATTTAATTATTATGTAAGACTTTTAGTAGTTTATAAATCCTGTTAAAATTGGTTAAACTTTTTTTTTTTTTGCCACAATAAAATTTCTGAGGGTTATCTTAATGATACATTAGCATTGAGCTAAATCTGTTCAATTTTTATTTGCAATCATCAAGTTCATCATATGTTTTTTTTTCTTTCTTTGTTTTTTTTTTACTTTTTTTTTTTTTTTTTTAAAGAGAATACAAAAAAAAAAACATTTTCATACAATATATTTATATCAAACATTAGTTAAAAATTAGTTTGATCAATTAATTTTTTTTTTCGAAATTTAGTTTAAAAGTTTGACAAACATTAAATGGTATGGTGAAATATGTTACATACTAAAAGTATAGAAATATTATGTCTTTTAAATATTCTTGTATGAAATTACAACATATCTTTTTTTAGACCCTTAAATCTATGTTTCTGTTTTCTCAGTTCATTTTTTTTGTTCATCTTTGTGAAATGTATTGAAAACAAGCTACTTAAATGGCCATGGCAGAGTGAATAGTAGTCTGGCATTATTAATATTAAACATAGATACCTAGATTTAGAAAAAAAAATGGGTAAAACAAAATGTAGCTAAAGCTCTAAACATTTCAATCATCTTATCTTTATTTATTTTTTTAGATATCAGTGTTTCGACTCTTGGTACCTCTCCAGGGACAAACACAGTGAGTTATTTAGGTTTAAATTTTATTACTAGTCAGTGAATAGTTCATATTTTATAGAGACACCATTTACACATTGAAATAGTGATTTAATTTCAAACTATACAACTTTTTTTTTTCCTCAAGCCAACAACTTCTGAAGATTCCACACCAAAAACATCCTTCAGTAACTCACTCCAGCATGCTGAGCCATGTCAGATCACTTCAGATGTCACAACCGCCAAGGATAATGATGAAGTTGTGACTCGAAAACTAGACTATGGCGCATCTCTCCAATCAACTAAGCCAGATTCAGATTCTGATGATCTTGTGTCAAGTGAAACTGATAATGGTGTAATGAAAAATGATAGTGAAGATAATTTGCTTAATTCAGTGGATCATGCTGACAGAGATAATAATTCACATAATGAACTTGGAAAATCTAACAATAATGACTCAACTATTGGAGCTAAAAAATCAATTAACAGAGCCAATGAGTCTACCACCATAGCCCAGAAATCTATCAGGGAAGTTAGTGTTCTAAGCATAAGAGCAAATGAATCATTTAGTAAAACCAATATAATAACTAGGAATGTTAATAGGTCTGTTGATGGGGCTAATAAATCAACCAATGGAATGGAAAAATCAACTATAGCTAATTTATCCATCTCTAATAAATCTGACATGGGATCTAATAGATCAACTAGGGAGGTGACAAAATCAATAAGTGAATCTAATAAATCAACCTTGGATGCTGAAAAATCCTTTAGTAAAGTTAATAAATCAATGACTGAAAAATCTATTGAAGTTAAAAAATCAGTGACAAATAAATTTCCCTGTGCTCCAGATAAATCAGATAGTGAGATTGTGGAATCGAGCACAAGTGCTAAAAAAGCTGCTAGTAAATCAATATTTAATAAATTTCTTCAAGGAGCAAATACTTCATCCATTGATATTGAACAACAAAGGAATACAAGGAAAAAATCTATGGAAACTAATAAATCAATAAATGGAACAGAAAAATCAGTGAATACAAGGAAAAAATCTATGGAAACTAATAAATCAATAAATGGAACAGAAAAATCAGTGAATACAAGGAAAAAATCTATGGAATCTAAAAAATCTTCCATTGAGACTGAAAATTCAATAGGTATAATTAAGGAATCAGTGACTAATGAATCTATTAATGGAGTTAATAAACCAACTCTTAAAGCTGATAAACCAAGTATTGGAGCTGAAGATATAAATTCAACAAATTTTCGTTTCAATAAATCTGTGACTGATATAAACAGTTTAAAGACATCTGAAAAAATAAATCATAATTCTTTATGGGAAGTTGATGGTGAGAACAATGTAAACTTAAGTTTATCCAAATCTCGGAATCACTCTAAGCAGAACAACTATCAATCTCAAAACACTGTCTTGAGATCAGGAAAGAAGTTAACTTCTAATGGCAGTACATCAGAAACTAATAGTTTTTCTGCTTCTAAAAATAATTTAATACTATCCGGTAACCACCAAAACAGGGACTTTTTAAATACCCAAAACAAATCCAAAGTTGACATCACAGCTGCTGGTTTATCTACAACTGAAACTGAATACAAAGAAATAGAAGAAATTACAGATAAAAAATATCCAGCCTCTACTTTAGGGAATATAATCAGTACACTCAATCCAAAACAGAGTAATACAAATTCTCCAAAGGATCAGAACAATGTATCTGAAAGATTGCAGAAATCTTCTGATAAGCAGAAGTCAACTTATTCTTTAACAAAGAAACAATTTGAGAGGCAGTCTGGTCAAGACGTTTTCAGACAACCAGTGGATGTAAATGTTCAAAACATAGTACAAGATCATGAAAAAAACAGTAATCAGGTAGGATATAATTTTCTATAGCTTGAATGATTTTTTTTATATTGGATTAAGTTGTTTGTTTTTTTGCCTTGTAAAAAAATTAATGAATATTAATTAATTCTCTTAGTCTAGAGCCTACAGCCAAGAAAATGTATCTAAACATGAAGACAGTAAAATTACTCTAAATTTTGGAGGTGATGTTAATGGATCAGTGTCTAAAATGGATAAAGCCTCTTCAAATCAGTTTTTCGGAATTAAAAAAAGGTAATTCATTTATTGCAGCACAAAATAAAAAATTTAACCCACCATAAATTTAATAAACATTTTAAGTTACTTCAAAAGTATCTTAATAATTATATATACGTACTACAATATATCAAAAGTAAGTTTGATATATATAATACTATATATAATACAAGCTTATTGTATGTAAGAAATAATATTTTTTCTCCTTTGACAACAAAGATTAACCTTTTCAACTGCTATTGTGGATGGTGGAGGCTCCATCAAAGAGAATAAAAAACACAATTCAAACATTTACATGTAAGTATAACAGTCTGAGAATAAAAAATTCTAACATTTACATGTTAAGTATATAAGTGTTTGTCCAAACTTAAACATTGAGTAAATAAATAATTAAAATCAAAATAATTTTATATTGTATAAATTAATTTCACTTTTTGAGCCAAGAAGGTCCATAGTTGAAAAAAAAATCAGTGGTGGTGTTCAATAATGCCACCAACTAAAAGTCCAATTACTTTCACATATGTTGTAAACTTTTTTTGGAGCATGGGCAGTCTCAAAATAATTTTATTTTCCGCTGTTCAATTCTGGGACTTACCATCAGATCCCATTTTTTTCATAGCATCTTCAACTGTTTTGAAATATATATGTTGAATCATTGGTGAACCACAAGTAATGTGCTGACAAGTTACCTCAGTTGCTCTGTTTTTTTACCATTCCAGTATAAGACCCACCCATTCTTGTTGTTTCTATTCTCTTGTTTGCCTGCATTTCGTCCATGTTAAAGAAAGTAATTTATCACCATACAAGTCCTAAAGACTTGCCATGCCACTGGTGGCATTTAATCCTTTTTTTTTTTTTTCAGGAATAATTTTAATGCAGATACTTCACAGGAAAAAGTTTCTACAAAGTCTCCAATAGTCAAATCCAAAGTTATAATGAACTCAACTGGCTTGGATGTAACTTTGGATCAGTCAGATGAGTTTCTAATTGTAGATGAACCAATCATTGTTGTGAACAGAAAGAATATGGAAACCCAAAATGTTAATAAGAGGCAGAAAGGCAAGAAGAAAAATCACACTGCAACAGCTGATAAGCTCATTTCTCTACAATCTGAGAAAATTGACAACCTTTCTGTAGCAGATATAACTTCAGAGAAGAAAACAAGATCAGTATTATCAATGAAACCAGTCAAGAGGAAGCTGGATATCACTAGTTTTCCTGAAGTGAAGCAACATGAAAAAGAAAGTGAGAATCAAAATGTATCAGTCTCAATGCCTGTTGAGGTTCCTCAGAAAAAGTTTAAAATTAATAAGACAACTGACCTGCCTAACAAAAGTTGTAGGAATGTCAATGAAGATACTGATAAACAAGCGCAAAGTAAAACTAGAAACAAGAGCTTGAATGTCTCTAAACCAGATAATGAAAATATGTTTTCATTGAATGAATATGTTGATGTACTAAATCAGTCAGACTTCTCTGAAATGGAATCTCCAAGCAAACCAAAATTTGAATCAGATAGAGAAACTTTAAATGAAAGCAGCAGAAAAATGTCTCTGGTAAACAAAGTTATATTGTGTGACAATGTTAATAATAATGACAATCATAATGTAAACAGTAGTTTGATTAAAAATAGTGTTGAGCCTGATTCATCCTGTTCACAGTCTAAAAAAAAGAAAGTGATAAAAACGCATCCACGCCAAATTAAGAAGCCCACAAGACGAGGTCCAAAAGTCTCTAAAAGTAAAAAAAACAAACATTTAAAAGCAAGAAAAGTACTATCAAATACAAGGAAAGGACAAAGAAAAGCTATCCAAAAAGCAAAATCTTTTGATGAAAATGAAATGAAATTTATGGAAAAAGTTACAATTCAAAATGACCACAAAGTTACAAGTGATGATTTACATGCTCTAAATATTTCTGAAGAGATCCATGTACTTCCTCATGATGTCCTATCTGATCAGGAGATGGATATAAAATTGCCAGATTGTCCACAAATCAACAACTCTAGAGCTAAAAACAAGACTTTAGATGAAACAAATAAACTTACTTTAAGTTTCAAACAACCAAAAGTAGTCAATAAAAAGAAACATCTCATGGAAGAAAACTCCGTCAGTAATAATGAAGCAGAAGGAACATTAACTTTGATACAGAATAGCTCAATTTTAGTCTCACCATCTGTTCAAGGTGCAATTGATCTTAATACTTGCAACTCAAAAAAGAGTCGCGGTAGAAAGAAATCTGTGAAAAAATGCTCTGCTTCATCCCAAGCACTCGAAGACAAAGATGTATTATGTAAGTCTATTAAAGAAAAAAGTTATATAAATAAATCCAACAACAAAAAAAATTTCATACAAGTATTTATGAAATTGTAAGAAGAACGTTATATTGTTGTTTTCAATCTTGAACTGCTTATGTGTTTAAGAAAACTTTATATTTTTCAAAATTAACTAAATAAAATAAAATATTAATAAATGAAATGTGTTAAAGATATTTCTAAATATTTTTCTTGAAAACATATGATCAAGATAAAGCAAAAAAATATTAACTATTAAAAAATTTTTACTATTAGCTACACCTGTTCATCTGAACCTTTTATCTGCACTACCTCAAGTCACCCCAAAAAGTGGTATCTCATTTCGACCATCTCAGCAATTTACCACCCTGCTTCAAGAAAATGTAGACTATGCTCAAATGAATGGTAAAAATTGTTTGTATTTTAGTGTAGTGTACTGTGCATAAAAAGTATAAAGGGAAAATGGTTTGTATAACATTACATTAAAATAGTAGTGACTAACAGTTTAGCTATCAGATAATTTGTGTGTGTGTTTCCACTTAACATATTAATATCCACCACTAAATGTGATAAACGGAAGATGTCTCTTATTTTTAGAAAATGATATTCTCAGGCCTTTAAATAGTCTAAAAAATTTGAAAATACTAAATAATACCTTAATTCTGTGATCTCAAATAGTATTTCACTTTAATAGTACATATAGCATAGGCTTCTACTGTCCATTTTTGCACTTTTCATTGTAAACAATTTTCTTTCTTGTTTTCTGCTTTATCTAAATTTCTAGTTCAGTGCATTTTGTAACTTGTATCATCAAATGAAATGCCCTTTCTAACCTGGTCAAAAGGTGTTTGAAAATGCTGAAGATGAAAATCATTGTATTAACAGATTCGCTAGCAGTGCTTGACACCACTCCATGCCACAGAAAAACACCAGCAGTCCTGACATCCTGCCTTCGAGACTCCAGTGTAATCAGGCCTAGACGGAAGGGTAGGAGAGTAAGGATCAGCCAAATTATTGACCAACAAGAGGTGTCCCCTAGGTCTTCAAGTAAGTTCAAGTCATGTCATAAAAGTGTGATGTGCCTGACATCAGTTGAAGGAAAGTAAAGGTGGTTGGTCTTTGTGCTGGCATCCTCGTTAACTGTTGGCCATAGAAACAAATGACATTTAGATCATCTGCTCCCTACTTCATAAGGTCTGAAAGGGGTAGCCTATTTTTAATTTACTTATTCTTATCTTATACTTTTATTATCTCATGACCATCCAAGCTTTACTAGAGTTAAAACATTTTTAAACATGTCCACTGTGAAGGGTACCAGGTATATGTTTCTTTGATGCTGGCTTGAAGATAATTGAAAAATAAAACACTCAAGTTTTTATAATAAACTTTTTTTAACTATCAGCATTTCTATAACAATAATTAAAAATAAGCTAATATTTAACTCTTGCTTAGTAAAGTACAAGGCGTCTTACTCCCTGCATTAAAAAAAAATATAATACCTAACAACCAGTTACTAATAATCTGTATTTTTAAAAGCCAAATCCCTAACACACTCATCCATTACTAATTCTCCCACTTGAGATGGGTGAAAAAGTATGAAATTTCAACTGATTATTACTAACCATGTATGTGTGTGGGGCAACTAATAACTTTTCCTGATTGAAGTATTTTAAAATCTTTATTTCATTTATTTATTCATCCCAGTACTTTTTCATAAAGCTGAAAAACTAACGTTTAATAGCACAAAATGATATTTATTGAATAACACTCATTGGCGCTAATTTTGCATGTTTGTTTTTCTGGGCTCGCATTGAGATCCTAAAAGCATTAGTTTTGGGACATCTTGCAATTGGATATATAGTGATCACTTGGGTAACAAACAAATCAAAGGTCGTAGTCTGTGGGTAAAACTAGTGAGCTTATTTGTTTATATAATCAGCAGCCTACTTGAACATTAATACATTCTTACAAACTTCTAAAAACTTACAGTCCTCACCCAGTTTTAACAATTGTTATATCTACTTCTAATTAATATTAATATATGTAGCAATGAAACATTATTCCCTGACACTTTCCTTTCTGACAAGTTTTTCATTAAAAATCAAATGGAAAAAAAACAACCAACTCTTCTGCAACCTTGTTAACACAAAATTACCATTTTTTAAAAAGAATTTATAAATATCTTTTTAAGTTCATATTTTTATCTATTTTTTAGACAACACTGCAAACAGCACCAAGATATCTGATTCTGGCCTACTATCAATGTCGTCTAGCCCTGTACATTATGCAGAGATAACAAATGAAGACATCCCAACCTCTCATGCACCCAAGATTATCTTGCCTGACTTGTCACACAAGATAGGTACTGTATCTTCATTTTAATCAGCAATATAAGGTCATTTTCAAATGCAATATTTTTATTTTAAGGTGTATGTTTCTTCAATAAAATTACAAAAGACATTTTGAAATACATTCACTTTTACTATCTTGATTTTCTTTTTAAGACACTGTAATTGAAAATGAACCTTGATTTCTCTGCTATCCCTAGTGTGGTAATCACTAATCTTTGTTATTCCCATTTTTTTTTGCTTTTTCTTGCCCATCCTTCTGTTTATCATTGTTGGTAATGCCAAATGATTTTATTTAACATCAGTCTGTTTTATTATCTAACTAATGGGCCTACATTCTTTTAATTGTGTCCATCCATTTAATCACAGAAAATATTTGTACACACATAGTTTGATTTCTTTTTCTTTTTTTTTTCAAAGTAGATGAATCTAATGCATCAAAGTATAGCCATTAATTTCATTTGGTTTGTATATGCATTTAAATATTAATAGTATTTTCAGTATTCTCAGCTACCAAAGCTCAAGCGATACAACACTTGGAACTACTATAGAAAAAATGATTTTATAAAATTTTGTTTCATCAATTTTATGTTTAACTCTTTTTCAATTTGTTTGACAAACAGTACGACCAGAACCACCACCATGCCCAGGTTTACGGAGATCAAAACGAACAAGAGTTCTACGTTTGAACCGTGATAGGGGTGAAGGGATCATATATAGACGAGACAGTGCAGGTATGCTATAAAGTGTCAAACTAAATAAGGATTAATTAGTTAATTGAAGTGTATATCCATTCAGAAGAATAACATTTTATTTTTCTATCTAGGCTTTGGTCTGGTAGTGGATGGCATAAAGCCAAGTGTTGGAGAGGCTAAAGTCAAAGCCCTGGAAGACGAGCGCAGAAAAAGAAGACTTCGTAAAAGATGTAATTGATAAAGTTTTAATCATAATTGTCTTCTTCTCTCATCATTAGCACTAGCAATCAATATTTAATTATTCAAGTCTTTTTAATAAAGTGTAAAAGTACTTTAACAGAACAAAAAAAATATATAATTAATTGTTTTAAATTTTCTGCATTTGAATTTCAGTGCAGTCTGTGACAGTTCCATCCAAGTCTAAAAGACGTCTTTCAACACATATACCATTAGATCAGGATGTTACCATGTCCTCAGAATATCCTATTTTAAACCCAGAAACTGGAACAGAAGTTTTAGTTGGTATGTAAGATCTATATTACCATTTCTTGTTTTGTTATTCTATGAAAATAATTAATTTGCTTGCTAACTACTTCTACATTTTAAGATATAATTATATATTATTCTCATTAGTATTTCTATTTAGTTAGCTAGGGTTGACATTTAAAAAATATTTTAAAATTTTACAAAGATTCTTACTCAGTTAACAAATCATAGTAACAGCAAAACATAACTTACAATAATTTCTATGGAGAAAAAAAACAACTGACAGTTTGAAATGGTCATTCTTTTATTTCTTCATGACCTTGCTTACATAAATGATAGCATATTGATGAATGGTTTCCTTATCCTGTTATATGTTCCTGTAATAGCGATTATTTGCCAATCATTTAAATACATAAACCAAGCTTTCATTGAGTTGAAAATTTAAACTTTTTTTTTTTAATTCATATTTCATAATTCCTTTTTCAGATTGTGTGGCTAGGAACTCCTCCATCACTTGGTTTGGCCCTGACCTGACCCCAGTCTCAGATACAGATTCACTAGCTGTTGGTTTGTTAGTGCAGCAACCCAGTGTGACCAGTGGAGAGTTGCAGTTAAGGCCCTTAGCTGAAAAGCCTTTGGGACTAGCTATACATTCATTGGTTTGTTCCATTTTATTCTAATTTTTATTCCATTGCGCTTCTTTCTTTTTCAACTTGTGGAAACCTGTGTGCTCAATTATGTTACAGTGCTAACCTTCATTACATCATTATTATTATTATTATTTAAATCTCATTCTTCATTTACCTTAGAATCTGCATTTTTTTTTACATTTGTTTTTTATACTAGTAACTACAATTCATTACTATTGATAAATTCTTTTTCAGGTTTATTTTGTTTATTTCGGTAAAATAGCTGTGACAATCAACAGAGCCACAACTGTAGTAGAAATAGGAGACAGTTTTATAGTTCCAAGAGGTAATTATTTTTGTCAACTTTTCTTTCAGTACCAATCTTGATTTATTTTTTTTACCTTATTGTCTGTTTAGTTATAACTGAAAAAAAAGTAATTTTATATGTGTATAATATACGTCTATATTTTTTTTTTTACATTTTTAGGGAATTATTACTCAGTTAAAAATGTGAGACGAGATATTGCTAAACTATTTTTTGTGGACTTGAATGACACATGTGAGAGAGCAGACAGTAAACAGGATCAGTCATCATCTTTATCATCATGATCTACTCTCAGTTCTATTTTGCTGAATGTGCTAGTTATCTTTAATATCATTTTAACTACTTATTGTGATGGGAGGAATTTTATTATTTGTTAAAATGTCAGTGCATTAAACTGATTTGATTTTTATTGTTAAAATAACAATGAACTTAAGTCTTTAAAGATAAAGGGAAAATGCAGATTTACTTATTTTGCCTCATCCAACCAGGCAAAACTATTGTTTTCTGGGATACGTTTAAATTCTTTTTTTTTTTTGTTCTTCTGCAGTAGCTTTCCTTTTGGTTGTAAATGTTGTCCTTAGGCCTGTTAAATGGTTCTCCAGCATCTTTTTAGAAACCATTTACTGCCACATGTTCTCCTCTAGCCAATAAGGGAAAGCCAACTTCTTAGTTGGACTTGCATTGGGGAGGAAGAAACCTTTTTTCAGACATTCTGCCTTCCATAAAAGACAGCTTATGGCATATGGTGATCGCCAATGTCTCTTCCATTGTATGCCCATTATGCAATGCAGGTACCTATGCTGCAGGTGCTCAAGAAGCTTTAGTTGCTTGTAGAACAAATTAAACAAACAAACAAAAAAAAAGACTGCCTATTGCAATCTGTTCTTTTTAGGCTTATTATATTTGTATTATGAGTATTGAGCCTAATATATTGTATACATTACTGTAAATAACGTATATTTGTATAAATTAAATTATGTTTGTATATTCTTTGATAGGAGGAATAAACTATAGATAAATTTTAGTGCAATACTTTCTTTAGTTGTTTCCTTAAAAGAACAAAGAAATCAACCAACTCATCATTCTAATTAGTTTAACTGTTTATTCTCATGTGTAAGGCCACATTTATATAACATTGTAATATGCAGTGCATACAATGTGCCACAACTTCCTATCAAAAATAATTGAATATGCTGACTTATGTTGTCGTCTATTTTGTTTCTAAAACATGACAATGTATTCATGTATAGTTGTAAAGGTAACAGCTTTTTTGTTTTATATCTAGGATGATCACAATTTAATAATATAATAAAAGCAATTGTATCTGAACATTCAACATTTATATACATGCATTTTCACATGAGATGAAACTACATCCTGAGATATTCATGTTTCAGTCTGTCCTATGAGAAATAACAAAATAATGTAAAACGACTACTTATAGACTTGTGGTGAATGTGATTGACTACATAGCAAGTGCTTTACTTGTTTCTTTTCTCTTTGTAAAGTGTGCATAAACATATTAATCATACCAATGCTCTTTGCATCCAATCAGTGCTGAATTTAAATGTATAGAGTTTGAATGTAAATATGTTCCAATAACATAGTAACAATTGTATAGATTAAAAGAACTAATAAATGGAATGTGAGCTATGTAACTATCAAGTTAATATA
The DNA here is from genome assembly GCF_947242115.1 of Biomphalaria glabrata. Taxonomy (NCBI): domain Eukaryota; kingdom Metazoa; phylum Mollusca; class Gastropoda; family Planorbidae; genus Biomphalaria; species Biomphalaria glabrata. The sequence goes on from NC_074715.1 coordinate 41,579,725, forward strand.
CAGACTTATAAGCCATGTTCAAAGTTCAGCTTACCAAATAAGTATGGTAGTTACATTTTTTCAAATTGCTATAACATTATAACTGCTAGCATATGGCATTTAAACAAGTATATTTGTGTTACATTAATTATTTAAAATGTTAAACTACAAGAAAGTGTTGAACAAATTTGAAGTTTACAGTGAGCATTGTTTTTACCTGAATACAAAAAACGTCACTATAAATGTTTAATATGAGAGCAACCATTTGTGGTATACAAATACATCTTTAAGGCTGTTCTGCTATATTTAATATCTATTCAAAGATAAGCATAAAATATTTCACAGTGTTTCAACACTATTCTAGAATTCATTACTTTAATTGTTTATAAAGATGCATGTACAGACAAAACAAAGTGCTGAAAATCTCAGCTTGTTAACAAATGATTATTGAAATAAAATTACCCTGTCAGCAGACCTACCATACCATAAGTTTAATGTATGTTCTAGGTATGAAATGAATTTAAAATATATTTAGAGTTTATATGCTGTGCGCATCATTAAGTCAAAGTAAGCATCGTTGTCAATAGAGGCGCTCACTCCAGCATAATAGTTTTCAAACTCTTCTTTTGTTATCTGTTAAAAAAAGAAAAAGGTTTGAATGTAACATGTTAGTGATGATCTGTGCCACTAATGAAAAAAAATATTTTTTAAGACAATATAATTATAATATTTATTTATGAATTTAAAAAAGTTAGTCTAATAAAATGTTATCTATTTACTAAGTAGTAAGTTATTTCAATAGGTTTCCATCACATCTGTGAATGGAAAACCTGACTAATGTATGAAATAAACTCTTACCTTCATCAATGTGGATATTCTGAACTTTTGTCTACTATTGTTTTTAACTACATTAGTCTCAAATGTAATAAATAACTATATAAATGTACATGTGTGTGTCTCTTTTATATCTAAAACTCAGATAATTCAATCCTTATATATCTGAACTGTTTAAATCTGATTTTAAAATGGAAGACTTCTAATCATGATTATCTAGTAAGTAAAGGTCAATTGGTTTTCTTCACATTGTTACTATCTACCTAGCATAGCATAACATGCTATTTGAAATCCTCCTGACAACTTTAAAAAACATTTCAATCATAATTAGAATAGTATAATGCATTTTAAAAAGATAAGGGATAATATAAAATTGTAACTTCAATGTATATTTCCAACATTATGTTCAAGTCTTTAGGAAACCATTCCAGAAAAAAATGGGTACTTGCTAGTAATTGAATATATGTATATTTGGATGTCAAGTTACAGAATTTGACTAACATTCTATAGATTTTATTGAAGTGGTAGATTTATAATGTAAACAGTTAATTTCACACTGATAATCAACCTCACTCCCCTTTTTTTTTCAGCAATAATTAATAACAAAAGTGTTACTATTTCAGTAATGCAATTACATTTATTGATATGTAATAAAATTCTTCAGGTGTAAAAAAAAAAAAAAGCAATTTTTCAACATGACATAAAAAATATAATTCATTTAAAAAAAAAAGTGTCTGCTGTACACAGCTCTCAAGCTACACCTGCAGCCTAGAAGAATACATTTGAAAAAAATACTATTATCTAAACTACTTTACAGTAATGTAAGAGAAAAAGCATGCTGCTAAAAATGTATTTAAAAAAAACAACAATCCTCACATTTTATTTTTAATTTTTTTTTCTGATTCAATATGTCCAAACAATTTTATAATTTACTAATAGTACTAGTTCTGTCATTAACAGTAAAAAGAATTTTTTTTTTAAATTGTGGAGTTGAAAAAATGTAGGTAATTTGCTTCTTATATTTATTTGTTTTGAAAGGCATTGTTTTTGTTTTTGCAATAAATCTTCAGTATAATCCCTCAACAGTGTCATCAACATTTCACTTTAAATTGAATTGAAAAATAAACACTACAGTAACTACAGTACATAGCAATTGAAAACAAAAACAATTAATATTTTAACAGGAAGATTAAAACATAAGTTGTTTTCCCATTGAAACTTGATTGCATCTAGTATACCTGACTGATTCAAACATGTAGGACACTATCAGCCCATGAAACGAATGTCTTGAGCATCTAATCCTCTAATTGTGATAGTTCTTGAAGTTTCAAAAGAAATACTTGTTTAAATGACTTTTCTATAACTAAGACATTCATGTTCTTTGTAACATTACAAAGCATAATCTATAAAGTAAAAACAGTAAAGTTTCCCTTTCAGACCTTGTGATCTCTAGGGCAGATGATGTAAAAACATACATAAGTAAAACTTTTTTGATTTTCTTGTGGGGCTTACAGTAATTTGTTTGTAAATCATAATTCTAAATAGTTTCAAATGAATTACTTTCATTCTCTACAAATGATTTATTAGTAGCCTAGCATGTAAGGGTGTGTCAGTGTGTATATATAAAAATATGTAATATAAATGTAGCTATAACTTCCATGCAGTTCGCATCATAAGATCAAAATATGCATCATTATCAATAGATGCGCTCACTCCTGTGTAGTAATTCTCAAATTCTTCTTGTGTAATCTGTGAATAACATAGTTAGTGCTACAACATCAAAACAAAAATATCAAGCTACCCAAGCTGACAAACTAAACAAAATGCACTAAATTTAACAAAAAACATAAAGCAATCTGATAAAATAATCTAAGTGATCTATGAAGATTCTGCAAGGTAGCTCGCTAAGTCATGCCAACTAATTTTCTAACATAAACCACAGTGAACCATCCTATTTAATTTCATTTCTTTATTTACAATGAAGAATCAAGTTTACACCAAATCCTTGATAAAACATTTTTTTAAACAAATCAGTTTGCTGTGTTATTTTTGTTTCATTCACAGTTAAACTATTCCTTATTTTAAAAAAAAAACTTATAATTTTCCTGACTCTATTATTTTTGTTACATAAATATTATTGCATGGCCAATTGCAATGTTCCTGATTGTTTATTATAGTTTAGCGTAGCTGCTAATATTCATTCCACATTACTATTATTTCAATTTTTTTTTACATTTGTTTCTCCATTTGTTATATGTTTAAGAACAAGACAACAATTCATAAGCAATACTTGCTGAAATGTATCTAAGCGACAACAATTCATAAGCAATACTTGCTGAAATGTATCTAACTCGAGGCTTACAGCTAATTTATGTACAGGGAAGAAAAAGCTCTAAATAAGTGATGAGATATTCTATTGGTGACATTTGGCAACATGATTTGATTTTAAAACTAAGATCTACAACATATGAGTGTATGTCTTTACCTGGCCCTAAATGATGCATCAAAAGAATGTGTATGTTATTACTATTGACAAAATGTAAAAAAAAGAAACCTGCGACAGGCCTATTAAGTTGAATGCTAAATTAGTATTTGAACATGTCCAGCATGTCCAGTAAGAATGTGTTAAAACATACATCCTGCTTTTTATCTGTATGTGATCACATTCGTTAAATCTAATTTACATCTACTAAGTAGTAAAGTTAAATTTAAGATTCAAACTTCTGCATGCATGCATTTAAATGGATGTTTTTTTTTATTAATAAAATAGAGTTTTATTCATGTATTCAATATGTAAACACAATTTCATGTATTTTTCCCTCACAAATATTGTGTTTGCTGTAGATGAATGGGGGGGGGGGGGGAGATTACACACAATATATACATTATTTACCAAGGATGTACTATGAAATGATTATATTACGCACACTGAAAACAAAACAAAGTTAACAATTTAAACTTCAATCTTGCCTCTTGAAGCAATTTTAAAAGAGACTAACTATGCTGCAGCATTTACAATATAAAAAAAAAAATTCAAAAAGAAAGTAAACTAAACAAATGGTCAAAACATGCAGTAAGATATATTTTGTGAAAGAAACTTACCTTTCCATCTTTGTCATCACTGTCAAAAGAATCAAGAAATTGTCTTAAAACTTGATCTTCTGTCCACTCCCCACTCAAGTATTTGGGGTGCTTGCTGGCACTATAAACACCTTTTAAGTCTTCAATGGTGACAACCCCATCTCCAGTTTTGTCTAATTTTCTAAAAGCTTGATATATAAGGTTCCGTCGGTTCTGTGACATGGCAGGCTAATAAACAAATTTATCAGTAATTATTTATAATGCTTTTTTTTTATTTAAAAAAAAAAGAAAGAAACTGTCAAATACCTTTACAATAGCGGCAAAAAATGGGTGCAGTTTTAATCTTATCTTATTGTACTTTGATTATGAATCTGATATTATAAAAGTACCATTAGCTCAAGTTTGGATACATGAAAAATTGATCTGTAACTATTGGTGTTAGAAATGTCCAAAAAATTATTAATATTAAAAAAAAGTATTCCCATATCCTAGTTTTGTAGGCAAAATTAACATATAATGTTGTTTCAGGTTTTCTCCAATTTTATTAAGAGAGCAACAATTATTTCTTTCCAGGCCTTAGGAAGTAAAATGAAGTGTGATTTTTCAACAAAGCAGATCTAGAAGCCCACCAGTAAAACCAAAATGTCACCAAGCCATGAGGATGAAAGGCAATCTTGTAACAATTGAAGATATATTAATAACTTTTAGACCTTGCCATCTATGTCACTAATCAGTACTTCAGCTGTACATGAGTAGGATAGATGAATAGTAAAGACTTGTGTATATTGCATACATTTGAAAGTCCTTATTGATAAAAGCAGCAAGAAAATTAAATTAAACCTAGGAATAGTCAGTGGCAATGTTCAAAGCACAAAATTTCTATGGCATCATCTCAACTGTCAAGCACCACAAAAGAACACGTTTTCATCACTAAAATGCAAAGTAGAGTAAATGAATCAATTAAACTTTTGTAAAGATAAAATGCTGGGACATATTTATAAAGTCATTTGAGATTGATTGTCCACCATTTTATATTGCTTAATGCTATCATCCAGTTCCCTATATTGCATGTAAACTTGTCATCTGATAGCAGACCAATCTTTATGAAATCTCGCTGTCACTCCTTCCAAGATGAAGAATTTTTAGGACTGTCATTTAAAAATGGTCAGAAAATGGTATGATTCAATCCTCAATATGAACTCAAGTCACAACCAATGAACTGCGCAAAAAGCTTAGAATTTGAGTCCAAATGAAAAGAGATTTACTTATTTTATTTTATGCCATGAAGAGATGTAATGGAGAAAAAAAAATGCAATATGCCTATCACCAAATACCAAATTCAACAAGGGGAAAGAAATATACATCATTTGAAGCATGTGAAAAACATTAATACTTTCTTCAGAATACCTTTCAGTGTCAGTAACGGTGTAGTCATGTTTTATTGAAATAATTGTATTGAACTAATAAAACCTTTTCCAATAAAATGGTAGTAGCTGTAATGAACTAAGTTGAATTAAGAGACTTTTACCCAATAAAGTGGTAGACAAACATTTTCACCCTGGGTCCAAAAAAAAGTTTCCACACATCATCACAAAAATTGTTTAATCTGATGGATCTGTTTGCATCATAATTAAATTTTGAGATTCTGGATAGCTTGGTGTTATGGGATGAATATTGTCAGTAGTTTTGACATCATTGCTCTAATGCATAACATTTGAATGAACCAAAACATGAACCAGTAACACACAGTAAACAAAAAGGTGAGAATCATCACAAAACTAATACAAATAAGATAAGAAATAATGACACTAAGGCATGCTCAAATGGCACTCATAGTCCACAAATATCAGAGTTCATTAATATAATAGTAGCTTACTTTTTTACCCCCCCCCCCCCCCCCGCAACATTAGGCCTTTTAAAATAAAGATTAGCATTGTTAACTATTTATGTGAAGTCTATTTTATATCTTTGAAGTATTAAAATAACAGAAAAGAATTAAACTGTATTACTTAATAAATGCAGAAAAAAGGATGACAATATTGTCTTTTTAACATTCTGAAATGTTGCTGCTTTAATAAAAGAATTTCATTTTAGTTCATATTTCTTTTACTAAACAATCAGCTCTTAATTAAAGAATTATAATCTAGTAATTAAAATGAGAAGCTGAAAACTAAGCTTTAGTTGCTTACTGTTTTAAGATGTAATGTAAAAAATGCCATTGTTATTTGTTAAGTTGTTGTCCTCAAGTACTGTAAATTTTGTATCTAAAAAAAGCCATCTGGTTAGATGCTGCAATTTAGTTTAGTTTTTTTTTCCCATTAGCAGATCTATAGTTTTTAATAATGTTCAAAAATCAGAGATCTGCTTTAAAAGTCAACTTACTCACAATTTAGGATTTTTTTTCTGTTAAAGTGTAATATATATTATATATATATATATATATATATATATATATATATATATATATATATATATATATATATATATATATATATAAAAGATACTTACCCTTAGTCTTATTAAAAATTCATCAAAATCAATAGTTCCACTACCATCCTTATCAAATATTTTAAAAAGTTCATCTATTTGGGCATTGCTAAATTCAACAAGTCCATAATCATGTAGACCTTTTGCAAATTCTTTTTTGTCTAAACTTCTGTTTTCATCATCATCCATTATTTTGAAGGTTCTTTTAAGAGAAAGGAAAAACAAATATTAAAAATACCTTAACCTTATTTCAATTTTTTTTCATATCAACATTTTATTTTATAATAAAATTATATCTTCTATTAATGGGGATGATGTATTTAGAAACATTAAGATTTATAAGAATACATAATGCTACTAAATACTGCAGCTAAGATAGTTGGATTAGAAATCAGCAAAATTACTCAATGGTTTTCACAATAGCTTTCAAACTTGAAAGTCACATTCATTCTATAACATGAGTTTGTATGTATCATTCAAAACGAGGGAACAGGTTCCAAAAGAAATAAATCCATTCATCTCAATCTGGGAATATTAAGTGTCAAGTAAAATTAACAATGTCAAGAATAACAGGAAATGTCCCATTTTGAAAAATTGCTTGTCTGGTCGTATACAATAGCTTTATAATTGGGATACAGAATTTTGGAAAGTTTTATTTATAAAATGACATACTTTGATTCAAATGATAGGCCCTATAGCTTAATATATGAGTCTCTGTGACCTTCAGTTTTCATACTGGTCACCTCAAAAGCTGCACAGAATAGCTTAGTTTCAACCTTATTTATACATGACAATTTAACTGTTTTTCAAAAGAAGCCTACAATTTATGAACTTGTCTGCTTATAGATCTAGTATTAGTTAACTTGAACCATATAATAAATTTGTCTAAGATATTTTTATATAGATTTTTTTATAAAGTTTTTATTTAAGACATGATCATTGTGTTGACTTTAAATGTAGTAGCTATAGTAATGTGTTACTGTAATCATTTTCATAGTAAATACAGTTTAATTGATTAAGCCAATTAAGGTGTCTAAAAATTGGTGATATAATGCTTTAAAACATAAAATCTAACTCAGTACTGAATGATGTAGTTGCAAAACATGCTGACACATGTATGTCAAGTTAAAGTTAAACATCTTCACTTATCTTATCTTATATAATACAGACGTTACTTCAAAAAAGAAGATGATTACATCCTACGCAGTTGAGAGGCTAAGTGCGCTTGAACTTAGCTTGGCTTGGCTACCTATGAAGGGGGCTCGAGGTTCGACACCTGACTTGGGCAGTTACTGAGCACTTAAAGGCAGCATGGAAAAACCGTCTCCTAGTTACCCCCTCTTCTCTCTTAATGTTTTCTTGAGTTGAGGGGTCCCAAACAGAGAATGCATATTCTATTATTGGCCTAACCAAGGTTAAGTAACATTTTATTTATGTTCTTATTTGATTTATAGAAATTTCTTTTAATAACACTTATAATATGAACTTAAAGCAATACCTTGCTAAGCCTTTTATCCCACTGGCACCTCTTGCTAAGCAAGCTAATCTGAGCCTTTCTACTGGATCTGTTGTAGTCTGAAGGGCTTTTTTGCATTTCATCTGAAGTTCAGCCTGACCCCTTTTGGTTGCGGCCATAATTACTTTCTTAAATATAGACAAGCATTAATACTATGTTAGTATGATGAGTATCCTGTGTAAACTAAAAATTAGATTTACATAATCATACTTAATGTTATTTCTAATCGAGGTCTATACTAGACTGGCTCAACAGTTTATTAAAATACTAAAAATTGTTGTCATTTTCAAAGCTAAACTAGTAACTAGTGTAAATGTAATTTAGATCTAGTACTTCACTAAGATCTACATAATAAGTCATAAGATTAGAATTATTAATAATAATATTAATAATTAGAAGTCAAGTCAGTCAAAATGACTCAAAAGATACTAAAAAGAAAATAAAACACCTACTTAGCTCTTAATTTAAAAAAAAAAAAACTATTGTGTTCAATATTCGAGAAACTAAATTCCAGTGCTCTTTTATGAAGAAAAGATATAGATCTAGATCGAGATAAATAAAGCAAGCTAAGACTTGAATGAAACACTATTTATCGATCCACATGGAACTACAAGAACAATCAATGTTTTTTAAATGTCACCATGGTAACAAGGGAGAAATCATTGTTATTTTTTTTAAAAGGTGAGGGCTAGAATTACCAAGTTGTGGGCCTTCCTTCAGAAATGAAGATTATTACGTCCTTTCCTAAATCTAAGGGGCGGCGGGCTGAGTTCGAACTTGAGACCATCGCGTTAAAAATAGTCTGAAGTCTATATGTTATATAATTGATATACCCCCCACTTTTTTTTTGTAGCCGGGGGGGGGGGGGGGCAGCTAGAATTTAGTGACTGATATTTTGCTTGATTTTGTTTAATTTAGGTGAGATTTTAATATTAAACCATCACTTGCCCCAGCACAGCCAAGGTGTGTTTGAGTTTAAAACCACTTACCAGGGGTTTTGCAGTTAAATAACCCTATTCTATAAAACAATACAAAAGAAATGCAAACGACAATCCCCAAATTCCAAGAACACAGCTATATGGAAGATTTTCGATAAACCCCCTCTTCAATATCAAAAAAGCAAATACTAGCGTATAGCCAAAGGGGTTTTGAGTTTAAAACTCCCTTCAGCGGGGTTTGAAGCTAAAAAAAAAATATCTCTTCAATATAAAAAAAAAAGCAAATTACGCACTCAAAATTCTATGAGGGTTTTCAGTTTAAAAAAAAAAAAAAAAAAAACAACCAGCCAGCTGGTGTTATACAGTCTGAATTAGTGTTATAAATTGCTCAGACCGAAATTGTTAGACATTGACCAAAATGCTCCTCTGGTCCAAAAAAAAAAATGGATTTACTGGTATGACAGAATTTTCAGTCGTCCATCGAGGATAGAAGAAAATAAACAACATAGTTGTTAAAAAAATCACGTATATTCTACGATTTAAATGCTCATTAGTGACGTAGGCCTATCGTCCTATTCGATAGCCATAGACACACTACATATATGAAGATAAAGAAATTATTTTTGTTACACATCTAGTTGCTATATGTAAACAGCAGACAGTCCAAGAGGTCGATTCCTTTATGCTAAAACTGCGAAGTCAGCCCGAAGTAACTGTAGAACAGCATATTATAGAGACATTCGTATTATAGGCGCCTTTATAACTGGTCTGGCATCCAACACTATTAGCAGTGCGTAGCTAGTGTATTTGATGCCTAGTGCGGCATCTCCTCATGATGCCCCCTCTCGGATATAAAACAACGAAAATACGTTATTATACCTTAACAAAATATAATATAAATAAATATTACGAGCTTTCTTGGTCGCAAAACTATCAATACTTTTATCGAATTCTGTTTTCCACCAAATGCCTAGTTAGTGAAAAGCACCACTGATTGGTATTAATTCTTGATCAGCTTAAGTCTGAAAAACTTCGCTCTCATATAGCCACACTTGCCGCAATTGTCAGAAATATGTAAAAATCTCATAATGCTACCTGAAGAGAATCTTGGACATGATTCTTTTTCTCTCAAAACAGAATATGGCATCACGAATATTTAGACAATAATTAAAACTGAATCATCATTCTTGCTGATATCTTTTTATTTTTTTAAACTCAGGACTTCAAACAAGTCCTTGTTTGAAAAGTTCAAAGACTTCTGAAGAAATTACACCAAGCTGTTGACACCCCTTTCGCTCTAGGCGAAATTTGTTTTTGTCAATGTTGCTATGAGCACTGTCGAAATTGATTTCAATCTGAAGATTCAATTGTTGGGATAGCTACCACATTCATATTCACCTACCACATCGTGATATGATCATATTGGGTAATTATTTCTTGAACTATCACGTTGAAGGAAGAATAAATCTCAATCCCTAGCTCGTTCTTATGTGTTTATACAAAATCTTCACCTTTTTCGTTTGGCTTCTTTTGGCCAATACGTCTTTCATGTTCTGCTTTAACCCTCAGATCAGAGTACTTGCTTTCGCTAAAGGTAGGCTAATAACGGCTTCAGTTATCGGTGTTTTTAATGTTTTCCATTTAAGTGTGCAGTCAGCTTCAATCCACCGTTTATTTCAGTTAGCCTAATTCAGGACAAAAAATCCAAAATAGGCGAGAAAATTAAGACTGCATAGCAACTAACGATCCACCTACTTAAGAGATTTTGTCTTTGCAATTCTTCTTCAACTCGTTCTTGATGCCCACTGAGTGCCAGATTCTGCTTTGAGAGAAAATAAATAATATCCAATATTCTTTCATTATCAGATTTTTACCTTTAAGACCTTTTGATCCCTGCCGTCAACCATTTTAACCAGGGAAAACAAATTCCCCATCTGAGATAGCACTATGAGAGCCAGCCAGACTTATCAATCAATTAACTATTTCTCTCCTAACTGACGATACCAGCGTTGATTCCACCAGAATGTGGTAAATAATTACGGAGAGAAAGAGCTAACAGAGTGGCAAAATAAATAATTTTTTAAATCAAATACAGTAGTTCATGTTTGTTCATGTGCAGTTTTTGAGAAATTTTGAGATTATTGCAGTTTGATGACCCTCTTCACTTGATGCCCCGTGCGGCCCGCACCACCCGCACATGGCTAGCTACGCGCCACTGACTATTAGACAGCGGCTACTGGAAAAGACATCTCTCATTCTACAAAATGCCTATGGAGAGGCTAGAGTGTTAAAAAACGGTCACAAACATGCGCAGACTTACAGTTCAACGAATTCTTCTGGGGCAAAAAAAAAAATGCCAACTCGCTCACATCTAGAAACAATCATATATAGTGTTGATCAGGAATTGGATGCTATAAGTCGCTATGCTACTTTTGTAATAGAAGGAGCTAGGTGCAAGCTGTAATAAACACTGGCAGATGTGAAAGCTAGGCCTACATATCGGAAGCCATCGTCAAGATAATAAATGTCCAGTTCGCCCATTCTACTAATAGAACATTCATGACCACTACACATCTTATTAAAAGACACTAGGATATAGGGGCCTATATGATGCCCAGTCCAAGGGAGAACATTACGAGAAGATCGAACTTTCTATACTTGCTGGATTGTGCTCGGGTGTAGCCTAATACTTGGTGTAGACTTTATAAGTCTTCATCAGGAATTGACCATACCGTACGAGGGAAAAATGAATCTTTTACACATCTGTTGACTTAATGCAGCACGAGTCGAAACACCCAGCCTATTCAGTAAGCTTAGGCCTACTCCTGACTGCAAACCGGCGGATAAATTCAGAAAGCACTCAATAGGTGATAAAAATGAGTTAGATGTGAGAAAACTCCATCTCGGACAAAAACATTGAACCTTCAAAGTCTCTTTGGAAAGCCCAGGTAAGCCTACTTGTTACAACGAACGAAGGACATAAAAGAAGGATTATCAAATTGACCATTGATTACCGTATGTAGGCTATACTCAATGCCCAGAGTAGATGAATTGGTAGAACGGATATCCAACTATTCCGTTTTTAGTACTCAAAACCTAAAAGTGCCTACTATTAAATACCAATCAAGACAGAGGAAAGGCCGTTTACAACATTTGCGACTAGTGGCAAACTGTATCAGTTCTATCACATCCCATTCGGTGTCACCAATGCTTTCAGAGAACAATAAATATGCCTATAATTATCGAGGACGAAAAGTTAGCCTACTTTTGAATATGTAGACAATGTAACGGTATGTGGTCATGATAAAGTGTCGCACGATGAAAATCTGCAATGATTTCTAGAAAGTATATGGAATCACGTTTAATGAAGACAAACGTTCGATAGCCACTAACAAAGTTTGCATATTGGGATATGAAATTTCCAAGGCCTATTTAAATAAATAATAGAAAATAAACAACGATTAATAAGTCTATCGCTACGAAATATAATTTTTGATGTTATAATTAGGTCCGCTCTTTGTTTTAAGTTGTATCAAATAAACAATGATTAATTCCTAAGGATTAACTCAATTCCTAAGTATCTCTACAAAATATAATGTTAGATCTTTTAATTAGGTCCGTTCGTTCTTGGTCATAATCTAGCTGTAACTACCCAGACTAGTGCTGCCGACGCTTTGAATTGGCGCCATTGAGATTCTCCCAGCCGTACCTGTGTGTTAGAAGTAGCCATTGGTTCCATATTCAAACACTCAGTAGGAACTTAATACCTGCTGGGCTTCTTGTCATGTTTCATACGTTTATGTTTAAAGAAAAACCAGGGACGGAATTCTGGAGTAAGGAATCCCAGTCTTCACCAGGACTCGAACCCGGAACCCCCTGTTAAGAAGCCATGAGCTTTACCACTCAACTACAGCACCTCCGGAGAATAAATAATAGGCGCTAAAGGGATTACGCCTCTGCTACCCTTTGCGGAAAAAACAAAACTTTTCTTCCATGACTAGCCTAAAGACGAAAGCAAGAAACTGTTTGCAATCAGAACTATTCAGAACACGGTATGGTGGTGTTTTATAAGCACACTTTCTCCACAGATCCAGGAACTGGTAGCTAAGAACCAAGTGATTATGTACTTTACATGTGAACAAAGTTAGCTTATTATTGTTACTTTAGTCTTCTGTCCTGAAGTAGTGTCTCTAAGTTGAGTGATGTTACTAATGGTGTTACTCTAATTAAATGTGAGTATTCATTTGTCATGAACCTCACGGCTCCATTTTGAGTCTGTTCTAGTTTCTTTTTTCATTACTTGTGGAGTCCCAAACAAAGAATGCATATTCTAATTCTGGTCTACACTAGGTTTAAATAGGATAGTTTGTGCATAGAATTATACCCATGTTTTGTGTTGCATTATGGGTAAATCCTGCACTGATGGCGGTGAATTTTGCCTTAAAGTTGTCTAATAAAATGGAGTCTCTTTTCTTTTATCTAGTCACTTTGAAAAGTCATCAATTAGACTTATTAGTCGAGTTTCCCATGACCTAAAATTTCACATGGAGCAAGTGGTTTATGATGATGCTAAATATTATGTATTAGCCATATGAGTTCTTATGTCCTAAAAAAGGGTGTTATTTATGTTATTTCCATTTATATGACCAGAGAGTTTTATTGCCATCTTTAGAGATTACATTATTTACACATTATTTATGTATTCCCACTGATGCAGTCTGCTAAGTGTTTGGGTTAGGTGTTTAACTGTAAGATACTTTGAATTGGGCTCTTTAAGCATTACTCTCTGTACATTTGTTGAATAATTTTTCTTTCAGTTTACATAATTTTCTTACATTCAGCATTAAACCAGCATTTATTTGTTTGATTTAATGAATATTTTGCTGGTATAAAATGACCTTTACATCATCTGCCAAATAGACCACAAGGTCTGAAAGGGGAACTGTAAAACTGTCCATATTTAAAAGAGGACTTTTAATTGAATACAATTCCAAAGGTTATCGATTGATAGTTTGTCTTTTTTCTATTGGAAATAATTGTTGAAAGTTTAAACCAGTTTGGTGTAATTGAATTTGATAGCATTTATGTCTGAGTAGGATTTTTCTTTACATTTTTATTAATTACTGCTTTTATTAGAGTATTTATTTATCATGATCAGATAGTCCAGAGAAAATGTCATAATCTACCACTAGTCTTGGTCTGTTAGCTATCAGTCTAGAATTCCCATGCATAATTTTAAAAAAGCAAAATAAAATGTGACACTAATTGAATTTTTGTTTTCATATATTTAGTTAAACATGGTTTAACTACAAATGTGAAAACTTTATTTATCACAATGTCTCAGTAGAGGTTAGTTAAAAAACAACAAAACATTCAGAAAGTAACATATAGGAAACTCAATATTAATAGAATCTAAATATAAGTTTTATTGGATGATGATAAAGCAATAAGGACAACATTTTCTGGCGTTATACTTTCATCGATGTATTCTCTCAGAAAACACCGCAAGCCTTTGGATTTTAAAAAGTGTAGACGTCCAGTATCAATAAGTCTCTTACACTTACGTCCTATTTCCTCTCTTTGCCTAACACTCAACTGTTCCCTTAAAGGTTTGCTATGAAATGAAAAAAAAAAACAACAAACTGATTTAAAAAAATGTGTTTATGATATAGTTTTAATTTAGTTAAAATAAGATGTCAGCATTGAAAGTGCTTATTACAAGATTAGTATACTATCCTAATTATTAGCAGCCCCCGAAAGGGGAAAAGACATTATTAGTTTTGTGTGGTTTGTCTTTTCATCCGCCCGTCCCTTTTAGATCTCGTAAACTAAAAAAGATATTGAAACTCCGACATTATGATATTTTAGTCCATCCAAAGTTCTGATGCAATGGCTATTTTTTTTTTCTAAAAGCAAAAAATTTAATGTTTAAAATCAACTATTGAAGCACTTTTTTCATAAAAATACACCATTTTACAACTATTCAACTATTAATAGTAACAAACACAGGAGGTTATTTAGTAAGGGAGATGACTATTTACCATATTTTTAACACATTTATGCAAACGGTTTTAGATTTAAAAAAAAACAAAAAAAAAACTTTTTTTTACAAATGTAATGTTAAGTTCTTTCATACTAACAATTACATTTACAAAAAAATGTTTACTTTTTTTAAAGAGAAAAAAATCTATTTAATATGCATATGAGTGAACATAATTTAAAACAACAATTAATAAGTAGTTTTTCAAATTTATAAATTATTACACAAATCATGGTGGGACATCACATGCACAGTGTATTTTTTTTTTACGGAAATGTTTTTTCTTATTCTTGAGACTTTGAATCTTATTCTTGAGACTTTGAATAAGAGATTGACCCTTTGCAAAACAATTAGATAAATTAGATAATCATTAAATACAATAAGATCAATTAGATAATCATTATATGACATCAATTAGGCCAGGTTCACATTTCGATTTAGCTTCACCTTCACTTTCACCTATCCCTTGGTCTGCTGGACCATTGGGGCACCACACAGGATCTGTCAACCTTCTTTCTCCATTCTTCTCTGTCATTAGCCTTTGATAGAGTTAGACAGAATTTCATTCTGATATTCTTTCTGAAAATACTGAAACATGCCTTTTTAACTGCCTGGGTGGACCACTTCGGGGGCCGATTAGAGTTTGTGTTTCCACACAAACTGTCTTTGTAACCTTGTTTAAAATTGAAACTCTGGTATTAAAGGTACATTTTATACTATGTTTTGTTTGAAACAACATATCTTTTTTAAAAGCACAAAGCAAGCAAAGCAATAATAAGACCAAGAGATAAGAATTTATATGATAATAAAATACCTACTTATAATCACTATTGATTAAATCTTTTGTATTGTGATCTTCAGAAACATCTTTTGGGTCATCCATCATTATAGCATCACTATTGTTAACAGTTGTTTCTCTTATTGATTTAGCTAAAATAAAAAAATTACAATTTGGTAACTTGATAAAATAAAAATACAAATTATGAATTGTAATGTTAGAGAATTTCTGATTTGTACAGAACACAATTTATTCAGAAAGTAAGACTTAGGAAAATAAAAGCAATAAAAGAAAAAATGAAAAAGAAAACCACTGTCATGTAACTGGCTACATGTTTCTCATCGAAGGCCATAAAAAAAAAAAGGCTTTGTTCTTGATTTAATTGATTTTTTTATGACTAGCGATATAAAATGACTGTATTTTACAAGGTCAGCCAGTGTTATAAGTTGGATAGAAAAAGTATTGTTCCTAAAGTAGACAAATCAAAATAATGCTTAGAATTAACTTCAAGCACTTTCAATGAATCATATTTCAGTGATGACTTATTAAGTAAAAAATTTATTGAATTTATGGGTCAAATTTTTATTCAATAAGATTTCATACCTAAGCCTAATTCAACTTTGCACCCTCATTGAAGTTTAATAACATTCTACAAATACATGTTTATAAAAATTTGAAAACATCAAAAGTATCCGCCAGTCACCAGATACTCAATATTTAACCAAACAGTGACCCCCACCTCACACACCTTTGGGCTTAGCCATAGCCAAGTAAAGCTTGAACAATTCATATGTGAAATCTATCTGCAAATTGATTTCTTCCTGTACTTTAATAAACTGTGTAGAAAAATGCATCTGAGTATTTTCATTATCAACCTACTCATTCTCTGAAATGTAATTTTAATTTTAAATAACATTTTTACAAACAAGATGAATAGAAAAACATAGAATTTTTTTGTTATTACTGAATATTTACATGATTAATAAAAAAAAACCCCACAAAAACTAACCAGTAGTCTTAGCACAAGTAGCCCAGCTGCTTAGACGTGTCAGCAAGTCAAAGTTTTCTGGAGATATACCGATAGTTTGCATAAATTCTTGCCCTGAATAAGTGTCCCAGGTACATTGATGGTGGCAACAGAGAGCTATCATGATTCCTTGTAGTGGTCTGAAATGAAAAAAAAAAAACAATATAAAAGTTGTATGTTTTTGTAAGTCTATAGATATCAGAACTGTTTTTAATTTTCTCTATTATTTATTATTATTTAATTTTAATATAAATTGTACAGAACAAGAGCACCTCTTAGACTCGCAGAGTTTTGGAGCTTTAGCTGGTGGCTCATGGACTTCTTTGACAACATTGGTTGTCATCTCTGTTCTTGATGGACCCGTCAGTTCCTGCAACTCTTTACTTTCTGTACTAGTTGAAGACTCCCTATTTGAAGTTAAATCAAAAAGTGCATTTTCAAGATAAGATGATCCACCCAGAGTGTTTGCTTTTACTTGAGTGGCAGGCTGTGAGACCAAGGTGTGTGTTGCACATCTTAAGCCCATGTCTGTGGCTCCACCACATAGGTGTTTACCTACAACTATCACATTGTTTGCATCTTTCACCCCAGGCACACAACCTAGTTAATTGAGGATATAGAGAACAAGGTAATTAATTTAAGCTACTAATTTTAAACTATAGCAAACATCAAGAAAGGCATATATCAGATTTTAGATATTTAAAAAGTCTGTTATTCTTTTAATGGAAGAAATTTTTCTAAGTATAATTTATCATAGTGTAACAATAATGCACAATAGTTATGTTTTAATCCATCTTATTAAATCATTTATATATGTACCTAAATTTAAGTCTTCTATGTCAATCTTGATTCTTTGAAAACATGATTCATCCCCTCCTTGTTTGTGGAAAGAGTCCATCTGAAAAAAAAAAAAAAAAAAAAAAAAGCACTGGTGTCATTTTTTAAAACATGGTTCATAATAAACTTTTGTGAAAATGAATTTCAGACATTTTCAAGACAAAAAACTAACTTCCTGACTCGCGCTTACAAATTTAAGTGTCCATATTAGTTCTAGATACGGTAGATACTATTATAATTATAGATTTAGATCTATCAGTCATAATAGGCTAGGCATAGATCTATATAATTATTATAATAGATCTAATATATTACTAATATTGAATTTGATTAAAGTCTAGAGTAGACTCTCTAGTCTCTAGAACTTGAATCTAAATAATTCTAATTTGATAAAATAAACAATAGGCTAAATTAGATTTAGACATTATTATTAGTAATGATAAGTAATGATTAGTTTTGGATTTAGATCTAGATTAATCTAGAATCTAGAAAGTAGTCTAATTTCCAGATTCCCGACTCTGAATTGTAAATCTAGAACTAGAATCTAGATCTAGAACTAGTCTAAATAGGTTTTCTAGATCCAGAATTCAAGATGCATGTAGTCCTTATAATAACTACATCGATTCTAAGTAACTAACTCTAGACATACAATCTAGCCTAGGCTCTAACTAGTGACTGTTGTGGATTCATGTTTCTTTTTTTTTATAGAATAGGGCCTACTAGATCTAGAACTATATAATTAATAATTTATATGTAGGTCTAGTTCTAGGTTAGATCTAGTGAAAGTCAGTATTAAAATTAATTAAAGCTTCTTTAGCTGAGGATTGGTTCTGGATTAGATCTAGACTCTATATAGAATATAGAGTCTAGATCTTGGTTATAGAGAGTCTGATTGACCAATCGACTGAAACAACCCATTGTTTTATTTTCGAAAATGAAATTATCTGGCATTTTGTCGACAAAGCTGTGATTGCGTGTGCTTTCACCCCTGACATATATAGATTTAATAATCGATGCCTCTATGTCCAACTAGAGCTAGACAATCTAGATCTACCTGTCTAGCATTTTACAGGTTATGGCGATGGAATAAAAAAAAAATGTCCATATCGGATATTTTTTTCAAATTCCAGACTTTTCCCACACATTCAAAAAAATCACCTATAAAAGTAGCAATTTTTCATGCTTTTACAGGTCTGAAATCTTATTTTTGGAATTTCAAACTTTTTCCAGACTGCATATGAACCCTGTAAAAATATAGTTATGTCTACAAAATCTGTTTATTTAGTTATTTATATTTCAAAGTGTATTGGCTCACAGATGTAAGTTAATATGCTAACCTGGCTCACAGATGTGAGTTTAATATGCTAACCTTGTATCGGACACTGCTTCTTTCCACTAATATGAATGAGTTATGTTGACATGTTTTAGTTGCTTTTTGTATCCAATGAGACAGTTTTCCTAAAAATAGCCAAAAAAAAATTACAACCCTCAATAATACAAAATGGGTAGTAGAAAATTCCAATTTAAAATTCCATATAGAATTACTTTTAAATAATCAATAAAAAAATATTTACCTTTTCCTGCACCTAGTTCCACAAAACAGTTTCCGTCAGTCAGTAATGAAAGTCTGTCAAGCTGACCTACCAGAGAAGCCTGTTCAAATAAAATAATTCCAATCACATTTCAAGTTTGTGGCATCTCTTTACTTATTACATTAAACTAATAATTCTTTAAATTTTTCCCATCACATAGTTAACTGCTTTGCTATTAGATTGAAAATTTTATTGGGAAATCTATTATCATTGGGCATATTTACCAGCCCTAATATCAGAATTCAAGTTTATTGTTACATTTAATGAGACAAAATGTGATGAAGACTAAGAAAATGCAGAAATAATAATTTGAACACAATGTAAAATTCAAACAGAATAGTAGTTTCTACAAATACAGTGATTTCAAAGTAAAAAAAAAAGAACTGCAAATGTTTAAATCAGAGCCACTGTTAACTGACTGCTAAGCTATAACATTTTCTCTTATAATAACTTTGTTACATGTCCCCTAACCTGACTAAACAGTTTTGTTAAGTTCTCATGTTTTGTGCATCCTTGACATGTATGCTTACAAATATTTTAATGAACCAGAATTAAATTGTAATATTTAGCTTTACTGGAAAGACCCATCTATTTCATCATTAGCATAATGTTAAGAGATTATGGCTCCATGCAAGTCTGTGCATGTGATATTATATTTTATAATGTCCTTTGGAATAAAACAACTTTATAAATCAGATGACACAAATTTGGAAGCAATTTAATGGTATAGTAATATGTATATGAGTTAAGTAAAATTCTGCTTCAAGGAATTCTCTCTCAAAAGTAATTTGGGTATAAGTTATCTCAAACCATATATTAAATTATAGTTTAAAGAATTCTAGACAATAAAATCTACAGGAAAGATTTCAATTGTTTACCATTTCCACAACATAATAATCAATAAAAATTACTTTCCACAATACATCAAGTACCAATAAGAGTTGGGAGAACTTAGGAATGTTTCTGATATTCAAGCACATTTATTAATTCATTAACTTTAAGTACTTATATATATATATTTATAAGAAAAGATTGAAACAATTGGTAACATATAATAACTTCTTTATTAAAATCATGCACACCTGCTGTAAAAGCTCTTTTTTAAGTGCTGCCTGAGGACCAAAAGCACTGGTGAGATCTTCATTCTGGGAATCACAAATTTCAGTGCGAACACAATCATGCTCATAAACAACCTTGGCAACATCTTCAACATAAGCTGAAAAACAAACATCATTGACAAACTGTAAAACAAATCCAAATAAGAGGAATGTACTATTGGCAACACTTTCCATGAACTTCAATATATATTTTACCTCTTTATTAGGAAAACAAATACTTACTACCATACAAAATATTAACTCTTTCTATCATTTCAGCAAGTTGGGATGAAGTCAAATCTTTCACACATATCTGATAAAACAAGTCTTCATGTTAAAATTTAACCTTTTTATGCAACAACATAAAGACATCTAGTATGCACTTTATATATTTATTTATGCTACAAACTTACCTTTTGACATTCAACTTTAGATGGCTGATGACCACGATTGATTCCTTTGGCATAATAAGCCTACAAAGTTTTAAAAAAAAAGATAAGAAGAGCAAGGCTACAACACTGGATTCAGAAGTGTTAATAGAATGTCAGTAAGGCTACAGCACTAGATTCAGAAGTGTTTATAGGGTGTCAATAAGACTACAACACTGGATTCAGAAGTGTTTATAGGATGTCAGTAAGGCTACAACACTGGATTCAGAAACGTTTATAGGATGTCAGTAAGGCTACAACACTGGATTCAGAAGTGTTTATAGGATGTCAATAAGACTACAACACTGGATTCAGAAGTGTTTATAGGATGTCAGTAAGGCTACAGCACTGGATTCAGAAGTGTTTATAGGGTGTCAATAAGACTACAACACTGGATTCAGAAGTGTTTATAGGATGTCAGTAAGGCTACAACACTGGGTTCAGAAGTGTTTATAGGGTGTCAGTAAGGCTACAACACTGGGTTCAGAAGTGTTTATAGGGTGTCAGTAAGGCTACAACAATGGGTTCAGAAGTGTTTATAGTGTGTCAATAAGACTACAGCACTGGGTTCAGAAGTGTTTATAGTGTGTGACTGTGTCAATAAGGCTACACCACTGGATTCAGAAGTGTTTATATAAACAGGATATCAGCAAGGATAAGAAGATTAGCACTTTGTGAGGATAAATGATTAGTGGGGGATTTTTAAGTCAGCGGTCAGTCAAGAGTTGTTGGACTGTGGTTGATGATAGTAATTAGATAACTGTTGCAGTTTGAGAAACACTGCAGTAGGGTATATTTTTGTCATACTTTACAGCACAGTAGTTGTACTTACAGATTGTTCAAAGGCTTTTCTTATTTTTGTAACATTACACTTTTTTATATGCTTTTCTAATTCATCTTCATAACAATTGCTGGAAGTAGAAAAAAAAAAGTCAAAATTATATTCTATGTAAAAAAAATCTTTTAATAAGATAAATAGATCTATATAATTAATAATAATAATAAAAACTACAACAAGTTAAAAAAAAATTTGTTTTTTTCCTCTCTATATTTTATTCTCAAATCTGATTTGAAGATGTTCCTCTGATATTCCAGCCAAATATATATATTTTTTTGTCTTTGTGCTGACCCCACAACACCCTAATAATTCATAGACTTTTGGTTACTTATCTTGCCTCAAAAACCTTCATACACTAAAAGGGAATAGTAACTTTAGCTACATTAGCTATAGAGGGTGCTGCAGGATCTGTCCAAAAATGTTCAAGGATGCCATATTCCCTTACTATTTTCTGGAATGATCCTTGATGTCAAGACATCATAACAAAAATTTAAATTGTGAACTGAATGCAACATTTGAGCTATCAAAGTGTATAGTGCAACTCAGTAGTTTGCAAAGGAAAATAATATTTTTTTTTAGTGTATTACTATGGCAAGCGTCTACTGTGTGATGATCTGCAACTCTACAATTTGAGTGAACTTTTTCAACAAAGATATCTCAGCAAAGTTGTAGACTTTTTAGAAGATAACTGACAATAACTCCATCATATGTCAAGATGTCGCCAAGTGGGCAACTCCTGTCTGTTAGGTAAGAACCAAAAACTCATTTTTTCCTTACTCAGATTGTATCAGCGCTACTGGTTGACTAAGAAATGTGCAAAAGATCAAGACTATGTGTAATCAATAAACTTCTCTGTATGTTGTGTTTGTTCTCTTTGGTGGCATGTTGTTGTTTTATTATTGAAAAGGGAGCTATTGTAATTACAACAAATTTCCAGTAAAGATCAATAAAGCAGTCTTAGTGTTGGATAATGCGGTGCTCAATATAGCAATCTCTTGATTGTATACAGGCTGGAGAGACACAGGTTATGTTAACTTCAAATTATATCAACAAACCCAACACGGAGTGCAACAATAATGAGTTGATAAGGTGTTAAAATTTACCGTATTTAATTCATCAAAGACAAAAAGGGATACATCCACTATTGTCGGTGTCACAACACTGATAAAAGTTAACCAAAATAAACAAATCCCAAATTTATGTTACAAATCTAATATTAACTCCCCTTATTATTAGAAAAAAAAAAAAAAAAACTCTTTTTTTTCCCAACTGATTTGCAAAAATATAGAGAGAGGAAAAGAAGTTTAAATATTGGGAATAATTTTTAAAAGCTAGCTAAATAAAGTTCCCTTGGCGAAGACTATTCTGTCTTAATTAAACTACTATAGCACAGTACAGGACAGGCCAATTGTTATGGAATGTGTGTGTGTGTGTCATATGGTGATGGTGGCATTGTTGTTACTTGGTCTTAGTAAGGACAGACGACTCCAGAACATATGACTGAAAAGTTGCGTTAATGTAGTTAGTGAGTTAGATTTTGGTAAAGAATATTATTACTAAAGTCTACTACAAGAATCATTTAATCTCATTTCAACTTGAATTTGTTTGTGTTATTTAGTTGTTCACAAAAGGAAGTTATTCAAGTTATTTGAAATTTTATTAGTTAAGATACATTACGCCTACAATGGTCTAGTTGTCTACCAGCAACACCAATGCTGCATCAGCTCAAACTTATTTAGTGTGCCTCTTCTGTGATACTGAGAAAGAAACTAACTCTATTATACCTCCCCCCTTCCTAGCCATTCACCCTGAAACTTGTATTAAACACTTTGATGAATTAAACAAAATGCTGTACTTCTACACAGTCATCATTCAGTTTGAAAACGAGTACATCAAAACACAATTGACTTCTGTTAGTTCAGCAAGTTGGGATGAAGTCAAATCTTTGACATAATATCTGATACTACCAGTATCAAAAATAATATTTTTAGCCAAACTTACTGAGTTGGGTTAAGAGGGCACGGAATTCTTTTTCGATCACCACTAGCCTATAGGATGTAAAAAAAATAATTGTGATATAAAAGTATGGTAATAAAAGGTACCGGGTAATTAAAGCAAAACCTCACATTGTAACTAATTTCACATGGATTTGCAAGATGAGAGAAAATTAACTTTAAAATGAGTCATTCATACAAATATCATTAAGTACTGTTTCTGTATGTGGAACAGGGAGTAACTTAACTAGTACTGGTGAGTGCAGCATTATTATCAGCAAGTAATACCTGTATTTGTTTCACTATTTTTACAAATTTTTATAAGGTTAAACTTTTTATTTCTCTTTTTTTTTTATTTTATTAATTTTCCGGATGTGAAAGAGGTTGTTCTTTGATTAGGTTGTAAATTGACTAACCCACCCGCCCTTTAAAAAGACATCATTTTGTTAGTGATTGCTCTCTTGTAGTTTACTTCCCGAGAGCCGAAATGAAATATATGATTTCTTAGTATATATATAAATTATATATATATATATATATATATATATATATATTTTTTTAAAATGAAATTCGAATTGACAAAAGGAGTTTAGTTTTGTGATTTTTTCAATAGATATGGATTAAATGCATAATTAAAAGGTTCTACCTTTAGTATCGGTACATCATTTTTTATGAATTTTTTTCAGATATTTCCGTAGGCATTTTAAACTTTAAAAAAAAATTTTTCTTGAATAGTTTATTTTACTTATTACACCTTTATAGTCAATTAATTTTCCTGTAAAACAAAATCAAATATGTGAGTCTATATATTAAAATATCAAAGGTTAGTTTTAGTAGCTCAACCCTCATTCCACAATAGGCACTGAAAGATTTTAAAAAGACTTTCAGAAACCACATTAATCCTTGACCCTTCCTTTAAATATATCCTTTCATGCCTTTGCTTGGACTTATTTACATAAGTCATAAGTGATCAACTTGAAAATTTGCTTAAATAAAAAATATCAACTAGAATAGAATGCATATTTGTTTTACATTTTGCCTTAATTTGTTAACATGCCTTCTGAAATTGATAATTGGTTAGATATAATCTAGTCACTACGGCATGTGAGCCAACTCCGGCACCCTACAAGTTTTAATTTGGCCGCCACATGTTTTGTATTAAAAATTGAAAATAACAAATTTCATTCACATAAGAATTCAAGTTTTCAATATCTGATTCACACAAAGTTGTTGTTCCATTGGTAGAGTTACATGAGTAGCCTAAGCCTAAACTATGTTGTTCTAGTCACATGACACCTATGAATGTTAACAGTGGGCCACAGATGATGTTTACATTATCTGCCCGATAGATTGGAAAGTATGAGTGAGGTACTTCACTTTTTGTATTCAAACATGTTCTACTATAATGGCTGAATAAAAAATGTATATTTTATATATTATATAGATCTAGAATATATATTGAATTAACTGTCTTAAGTCTTAAACTACTTAAATTTAAAGACTTAAGACTTAAGTCTTAACTTTAACTTAGTCTTACTCTTTCTTAAGTCAGACTCATGAGACTGTCACTATCATTCAATGTCTATAGTCTATAGTTATACTATAACTGTTATGTTATAGTCTATGAGACTTAACTTTTAACTACTAAAAATAAACTAGTCAGTCTAGAATACTTATAATAATACTCTGTAGAGTCTGTTCTGTAGATCTAGACTAGTCTAGAATATAATAAATAGATTTAAATCTATATAATAGTATATAACTATATAGAATCTAGATTATTCTAGATCTAGGATCTAGTCTAGTACTAATTCTAGTTCCAGTCCAGTCTAACTAAGTTTTAGTTATAAGAAAATTTCACTCACGCCCATCATGCAGGCATGCTCTGGACAATAGAGCTGACCATGTTTAGGTTTAAATCTACAAAATCGTCTCTTTTTTATTAAATAAAACGTACAACTTTCATCAGATCTAGGTTGAGTAGTAACATCCATATCAATATTTTGTCGGGAGTCAGTGAGAGCAACTTAAATCGAAAGCGGAAACGTGTTGAGAAAGATAGACCGATGCGAATTAACTGCTTGTGCTTAACAAAAATCTGATTTAATTTACTTTATATTAAGATCTAATTTATTTTACTTAGTTAGAAAACAAATATTATTATTTTATCTTTTTGAACTGTAGCTGCAACTATTATCTTGCTAAATATGAAATAGGTCTATATATTTTATCCTAATAATATTTTCTGCTGAATCATAAACTCATGGCGGCTATCTATTAAACAGGGAGTCATCGGATTAAAGAAACGTATAGAGAGTCTATATTCTATAAACAATAGAAGTCCATATCTAATTGTTGGCAATCCTTTAAGAGCTTGACTTGACTGACTTAATTAATTCAAAAAATGATCATTACTCTTAAAACGTTGCAACAACAGACCTTCAAAATGGAGGTTTCACCAGAAATTTCGGTAAGACTAAGACTAGAGTAAGAATAATTGTTGTTGAATTTGCTGTTTTAAGTGTTTTTTACAGTTGTCTGAGTTGAAGTTCAAACAAATCAAAATTGACAAACTTTGTTTTGCTGGTCAGTTTCATTCTTGGTTAGATTTTGTAGATCTAGATCTATATTAGATCTATAACTATTATTAGTATAAATATAACTAATATAACTAGATCTAGCACTGAACATTGATAACATTGATTATCATTCATAACATTCACATTGGCTATGGCTATGGGCGCTACACCTGTTACTCAGTGACCGACTCAGAGGACTCAGTACTGTTAGTCTAGATCTAGTTAGTGTTGATTTGTTCCCATTTTTTATAAATTATATGAATAATATATTATTGTGTTATTATTACAAGATGATTATGCCATTAATTTATGATTAATCATTATGGCTAGAACATCTCATTTTTTTTTGAGCTTTCAATAATCAGGGCCACGTTTTGATGATCGCTGCTTAAGCCTAAGACGCCCTAAGTCTTAGGCTAAGACGGCCTAAGACTAAGATACTTTTTAGCCGTGAATTATAAATGTTACTTAATGAAGTGAAACAGCCTGCTCTCTTTCTTCTGCTCTTTCTCTCTGTCTCTTCTTTTCCCTCTCTCTTTCTCTGGAACCCCAAATTTGTTTTCATTTTCATCCTGCATGTCATATTACTCTGACATCTAGTCTTTTGACTTTCAATTGATGTAAAAAGACCCACTTTAAAATATCACCACATGCTATTGGTGTTGCGGCTCAAATCTACGAACATGTTTTTCATTCTAAATAATGAGCGGATATCCCCCAAACAAAAAGTGGATAGCTGTGTATACAATTTACATACTAAGTACTTTCGTTGGTTCTTGCAAATAGAATAATTTTTTTGTGTGTAAATCTTAATAAACATTTAATACAAAGAAGTTTTTTGTTTAGTCATTCAATCCAAATAACAATTTTTAAAAAATAACTGTTATAAAAAAAAACGATTAATAATTCCATTTTCCTTTTTTAGTACATAGATCTAGTATCTAATATCTCTAGATGTTTTTTAGTCCTCATTTTATATCAATTGATTTCTTTTCCTTTATCACTCTTTCTATGCACCATATTTCCCTTCTCTGTTTGTGACTGACGTCATGGTAATGCCGTTGGTCATATATCTCCTTCTTTCCCCTTTCTCTTTAGTCTACATTTAGTGCACACATTATCTGTGGCCCCTCATCATACTCGGTTCATGCAGAGGGGTAGGCTGAAGGTTTTGATTCCATGTTGGGAGAGTGAATAGCATTCCTTTTACTCTGCCTAATTAAAAATTTTCCAATTTATGTCACTAGACCATACAAGGCTATTGGTTAGAGAAGATTCTTCCAATGGTTACTCTTAGTAACAAAACACTACAAGGCTATTGGTTAGACCAGTTGCCAGGCAATCAATATTTCTTGATCACACACACACGTCCGGCTCTAGAGGGAATTATTTTTACGTTACAGCAGTTGATTTTTTATTTATATCGCTTAACCATTCTTTGCAGTCTCTGTACTGACATATTTGTGCAGCCATTTTGTGTTATCATTGTTTTGACAACTGACATTTTTTTTTGCCACATTAATGTTCATTTCGTTGTGTCTTTATTCTGAGAAGAGCGCTTAGTTATTTTTTAGTTACTGAATATCCTAATGTTGTTTAAGTACATAGATTTATTACCTTTTGAAAAATGTTACAAGTGATGTTCTTTTTTTTTTTTAAATTTTTAGGATGAATAAGTATGATTTGCCTATTGGATAAGTTTGATTTATAAATTGTTTACAATATTTGTCTTAGAAATATTCAAATTATTCATAGGTCAAGGAGTTGAAGGAAAAAATTGAAGCTGAAAAGGGTAAAGAATATCCCGCTGGTGGTCAAAAACTAATTTACGCTGGTATGTTTTTTGTCACTATGAGCAGTTTATAGTAGTATATCACTTAATGTAAATAGAAATTTTGTCACTTTTTATACTAATTTTTGTTTTTAAAGGGAAAATTCTTGATGATGCAAAAACAGTTGAGGAATACAAAATCGAGGAAAAAAATTTTGTTGTCATAATGGTGACAAAGGTAAGTAATTTGCCCCCCAAAAAATTCGAGAATTGCAAGGTTACCACCTAATGTAAAATAGTTGGGAATTTATAATTAATGTTCTTTGCTGGGAAAAATTGAATTAAATGCAACTTGGGCACTGCATAATAGTTGGAAAATCTTAATGAAACTTTGTATTATAGTGATATTGTTATTTTTGCTCAGACTTGAATGTATTTCATTACAGAGCCAGATTTTCTAGTCTTTCTATTACTGAATGAAAAGTTCTTTAGAATAAAGTAGTTTTTCTTTCAAACTCTAGTTGTAAAGACTAGATATAGATACTAGATCTAATTTACCCTGTAATTTGCATTGTCTTTCTGTGAATAACATTTCTTACCAAAAGATTCTTGGTTTAAAAAAAAATCATTTGTTTAAATGTCAAATGTGCATTTAGATGTGTTACAAAATTTCATGTCTTTTTGTAATGGTTTGTCATTGTTAGCCAAAAGCACCATTAGCACCAGCAAAAGCACCAGAAGTACCAGCAACAACAGAGTCAACCACTCCAGCACCACCAGTTGCAGCAGCTGCAGCCTCTACCCCTGCCCCAGCTGCACAGCAAGAGTTATCTAGAGGAGACTTAAGTGCTGCTAGTCCTGTGACACCAAGGTAATGTTTCAAAAATTCATAATTTAATGTTATATTTTAGTGCATCAAATGCAAGGTATTCAGGAGCAGAATTAAGAAGTAATTTTCATTTCTCAAATTTTTTTTTAATGTATGAAGCTTTGCTGGAACCTTTATTAAAATATTACTTTGTTACGCAAAATTTTAAATAAAATATTCAATGAAATCAGCGTAGCTAGAAATGGGAACCTCGACTGTTCATTTATATATTTATGAATACCTATGGTCAAGATAGGGTTGCATAAAAAAGAAAAGTTACAAATGCTGACCAAAGATATTGGTTGTTGTTTGTTTGCTTTATGTTTCGGCTTACATCCTAGCCCAAACCTCTGCAGGATGGCCACATTAATGTGTCAGGGTTTGAAACCTGTACCATTGAGTCCAGAATGCCTACCACTGGACCAGGCACCCTGTCACGATCTTTGATCATCGATTAGAAAAAAATTCTTAAGATTTTTCATGTAATTTCATAAAATAAATGTAATTTGAACAATAAATGTTCTCCTTTCTGAACAGTTCAGCACCAGTTTCTGAAACTGCTCCATCTGCTCCTACTGCCGCAGTTTCTGAAGCCAGAGGAAACACCCTTCAGTTTGCTGAAAGCAATCTAGTCACAGGCCAAGCATATGAGAACATGGTGCAACAGTTGATGATGATGGGTTTTGAGAGAGAGAATGTTGTTAGGGCTCTGAGAGCAAGCTTTAACAACCCAGACAGGGCTGTTGAGTACCTTTTAGGGGTGAGCTGAGAATTTTCTTTTTAAATGTACTTCATACAACTATTTCCTTAGTTTATTTTATTGTGTTATATAATGTTGATTTTGCTTTTTATGTCATTGTCAAAAATAAAAACTATAGCATTACCATATAAAGTACACCAGAAAAATAGTATGCACATTATTTTCTATTAAGAACATTTTTTCAATCTATACTTGTACTTTAATATTTCATAGTTATTTTGAAGCTTTCTTTAAGTCCTGGTCAAACTGTATTGTTATCATTGCAGTTTGTATTGTAATGTTGTTATTTAGACTCGTAGGTATATCAGACTTTTTATTTGAGTCAGTCCCCTTACGCTAAATGATTTGACTATTTGTTTCTAATTTAAGTCATTAACTTTTACATACATATATTAACCCTTTTATGTATTAATATTTAGCTTATAGCATGATTAAAATTTTTTCTTTTTAAATAAACTTAGGGTATCCCTGAACCACATGGAGGAGAAGAAGGAATTGGGGGTCATCAACCTTCTCGTCCAACAGACGCTAGTGAGTCGAATGTTTCTATGGCATCCAATCCTTCATCTGATACAACAGGCTCATCTCAGTCAGGTAAAATTTTTCCTTAAAACAATTACACATGCTCAGTGAAATAATAAACAGAAATACTCTCTCATAGTGAGTGATTTTTTATTTACTTCCTTAAATTTGATGAGTATTAAAAAACAACAAACTGGTACTCAAGTTATGAATGATAAATTGAAATTTAATTTCCTTGAGCTTAATTTATATGTATAAAACTAACTCTGACATTGATTCTAGCAGCCTCCACTCTTTTGCAAACCACTTTCATGTTTCATTATGTAAATTGGAATTAATGTTTTTATATATTATCATACTTTGTTTCAGATGACCCCTTGGCATTTTTACGAACTCAGCCTCAGTTTCAAAGAATGAGACAAGCAATTCAAGAAAATCCTCAGCTATTACCTGCACTTCTACAACAGATTGGCCAAAATAACCCTCCACTTCTGCAGGTTCAAAATTTTATTATTTTTTAACTCTTATAGTCTTTAAGTTTTTTGTTTTTTTTCGGAGCCATTAATTTTAACCTATTTAATCAGCAGTCCGGGTTTTATACTTACGTATGCTCATTGTGCCTGAGAATGTCTTTATGTTAAAGGGTTCCTATATTCTTATCCTTTTACTTGGTGTGGCTGGGGCTTTTAAAAAATTTAATATATATTACAAAACTGAAATTTAAGATTAATATTTACTTTTTAAAAATGTTTTAAAATCAACACCATCTACAAATGGGGTTGACTTAAAATGTATTTATAAAATTTGCTATAAAAATATTGTGTACTAAAAAAAAAAAAATATTTGACCTAATTTAACACTACTTCATTAGGAAAAGAATGTTGTTGTTTTTTTAGAATGATGTAATATGTGTCATTTAATTTAATCCAGCATATTCACTTTTGACAGATTATAAGCCAAAATCAAGAACGCTTTGTGCAGATGTTGAATGAGCCAGAAGATGGTTCTGATCAAGAAAGTGGACAGGGTGCAGGAGGAACAAACCCTCCTCCTGGGTCTGGATTTATCAATGTTACCCCAGAAGAAAAACAAGCTATTGATAGAGTGAGTACTTTTTTTTAAAAAATTTCTTACGATTAGGTCAGATTTCTCCTTGTTATGATAAAAAGGCAATGTTTCTACAAAAGCCATGTGTCTCAACTAGGGTTGCACTGGAGTTTAGCTGTGGCTGAAAATCAGGTCATTTTTCACTATCATGCCATATTAGGTTCTCTCTCTATCTCTCTCCCCCCCCCCCCCCTCCTTCCCAATTGTCTAGTCCATCTCATTGAGTTTATAAACAGGTGACCACATTAAGACAAACATGTTGACACACTCTAGATGTTACAAGGAAACGAGTTTGCTTACTTGGAGATAAATATCAATTAGGGGGCTGGAATTAAAAAAATAATATGAATAAAGGTATGTTATTTAGAAGTTTTTCAGAATGTTCAGTAACATGGTTTATTTACAAGTCATGTAGGTATCCGGTTCTGAGCGGATATCATATTTTACCATCTGGCTCTGGCCGATTATAAAACAGTACTACCCAAGTCTGGACTCCCATTGTGCATGTTTCTTTATTCTCTGTGTAGGTGTACTGTAGACAACTCTTCCTCAATAGGCTCCAGTATTGAGATATTTTATTAGAGCACACTTTAGTGCTTTATTAGTTAATTTGATTTTGAATATAATTATAATTTGAATATAATTAATTAGTAAACCAGTTGAAATGGCCTTAATATTTTGTTACATAAACTATAAACAAAACTATCACTAATGAAAATATGCACATTTAAATTAGACCAATAGAAAACTATTAATGTATTCAACGCTGAAAGATGTACCTTTTTGGGGAGGGGAAATTTGTCTCAAAATTTCATTAAATATCTCATTATTTTCAATTTTTTTTTTCAGTTAAAGGCGTTAGGTTTCTCAGAACCTATGTGCATTCAAGCATATTTTGCATGTGATAAGAATGAGGATTTAGCTGCTAACTTTTTATTGTCTCAAAATTTTGACGACGATGACCCCTTGAGTTGATTTGCTTGATAGAGGCATTAAAAAGAGAAGACCTGCAGATTTAATAATTAACTAGGCATTTATCTTGTCAATGTCTTGATTTGTTTTTCTAAAATCATGTGTTACAAATAATAAGCATTGAAAAAAATATCAAAAATGTGTTTTCTTTTTTTTTTTTTTTTTTTCCTTAAAATCTATATACAGAAGTTTAAGATTGAATTCAAAGTCATATAGAGATATACTTAGTTAACTTATTCTTTTAACCTTCCATACAAATAATAAGGTTTGTTGCTCGTAAGATGTATGATTCTCTGCTAAAATCTTTCAGTAGTATATGAAATTGTGTTATTTATTAATAAATCTGCACGGGCTTTCTTTTTTTTTTTTTTTTTTTTTTTTTTTAAAGTAAGTGTTTTCTAACAGTAAATATCTGCTATATTGAATTCATTTTTTTTTTTATTTTACCTACTGGTATGGCAATTTGAGAAACTTTTTCGTTAGTCCCTTGGAAGAGGATTAAACACCTGGCCTTTATTCTATACCAAGCTGTCTGATTCATGTATTGTGTTCTTGCTATCTTACATGAGTGTGTGTGTGTGTGTCTATTGCTGTCATGGCCTTGCAGTCATCATTTTTTTATTAATTTTGTTTTAGATGATTGCCTAGTGATGTGTGGGTTGTGAATGTGTGGTCTACATCTCAGTGATATAACTTTGGTATGTGAATGATAGTTGACTTGTTTCAATTGTGGAAGTAAACACCAGTTTTATTTTTTCCCAATTCTCTTTTTATCGAGATTATTGTACCATTGTTTTAATTTTCAAGTGAATATATGATGACGGTCCACTAAAGGATACTGAAGTTGGAAAATCTCTTTTATTTTTGTTTGAAATTATAATATTATGCAATTATTTACTAACCAAATTTTTTTAATCTAATAGTTCTGAAAAAAAAAAATTGCTTTGAGGCTTAGCCTAGTGTCAGATGTTTAGCTAATTGACCACATTTTACTTAGCATATGTAAAATGTTTACCTAAATAAGCACATTTTATTATTTCTAAAGTGAAGTAGATTTCATTGTTATGGTGGAAAATTTTTGGAAATTGTTATCTTAAAACAACCATTTTATGTCTGGAAATTACTTTGACAAGTATCTACATTTTTCTGCTATTTGTAAGATCAAGGGTTTGGGTGGTACTCTTTTTTTTTTAATCATTGTAAATATACAAGTAATTCAATATCATTTTTCCACAACTTCAGTGTCATTTCATGGGTCTTCATTAGATATCACTTTATCAGCCTTGATAAAAGATTTAATATCCTAATGTTTGTTTGTTCCCTAATAGTAATGTCATAAAGTAGCTGGTTTCATTTATTACCTATAATTCACAATGTATACAAGTATTAGCCATCATACATCTTATTATTCTTAGAATGTTTTTATTATAAATCAACTATTGAAACAAATTCAAGTAGCCCAGTAGAATTGGAATAACCTGCCGTGTTCCTGTCTGCCTCCTTTTTAAAAAAAAATATTGACCGCTCTACAATTGAACAGATAGCATGTTTCCTCTGTACATTTAATTCTAAAGAAAGAAATAAGTGTTTGGAGATTGCATTGAGTTTTGAGAGGTTTCTTCCTGTTGGTCATTTTGCATATATTTTGTTTAGTTGTTAATTTTTTTCCTTGCTTTAATTGCCATAATACAAGAGTTGAAAGGAAAAAAAAGAACACCAAAAAAAATACCCAACTAGTCCTAAATTCTTGTGCTTTATTGTGGTATTAATATGTGATTTGTTTTGTTGCAACTCTGGCTCAGTTACTTAATTGAATATATATATATAAAAGAAATGCCTAAATTTATGGATCACAACAATTAAGCAAAGTATAAACAGGAAATAATTGTTTTAAAAATACACATTTTATTACACATCCTACTTGTATCATATAAAAAAAATGTTTGGGTAAACAAAGGGAAAAAAATCATTATTAAGGGCTTACGCCTTGACTAAATAGATAGTAATGAA
The DNA here is from genome assembly GCF_947242115.1 of Biomphalaria glabrata. Lineage (NCBI taxonomy): Eukaryota > Metazoa > Mollusca > Gastropoda > Planorbidae > Biomphalaria > Biomphalaria glabrata. Next base: position 41,613,780 of record NC_074715.1, read on the forward strand.
ATGGACTATACATTGATAACTTGAATGTGACTAAAAAGAAGTGTTAATATAATTATATCAACATAGGTATTTTATTTCTAAATTATATAACAATATCAGGAAAACAATTATGAAGAAAGAAAATTGATTAAAACATACTTAAAGCTTTATTAAAGCAAGAAACATTGATGATTTAGTTCTGACTACATGACATGGGTGAAGAGATGTATTCTGGAAGGGAGCTACTTGATAGGAGTGAAAAGATGTATGCTGGAGGCAAACTAACTCATTGTATGGCCATAACAACATTTCTTTGTGACAGGACATCAAGTTCTCAGGTCACAGCTGTGCAAAGCTATGCTATTGCATACTCACATGCAAACAGTTAGACAAAATTTTCTCCTTAGACAATCAGCAACAATGAATTTATACCAGGAAATCACTGACACATACTTAAAAAACATATTCATGTATATTACATCTGAAAGGATAATTATCTTTGTGGTAAACATTGGTCACATATGAAATAATTCAATTCTAGATGATGCCATTGTTATTAAGTTTAATAGTGCTGTTAAGAATATTTTTAAGCTAGATACTCTTGTAAAATAAACTTAGCATCCATTAACAATTATCTTTTTCCAAATAGCCTTAGAAAATGATTATTTCATGTTGGCAATTTACTCAAGGAATGTAGCAAGATCGGTTCATTTACACTTGACATGTATGACTTAATAGGCAAGATTAGGAAATTGATAATCCAAAGAAAAATTAAATATATATTTTTTTGCTTCAAATGAATTCACAACCATATATTAAATCACAGAGGAAAGGATAAGGATGACAGCCTGATGTCAAAAGTCACATTTATGAAGGTATCTTAAAAAAAAAAAAAGAGCCATAAGTTTTTTTTTTTGTGACTGGTGATACCGGTACCAAAGTTTCACAGAAATTAGATTTTCTCATATACAAAACAAGTATACTTTTTTCTTTTACATTTAAAAACAAAACAAAAAAAATTCTTGGCATTATATAAATAGAGAAGAATAAAAAGTTAAAAACAAAAACAGTATAAATATTTTCATATAAAATGAAATGTATTATTAGGGTATTTACAAGGGCAGTTAGACTTTCTAAAAAAATTTTTTGTGAAAAAAAAAAAAGAATTCATAATAAGAAATCACAGTTCAATCCAATCAATTTAAAAAGATACTGATACAAGGGATCAGATAAAGGTGCACACATTTCATGACTTTTTATTGTAATGTTCACAATGTTTAATAATAATAATAACTCAACTCTTGTGTCTAGTACAATTTTTGTATGTTATTTCTCCCACACCCTTTCTAGGATCAAGTAAAAACTTTACACAATTATTAGTTGAACTTATCAAAAAATAATGAATCAATGAGAAAAAAATTAATTGGTAATTAATTATTTTTTTTGGTATTGAAAAAGGAAATAAATGCTAATTATTGAGAGATGTTGCTGTCTATGTGGAGTTATTTTTTACACATTTTTTCTACCAATTCCATTTCGAATCAAGTTGAAATTTTGCACAATTATTCGTAGTTGATGACAATACATGAATCAATAAAAAAAAATTAAAACTAATTAGTTAATCAATTTTTTTCAATTTTTTTTTTCAGTTAATACAAATCACAGAAGAAAACTTGTACACATTAAAAACAATTGTTCTAATTTTACTTAACTACCCGGTATAATCTAAATTTCTTCAACCTATAAATGGAATGTTTTTCCTTAAAATATATTTGTATCATGTATTTAAAAAATAACCAAACAACATATGACACATCTCATTCAATGTAATAAAAATATGACTACAAAACCAAATTTTTATCCAGAAATTGTCTTGGTCTCATACAATCTTTGAAAGCAACATTTCAAATGGTTAACAAAACAAAAGACAGCAGTGGACATTCACATCACTGGTTATCTTTCGGAAAGTACACTGATATATAAAAAAAATACATTAGTCAATCTTACACTTGCCATTTCATCAAAATAGTTCTCTTACGAATGTTTGCAGTCCGTAATGATTAGAATGAATGTCTTATACATGGTTATAGGATAAATAATTGAATATTGCCTTCTGGAATAGACATGTTTACTCAACAATGCCATATTATCAGCTGATCATGAGAGGCAGTACAGCTGTCTAACAGTAATACCAGCTTATTATCTCTATTAACGAAAAAAAGCACACTTATGCAACATGGAATGAAGTACTACTGGCACTGGAGCTAGTTTCAAATCAAGGATGACCTCAAAACACACAGCAGCCAACATTGAATATAATTTTGTTTTATACATAACATGATAATGAGACCAAAACATACAAACATTTCCATACAAATTGGATCATGGGATGAAATATCATTCATAATACAAGCAGTCTGAGTAAAATGTTTGATCAATTACTTTAACTTTACATATGATGTTTTAAAAAATAAAGCAAAACAAAATTTTTCCTTTGTTGATTAGCAAGCTAAATGGATGAAATTCTAATTTCAATTTGAAGCTTGATAATATTCAAATAATTATTTAAACTCTAGCTGCCTGACCTATAATTTTTCTTAGAAATTTTTCGAATCAGCCTATGTGAAATACTTTTTAAAAATCATTATTCAAAGCATAATAACTAAGCATACCACAACTGATACAGTTGTTTTTCACCATCTGACAAGCACATTCTTCTTACTATTTCACAGTACAGCATTATCAATTTAACAAACAGCTCTTTTCTCTCTATATATATTTATTTATGTATAAATCCATGCCTTTTAATATATTCTGAAGCTGTAAACTAGGAATTTTTTTTCTCAAATATTTGTTAAAAAAAAACTTAAGACAAAATAAACCTGCTTTATTTCTTTAGAGATATTTTCATATCAATAAGTATACACCAGTCATAATTTAAATCCAATTATTTGTATATACAGGAATAGTTCTATGCTGCAGTCTAAGATGTACATTGATTAGTTTTTATTTACTATGAATACTAATAGTGATAGAGATCTCAACAATAGGATATACAATAATGATTGTAAAAAAATTAGATAAAAATCTAGTCAGTAGCCAGTGTCATTGCCTGCTGGATGTCATGTCGCCAGCATCTGATTTGATGGTATCATTTCTGGAACTGTCCATCTGCTGGCCCTGATGTGATGTCTGGTGGGGTGAGTCTCCTGTTTCTACTGAAATGATTGTATCTGCTGTGGGTGACTTTGAGGTGCCAGTACCTAAGAACAAAAAGGGATCATTATAATGTCATTAAAATATTGTACATGGAATGTTATAGATCTTTCCACATTATTATCTTGCTTGAAAGGCATGTATTTCTAATTGAGTTTTTACTAAAGAAAACTATGTTACATATGTAAAGAATGTTCAGACAATTTACCCTTTGAATAAAAAGCTTTAATTTAATATTACTGTAAATATTGCTAAGATAAAAATAATATTTAGGAAAAAAAACTGTATTGAATATTTTACAAAATTATTAAACTGTGAATCTGTGAAATAAAAAAAAAAAGACATTTGACATGGTATTATAATGTAAATAAAATTTAAAGATGTCACATTTATAAGTACACTGTATTGAAATAGATTTAGCATAAATCATTATTGTTACTATGTTCAATATGAAAACAGGAATAGGTAGAAAAGTATTAGAGATTACTCATATTAGGTAAAAAAGTAAAGATCTAGAGGTTTTAGCCTCAGTATTCATGAACAAATGTTGGATCATAATAAAAACAAACAAACAAAAAAAAAAAAACAACTATTAAATGTAATTATTTAAAAAATCTTGTTGTATTGTAAGCTGTTAGTCAAGATTTAGCTATGTGAACTAAATAAGATAAGATATTATATGATAATTTTAATGGACTAAATGAATGGAAATTTAGTTTGACTGCAAATGTCCACCTCAGCTTTACAATAACAATAACAATATAGATCCAAACGCATATATGTAACATATGCATAAACACACTCATGGCCAGCACTTTATGAATTAGCCTCTATGTACTTCTTGGTGACAACAAGTGATCTTGAAACACTGAAAGTGGAATAAAGGAATTTAAAAACCTTTCTTTTCTAGCCTTAAGGAGAGGAGGTGACCACTTCGTCCAGATGTAACTGTGGTTTAAATGAGTGCAGATTGAATTTTGTGTGTGTTTCAAGAAGGCAGCTATATAACAGCAATAGGAAGACTGTGTACATAAATGCTCAATAAAATGTTACATTTACTCTAGAATACTGAGGTGACAGAGTTAAGAACATGTATACACTGGCTGCTTTCAACATGCTAGTAACATACTTCTGTTCCATTCAATCAACAAACAACTTACTACTGTTTCCTACATGCTAGTAACTTACTTCTGTTCCATTCAATCAACAAACAGCTTGTTACTGTTTCCAACATGCAAGTAACATACTTCTGTTCCATTCAATCAACAAACAACTTACTACTGCTTCCTTCATAGTCCCATATCTCCAGTAGATAGCGTAGCACCTCAATATGTTTTCTGAAATCTAGTAGGGGATCTGGGTTCGAACTTGGGGCAGGACACAGAAGTACAGGTCCAAAGCAAATGGCCAGATTATCTATTGGCATTTTGTTCTTGTCACAATGTGCTGCCACTCTGCGTAAGTGATTGAGAAGAAGTGCCATTGTATCCTAGTTTTTAAAAGAAAAAAAATATAGTTTTATAAAATACATGAAGCAAGAAAATAAAATAGATTATTGCTAAAATAATGCAAGTGTAAATATTATATATAGTAGGGGTGCACTGGATAGTCTCCCCGGCTCCGGCTTCTGCCATCTATTTGGCCTTTTTTCATTATTTGGCCATATTCGGCTCCGGTCGAATATCACTGCCGGATAGTTGGCAGAATAGTAAAAAGTACACCTATTTAATATGCATAAAGTGGACCTCGTTCCATTAATGTCTGTTATAGAATGTATTAATGTTAATATTACAACACAATAATGTGCTTAAAAATAGGACCTATATGAATATGCACCAAACATCTTTTATTATAAAGACAAGGAGTGTTAATTATAAATAGAAATGAAACTTTACATTATAACTGCGCTTTACATACAGAGCAGCAATGGCTGGCAAATTTTTTTTCATTTTGTCATGACCATTGAGAAGGTTAGTTAACATGTTAAGATGTTATATTCCTTGACTTTGTCACGCTGACAAGACGTCTGTCTAGTTGTGCGGGTATATCTCCAGAGGTAGAGATGAACAACTCCCACCCCCTTTTTATTTTAGTACACAACATTGAGTTTATTGATAGACAGGTGACCACAAGTCAAATACTATGAACATAGGTTTAATGTCAGCATATTGACACTCTCTAGAGGTCACACCTTACGAAGGAACTGAATTTTGTTTACTTGGTAGTAAATCTTTAGTAGGGAGCTGGACTCCAAGACACACCTCTACACGGGTAACCAGGTACATCTCCGGAGGTAGAGATGAACAACTCCTACCCCCTTTAATTTGTTTAGTCCATCACATTGAGTTCATTGATAGACAAGTGAGATACGATGGACGTAGGCACTCTCTAAAGGTCACACAATGGAACTAAGTGTTTGTTTACTTGGTAATAAGTCTTAATTAGGGGGCTGGACTTCAAGCTACACCCCTACACGGGTAACCGGACAATGAGTTTGTTTATTTAGAGAAAAATCTCAATCACTTGTCTGGACTAGAGGCCACACCTCTTCACGTGTGCCGAGTTACTTGGATATAAATCTCAATTAGTTAGCTGGACTAAAGATCACACACCTAATCGAGTGACCCTTTGCTACATAGAACACAAACCGCGAGATTTCATAGCCCAGTAAGCCAGTAGCTAATTATTTTGTAGAAAAAAGTACAAGGCTCAGATTTGTGTATATTTGTAGGTATATGTATATGTAGGTATCCGGCTCCGGCTTAATATCAAATTTTTATTTTTCGGCAATATTAGGCTCCAGCTGAATATCAAAAAGTACTATCCGGTGCACCCCTAATATATAGGGTATGTTAAAGAAGATAATATATATCTACTATCTATGACTATGTTTAGTGCAGCTATACACTTCTTACCTGATTAGCAGAGGGAAGGCACTCTAAAATACTGAGCATGAGTTTTGCGCTCCCCTCCGGGTCACATGGTAAGCGCACACTTAGTGCATCTAGAAGCATCTGATACAAGGCGTTAGTAAACAGTGGCTCTGGTAACTCACGTAAATAATCTTTGAGAACACCTGTAAAAACACGAGAAACAAAATGAGGGCTCGAATTGGGTGTCCAGAAAATGGAACTGCATACCTTACACCTCAGCCTTTCAAGTACGAAAATGGCCTATCTATCGGCATGTTTACTATAAAGTAATTTTGGTGTTTTACTTCACATTTACACAGTTGTCTACTAACCTTAACCTCAATAATCAAAACACTAACGACAGAAATACATTTAAATAAGAGCCCTTAAGGGTTCAGTCTAGGGTCCCAAACATAGCCCTCATGAGGAGCCCTTGCAAAATTGTTTTGCGCATAATAAGCAATCTTTTGAGAAGAGAATAGGAGCAACAAAAGGTCCACTAAGTGTCCATTTAACTACAATTTACTAGTGTGGCTTCTCCACATCTCCCCTCCCCCCCCCCCACACACACATCCAGCATAAGAAACTTTACTATGTAGTATGCTTTGTAAATATTTTACAAAATAAATTTAAAAAAGAAATAAAACTGAAGGAACAAAATAAGAATTGGGCTACACATTGAAACGAACAAAAAAACAAACAAAAAACAACAACAACAAACGTAGGTAGTAGCCTACTACTAGTAGGCCTATATTTGAAGAGTAAGACACATTTAGAAGGTTCATTTTTTAAATATTCTTATGAAGCCAGATTACATTAAACAGGAGTCAACGATTTATTTAAGTAAAAACAGCTAGACTATAAACCATTCAAATTTCAAGTCACACAGCATGAAGGCTTGAAATATTGCATAATAGATCGATATGTCATGAGCTGGCAAATAAATCCACATACGATTTTCATTAAAAAAAATTCTCTCTCTCTCTCTCTCTCTGTAATGTCCTCCTAACTCTTAAAAAAACCCAACTCCTCCGCGTAGACGCCGACACCATGTAGTGCCGGTATCAAGCCTGGTGGATTTGTTAAGGCCTTTCAAAATGTCTAATAGTAGGCCAATTGCCAAGTCGATGGTTCTTCTTCTTCGTGATTGTGCTAAGATCATTGGAACTCGAGAAAAATTGAAGCCGGCCTCCATCTGCCTTTTTGAAATTCTCTAAACAAATTTCTGTCTGGAAAAGATCCAAGCAGATGTACATTTTTACATCCCTAGAGGCTCACGTTGAAAGCTAGGCGGAAGGTCGAGCACACCGGGGAAAATCCCCATATTCATTTTCTGTACTACATCAGCCGATGATCAGCCGTGCAAGAGTGGCCATAAAAACGTCCCCTTGTATGGATATCGACATGTTTGGTGGGGCTTTCTTCCATTTCACCAGTGCAAAAAACTCGGTCCTTAGAACTTAGGTACTCCAACAGAGGTTCTGTTGCAACAAACTCGGTCCTTAGGACTTAGGTACTCCAACAGAGATTCTGTTTTGCTTCCCTAGTGGCCTTATCATTTCCTCTAACGAATGTTTCCACCCGAGGGCCACGCCGAGGATGAGAAGTATTGCCCGGGCGACAGCTTTAAAAAAAAACATTCTTTATTTTTTGGTAACAAAATTTTAAGGATGAATTAAATATATCTGATGGTCATATTAACTTAGAAAGTCTTCGCTCTTAAGGAGATTTGCGATGAGATACTTTTCCATTTAAAGTCAGCCCTATTTAGTGTGACTCACACCTTTCTTTCTTCAAATAGGTTCGTATTTATTTCTTCCATCTATATCTAAGTTACAAACAAATCTTGACATAACATATCGTATCTTATCTTACAGACATTTCTTCTAATAAGAAGATAATTGCGTCCTACGCATTTCATTGTCAATCTAGTCTTTTTCTGGCTGCTTCAGGCAAGCCATCCCATGCTCTAGCATGGCACTAGAGAAGAAGGAGCAATTGTGTGAAATTGTCTTAGCATTTGGAATAAGAAATGTGCCTTATCTCTCTTTTTTTTTTTTTTACCTATCCCTTAGTCCAGGGGTGGGCAAATTACGGCCCGCGGGCCACATGCGGCCCGCCGAGGTGTTTTATGTGGCCCGCCGACACCTACAGAAATCAGGTGTGCCCACAGTATATAGATATAAAAATGCAAATATTAAAAACAATATCTATATAAATTATTGAAACTGTCTCATAAAAAGTTTTAAGTAAACGAAGATTATGCTTATTGGCTATACATCAATACACTCAATTTAGGACACAATGTTTGAGTGTTGGGTAGGCTTGGAACAAGATGGCAAATGTAACAATTGAAGGAGCTTGATCTTTGACTGAGAACCATAAACTTTAAACAATATAGTTTGCACAAAGCTGCATATAATTTAACGTTCAATAAGGGATGAAATGTAAATAATAAAAGTTACTAAAGGTAGGGGGAGTTAACCACGGGTAGCTCTGATTTATGAATAAATAATCCAATGTATCCTCCAGCCTTGCAAGGGCAAGGCAAATGAGAAGAATATAAAATCTCAAGGATGAAACAGTTATGTTACTTGAAGGACATTGACTGTGACTTTGTTACCAATATTTCTAATGAAGAGTGGAAGAAATTTCATGTTTTGTATAATCTACATTGCAATTGATTGTTTACATATGAAATGTAAATGCATTTAAAATCTCTTCAAACAGGACTCGCACATTTCAACAGGCAAGCAAAAAAATATAGTTTTTGTCGTTTTCCTTTGCTGAAAGGTGAAACTATCTTTAGTGAAATGATTAAAAGCACAACACTTATTAAGAGAAGCCGATTCAGCTCCAGAGGACATAACTCAAAGCAAAGAGAAGTTCCAGTCAGCACTACCATGGGAGTTTCATGGGTGCCAGAAGCTGTATTTCCACACTTAAAAAAACCTTGCTGCCGTTCACTCAATTTGGGTACACATACATCTGTTCTTCTTCTTCGTTCTCATTTTACATGTTGGAGGGTTCAGATCAGTAATCCTATATCTGAGATGAACCGCGTTGTGGTTTCCAGATCAGGCAGCTCTCCCAATAGTCTTTGGAGAGTCTTGTTTGGGTCCCTTGATTTAGTATGCACCATTGAAGGACATGGTCAGCATTCTCTGGTGATGGAGGCTTCGATCCTCCCGACATTTAACTTCCAGAACATAACTTGTTTCATTCAGTGGGCAAGCATTTTTTGTGGAAACTAAACAAGTATAATCACTGGTCAATGTTGAATGACTGTAATTTGACAGCATTCAAAGACAGGGGTAACAACTAGTAAGATAGTTTCACGGTTAAGAAACATTATGCACGAGTGTAAGAAGTAAAATACTGCACATTAAGTACAACTGTATATTTGTGGGTATATTGTGATATAAAAAGACTACAGCAATTTAAAAAAATCGTAATACAGTGTATATATGAATTAAAAGACATTCTAAACAGCAAGCGTATCTTTCTAAGATATATATATATGCGGCCCGCCATTACCAAACTTTTTTAAATGCGGCCCTCGATAAAAAAATGTTGCCCACCCCTGCCTTAGTCTGTTGGACCGTTGGGGCACCATGCAAGATTCGTCGACCGTCTTTTTCCATTCCTCCCTGTCTTTTGCCTTGTTTAGAACCTCTTTCAAGAGCAGGCCCGTCTATTCTTTTATATTGTCCTCCCATCGCTTTCTCTGTCTGCCTCTTCTTTTTCTTCCTGGTACTGTTCCCTGAAGAAAGGTCTCTGTGAGCCCCAAAGATCTTGTAATATGGCCATAGACTTTAAGTTTGCGTTTTTATTTTTTTACTCTAATTAGCAGGTCATCAAGGGGTCCGATCACTGTAGTAACCCTGTCTCTAATCTCTTGGTATGTGATGCGGTCTCTGAATGTGATACCTAGGATCCTTCTGTAGCATCTCAATTCAATTGCTAGAATCCTCCTCTCTAGCTCTGCAGTCAGCGTCGAAGACTCACAAGCATATAAAAATGTGGCCATGACCAGGGAGCGCATCTCAGTCTGATTTTGGTGCCAATGGCTAAGCCTTTGTCTTTCCATATTATTTTAAGTGTTGAAGGAGCTGCTGTGGACTGTGCTATTCGGGCCAATAGTTCAGGTTTCGTTCCCTCATCTGAGACAATAGCACCGAGGTATTTGAAGCTGCTAACACTAGTCAGCTTTTCACCTCCAATACTGATGCCCCTTTTAAAGCCCTGTTGGCTATTGGTCAAAATTTGTTTTTTTTCGGCATTTATTTGCATGCCATATGCTGCGGAAGTCTTGTCAATGCGCATCACCAGGTCAGCTAGTTCTTCTTCTGTCCATGCTAGGCCATCAATGTCATCTGCGAAGCGCAAGTTAGTAATTCTTCTTCCGCCAATCTCTCTACAACTAACAATACATAATCCCCTTTCTATATCACCTAGGAAACACACACATACATACACACACATTCCATAACAACGCTATTGGAGCTTTTCACAATAAACTGAACAATGTCAAGGTCTCTAAAGTGACCTTCAAAATTACAAACTAAATAAAAGTTACTAACAGAAGAGCTTAAAAAACTTGATTCTGCAGTATTAAAATGTGCTCAGTTGTAAACATCCAACTTATTAAAAAAACATAGCTTAGCAGCACTTCCTTTATTTTGTACACCGGATGCACCTAAACGCTTACTATTTATAGGTTTTCCGCCTTGTATGAAAATTTTAATGGGTTCAACTAAATAAAAGCTACAAAGGGAAGAGCATAGAAGATTTGATTCTACTGTGTTAAAAAGTGCACGATAATTAATCCTAAGGTTAAAAAAACAACATGGTGTCTCAGCACTTTTCTTATTCCGTACACCGGACAGGGCCGGTCTTTAGTAGCACAGGACTAAAAGAGAAAGAGAGTAAAAATTGCGAAGCTTGGATACGATCTCACACACAGTAAAGCACTACTCTTATCTCTTGTCTCTTCTATGGAAACTGGGATACGATTCTCACACACAGTAGAGCACTACTCTTATCTCTTGTCTCTTCTATGGAAACTGGGATACGATCTCACACACAGTAGAGCACTACTCTTATCTCTTGTCTCTTCTATAGAAACTGGGATACGATCTCACACACAGTAGACCACTACTCTTATCTCTTGTCTCTTCTATGGAAACTGGGATAAATGAAATACAAGTCCATTTAGATATAGACACAGGCAGGGTTTTAATAAATTGCTTACTTTTATTTTTTCGCTGTTTCTTATTTATTTATTTTTTTGTTTCTTATTTTTTCAATTTTATTTAAGGCCCACCAAATCACTTCCTCTAGGGCCACCAAATCACTTCCTCTAGGGCCACCAAATCACTTCCTCTAGGGCCACCAAATCACTTCCTCTAGGGCCACCAAATCACTTCCTCTAGGGCCACCAAATCACTTCCTCTAGGGCCACCAAATCACTTCCTCTAGGGCCTCCCATTATTCAATGTCGGCCCAGCACTGGATACACAAAAAAGCTTTCTAGTTATGACTTTGCCTCTAGGCCTCTATATATATGAGAATTTCCAATAGTACGTTTGAATCACAGACTATATATATATATAGAGAGAGAGAGTCTATGGTTTGAATATGTTCTAATACTTGATGTAGGCACGAACATTTAACTTCACGAGAATAGAAAATAGTTGCTGAATTTATTATGCAGAAAACAAACAAGACCGTAGAGCTACCTGTTAAAGAGAATGACTCTTACCTATCAAAGTAAATTAATGATACCTGTCAAAGTAAATTAATGATACATTTCAAAGTAAATTAGTGTTACCTGTTATGACGTGAATGTCCGAAACATTCTCCGGTGACAAATCAACCGATAAAGCGTCAGCCTCGAACGCCTCTCTGAGCATTGTCTTTCTCCTGGCACTTCCGCAGAGACGATAAATTCCGACAGTCTCTAAGCCCCGCCTCTCTACTTCCTGAACACACTTGTGAACAATAAGTGGAACATTGAGCCCTGAGTTCTCCCTCAAAATGATCGATTCTAGCTCGGCGCCAAACAGAGCATTTTTCTTTATCGAAGGTAAGCGTTGGAGCGATATGGCTGGCTCTTTATAGAGCAGAGTCACAAAAAGAATCCCTTTCGGCTCCAGTTTGATGGCCACATATCTCTTATGACCACTGCTGACGTAACTGGGCAGCAATATAGATCCATGGAAGCAAAGCCTGTGTTTATAGTTGGGGTCCCAATGATAGATGAGGAAGGACACTTCCTTCGAATCTTCTAAATCCACATCGAACGCCTCGTCCCAGTCGAAGTTGATTGCTCCAGTTCTAATCATAGTCCTGGCTTTGTTGAGGGAGTCCACTGCAACGACACAGTAAAGATCACGCAAGCTTGTTTTGGAAGATTTTAGGCCTTGACCGGACATGATATGGATGCTGAGGAGCCCGTCTAGCCCACCGGACCGTGTCAGCTCCACTCGCTTCCGCATGTCCGCTTTGTAGGGCTCGAATTCGCTGTATGGTATGTGAAGGGGCTTCCGGGTGAGCTGCAGATCTCGGAGCCTCCCCGACGACGCCCTAGGTGATGAAGGCGTGGACGTCTCGCCGTGTTTCGTTAGCTGCATGGAAGTTTGTGAGGTAGATAACGGCAGACCTCCAGCGAGTGACAGTGACCCGACGCCTCCGATGGCCCCACCACTAGACAGAGCCCTTCCGGAAAGGTCTGGATGCGATTCGTGCTGATAAGTGCTGTAGAGAAAAGGCGGCGTATCGGCGCTAGGAAGGCGGGATAGACGAGGTGGAAGAGCAGGGGTCTGCGTGGAAGCAGCTCTCCTAATGGGCACAGGTGATCCCTGGCCTGATATTGACTGAAAGCCGTATTCATCTCCAGACAAGCTGTCCGCTCTCGATAATGGAATTTGACCTGGACCTGTACAAATAATACAAACTATTTTGAAACGTTTGACATTAAGACATACATTTAAAAAATCTAAGACATTCTTTAATATAATGTATTTGCTAGTGTTATAAATTTGATAGGGCGTGCGGTGGCTGAGTGGTTAAGCGCTTGGCTTCCGAACCTGGGGTCCTGGGTTCGCATCTCGATGAAGACTGAGATTAAGAACTTTTGGATTTTTAGGACGTCCCTGAGTCCACCCAATTCTAATGGGTACCTGATTTTAGTTGGGGAAAGTAAAGGCGGTAGGTCGTTGTGCTGGCCACATGACGCTATGACGTTTGCCAAAGTAAAGAAATAGATGACCTTAATATCATATGTCCTATAAATCGGAAGGTCTGAAAAGAGGTACTTTACTATTTTGACTAGCGCTAAACCACTCAGCCACCGCAGCCCCAAGTCAAAATAAGCTTTGTAAAACTCCCTCAACACTCATTAATATTATCATTATATTGAAAGATCGGTGCTAAAAAGTAAAACAAACTCGTATACCTTTTAAACTCTATAGATTATCAACACGGCCTCTGTACACCAGATACACCAAACAGCTAGCTATTTATACGTTTCCGCAATGGATGAAAATCTCCGCTAATTGCGTATGTGTGTGGGATCGCTTGTAGGCAGTGTTTACGTGAACACGTGAAGTGAGTCCAATTATTGATTAGTGCTACGCCGATTTAGCTCTGATTGGGTGAGTAGGCTACGTGGAGCTAATGCGTGTTAATCAAATGTAATCTTTCGTATCAAAAGCTACAACCTTTCATTTAATGTCATCTAAGTATATATCAATACACATCCTCAGTCCTGGTGCCGTCATTAATACTGGACACCTTAGGTCTGACCTATATAATGTTACGTGTATCCATTGATCTAAAATTACAACGTCGACAAAATAAATAAAAACGTAATTGTTTTATTTTTCTAATCATTTTTAAAAAGGATTTTTTTTAAATTTCGCTTGTTTTATTAAATGTACACAAATTCTATTGCATTGCATTGTCGTGACAGATCCAGATTTGAAAATAAAATTGCATTTTGAAAAACATGACATCTTTACATCTTCGAAATTTGATTTGTTTATAAATTGATACTCAGGCCCGCCTCCATGCTTTGTATGTGTGTGTGGGGGGGGGGGACAAACAGGACTCTTAAGTCCGGTGGTGCCGAGAGAAGGGTGGCCCATTCACGCTTTTTAAAAATGCATTTTGTATACGTTATTGAAGGTTTTTGACGTGTGGGGAAAAGCAGATGGGCCCACGCACGTACGCAGTTGTATGGGGCTTTAATATTTCAGCAATACCACAGGATTGAGAGTCTACAGGATGATACATGTCTAACAAGGTGAAAGAAATCCACAGAGAGTGAAAGAAATCCACAGAGAGAACGAAACGAGGAGAGCAAAAAACAGAATCAATCCATAAAACATGGAGAATCTAAAAAAAAAAAGTACACACCCAAAGGGATGAAGCTGATGACGTCTTTAGAAACTGATCTCGTTGAAGGCAACTTGCCCCCCCTCCCCCCAAATGTACTGATGGTCTACTTAAGTAATCTTCGAAGTATGCCCCTTTTCAACCGTTGTCAAGTAAGATGTCAGCAGCAAGCCTGACTCATGTTTTCCTGCAGAAGTCATTTTAATAAGTCGCAGGCAACGTAGTCCTCACGTCTGGAGTTCTCTGAAGCACAGTACCATTATTCTGTTGACGTCTGACAAGTCCGATACAAAATTAATTGCTAAAACATCTATAATCTAACAACGACCTAGCGTATTACAGAAGTCTCTCACACATCAGTATCGGCCTTTCCCGTGCACTATTTCACAAATTGGACAGTCACGGTGTTTACACCAAGAAGTATGAGACTATGAGCTGTAGACGACTAGGCTGGATGAGAAAGGGGGGGGGGGTGAGTGCCCAAATGTCATTTGTTTTTCGTTGGGGGCAGGAGTGGAGAGGGCGTCTCAAGAAAAAGTTTGAGAAACATTTAAAATCAAGAACGACGGTCCCACTAGAATATATCCAAATCAAATGATTATTTTGCTCACAGGTCAATCGATTTTCTTTCTCTTTTTGTTAAACGTCTAAGTAAATCTGTTTCCTGCGCGTTTATAATAAGAGTTAAAGTTTTCATTAGTGCAGGAGGCTACAAGAGAGAGGCGTCTAACAGGAGGCATTTTACAAGAAACATGTTACAGGAGACACGTTATAGGAAACATGTTACAGCATCTAAACATGTTTGCTATTCAATAAGAGCAAACTATTTTCTTAAACTCGGACATCGATCTACAGTTGAAAAATGATTGACTGCTTGACATATGTCCACCTGGCAACTTGACATGGGAGTGGACTAGTGGGGAGTTCCATTTGAACATTCAGCCACGAATAACCTCCAGGTTGTTCAGAATCAATGAAAGTCCTGATAGGAAAATGAACATTTAGTGAGACAGCTAAAAGAAAAAATTAAAGAGTTGTTTCCAAATTTAAGTAAACCAAGAAGAATCTTAGAAATGTTTAAAATACACATGTATCGAAAGCAGAACCAGATATTTAGTTGGTGATCATCGAATCCAATTATTTCATTAAAGACTTACACGTGATGCGCTTGTTAAACTCAACGTCGATCCAGAAGTTAATTGTTCATTTAGTCGTTCAGGCTATAACAATGCATGATATTCAAGTAGCTAGTTCAGGCCAATCATTCCATCCGCTAATGTCACTCGGAAGAATTGTACGAGTGCTAGCATTGGGAATAAGATAAATACTTTTATTACATTAAGAGCTTTTACCTACAGGCTTTTTATTTCAGCTTCTGTTAATGCTAAGAATAAACATTTTTGTATTTGCAATTTTTTCTTTTCAACTATTTATCCACGGTTTATATTTGCATAAGAAATGTCACCAAATAAGAAATGCAAAACTAAACCTACATATAATTTAAACGAAGTTAATGAACGAACGACGCATGTAATTTTGAACTTACAAAGTTGTCAATGACATCATCAAAGTTAATTGTTTCGACTTTCTCCATGCTTAGCAAGCGTTGGAAGAATGAACAAACAAATGAAAATCCCTCACGACTCAGAAGAAATGATGAAAATGATAGTGTAGAATAAATGAGAATTGGACCATCTCACATCCAAAGAAAAAAGGACGCCTATTCTAAGCTATATCGACATGAACAACGCATAATTTTTCGACTCAGAACCGGACACAACAGAATGAGACAACATATGTTCCGGAAGTTTAAAGTCGGGACGAGCGAAACCTGCCCTTGTTGAGCATCACTAGAAAATGCTGACCATGTCCTTCAAACCTGTATACTATATCAAGAGGCCCGAAGAAGACTCTGGCCCCAAAACCCTCCAATAGAACAAAAACTATACGGAGAACTGCCTGATCTGGAAACCACTGTATAGTTCATCTCAGATATAGGATTACTGATCTGAACCCAGATATAGGATTACTGATCTGAACCCTCCGACATGTAAAATGAGAACGAAGAAGAAGAAAGAACAAAAAAAAAACTTTTTCCAACCAAAAACTTTTTTTAAATGCAACGTTGATCACTGCCTATCCTATGTGTGTGTTCTCCACTCAATAAAGAGGACTTTCACTCAATCGGACAATAAAGTTTAAAGTAAAAGGAGGGATAAACAAATGTAGGAGAAAAAAAAAGGGGAATTACAAGTGAGTGTCACAGACCTCCACGTCCACAAAGTGTTCCGTTTATTCCTTCAAACCATTTTCAATAGCCACCAGCACTTTGGATGAGACACGGTCGCTGAGTGGTAAAACGCTTGGCTTCCCAACCGATGGGACCCGGGTTCGAATCCTGGTGAAGACTGGGATTTTTAATTTTGGGATCTTAAGGGCGCCTCTGAGTCAACCCAACTCTAATGGGTTCCTGACATTAGTTGGGAAAAAGTAAAGGATGTTTTGTCTAATGACACCCTCGTTAACAGTGGGCCACAAAAACAGAAGGCCTGTACATCATCTGTCCTATAGATAGCAAGATTTGAAATTTGGGAGGGTTATAACTTTAAACGTGGACAACAAAAGCGCTTCCAAAGTAAATTAAGTGCCATATGTTTCTCTATTTCAAATGGGACACATTTTTTAGTCTACTTCTGAGTTAAAAAAAAAGGAGTATCGTTGAAAACAATTTATTTTATTAAAGTAAAGTATTCCCTCCCCTCTCTCTTTTCTTTAGTTCCTTGATTGATTTTCCGAATGGACCGCCCCGTGCACTCCTACCCCACGTCCTGCTGTGCTAATGTTGAATCAAAAGTCATGAAACTCTTTAAAAAACTATAAAAATGAACCCATTAATTCCCTTACTCGTTCATCACCCCCCCCCCCCACCGTGAGACTGTAATAGGCAATACATCTACGCTTCATTTCTAAAGCACCGGTGCAAGTCTGTTTCTACCTTACAGTGTGCAGCTGTATAGATATTTCACACTGGAAACATTGGCTAAGTGCCCTACCTTACAGTGTGCAGCTGTATATATATTTCACACTGGAAACATTGGCTAAGTGCCCTGTTGTAGCTTTGGACAGAAACCTGAATTTTTTTTCTGTTTTTAATGAAATGTAAAAGTACGCTATCTGTCTGTTGTTTTCCCCCCATGGCTCGATGTGATGTGTTTGTGTTGACCCGTGTTACACTGTTGGAGTTAACAAAGAATACGTGACCATTTGTGCCTTCATATTATTAGCGCTCTAACACACATGTTGAATATAGCCACACACGTGATTTATAGACACAATATAAACAACACATGCGTCTATCTATGTAACAGAAATTTAATGAGCAAATTTTTTTTGTTTTTTACTAACATCTTTCAGTAACTAAATTGTACTGTTTATATTAATGAATAGGTTGAAAAACAAATGACTTACGTGTCGCTTTATCCCGTGTACTAAGTTGTCGTTGAAGTTTGCTCTGTTCCTGCTGCAACTCTTGAGACAGAGTCGTAAACTTTTTCAGAAGTTTCTCCAGCTCTGAAGACGAACTGGACGGTATTCTTGGAATGGAATAGACTGGTTCGTCATCGCTAAATGCGCCTCCGTAGGTCTCGTAATCCGACGCAAACCCGCGGCCGTCGCTTTGCTGCTGGTGCGTAAATATAAGCTCCGAGTCGGAATTGTAGCACTCTGGGGAGCGACTCCTTAGCAAGCGTCCGTATCGCGATTTCGTATTGAGGAGGGTCCGAAGTCTCTCTTGCCTTCTCCTCTCCTCCTGAGATACGGACATGCCCCCGCGGTACTGCGGCGACTGGATGGGGTATGGCATAGTGCCCTGAGGTGATGTGTGTAGTGGATAACTCTGGTGCGGTGACTGGGTCTGGAAAGGGTAATGGCTGGTAAAATGCTGCTGGTGCTGGGCAGGATAGTGAGGAGATGTAATGTGATGTTGGTAGTTCTGCTGTGACTGCTGCAAAAGCCCCTCCCTTAGGGCACCCACATTCATGTAAGGCGGCTCAGAGTACGCCGGACTAGTGTCTGGGCCCGTGCGGCTCCGATACCCATGCAGATGAGGAGAAGCACCAAGCGGACTTTGTTTGGATGGCGATTTGGGCAGCGCCGACTTTCTCGACAGACTGTCCGGTAAATAGTGGTGTTTATAATCCCTCTCGGACATTAGAGGAAAATGATCGTAAATAGGGTTTGTGACACTCATGTAGCCTGTATGTGGAGTGTCGCCTACTTCCTGTCCGAGGTACACCCTTTCCTTGGAATCTATGCTCCGGGGCAAGGAACCATCACTGGAGTTACTACTGTCTACGCCATCATCTTTTAGCAGTTTGGCCTCCGCTCTCTGGGGTGTGATAAAAATACTGGTATATCTTGAGCCTGGGGCATGTCGGTCTTGACTCACATCTCTCCTAGGTAAGTAATCGGCAGTTTGAAACGGATATTGAGCGTACGACTGTCCAGGCTCGTACATGTCCGGACATTTTTCTGTCATCTCTAGCGCTGAGGCCGACGAAGATCTGCCCTTTTTGAGAACCACTATTGGAGGATCAGGTTTTTCAGCCATGGGCAAAGAAGGACAAGATTTATTCTTGCTGCTGTTTCTACGCGTCCGAATGGTGAGTACCAGCTTCTTGGGAATGGACATGAGGATGACAACATCATCCAGGGACATGTTACCAACCTTGACATTGTTGACAGTGACAATCTCGTCCCCAACATGGAGAAGCCCGTTGCTTTGCGCCACAGTGCCCATTTGTATGCGAGAAATGAAGACGCCGTCGGATCGGTCGAAGCCATTCCCCTCACGTATATAAAATCCCAGCGTCTGTCCGGGGCGTTTAATGATTTCCACAGTCTCAACTACGAAGCTGTCGTCTTCAAACTCCATACTTTTTATGCCCATCTCGAGCCCAACAGGACCCGATCCATTCTTCGAACCAGTGGAGGCATTTGAGTTTGCATAGAGGTAACTGCTGCTGTTTTTGGATGAAAAAGTGGCGCTTGCTGTAGCTGATGAATGAGTAGGTATGTTTTGAGGTTCGGCACTTTTACGATTAGCCTCCAATGCTGAAAGGGTGCCCTCGAAGGGACGTGTTGATTGAAGATGTCCTCGATCTGATAGAATGTTCTCATGACCTCTTGTTGTCTGTGATTGTGTGAAACGCTGTTGTTGCTTCTGAAATATTATATGCTGGTTTTGATAAAAATCTTGTTGTTGATGTGAGAAAAGATCTTGTGGTTGTTGGTAAGATATCTGGCGATAAGCCTGACGGTTCGGTTCGGAAACTTGAAATTGAATGGGTTCCGAAAAACTGTGTTGGTGTCGTTTTTGAGAATGTTGATTCAATTGCTGCTGTTGAGGCTGCTGATATTGATTCTTTTCTTGCAACAGCGGCTGTTGATGATGTTGCTGCTGGTGTTGCTGCTGATGAGGATGGTATTGATATTGCTGCTGGTACTGCTGTGTCAGATGAAGGCGCGGCTCACAAGATATATCGTGGTGGTACTGAATTCGTTGCTCGGTGGACTGAAGGCGCGGATGCAAACTAAGCTCTTTGAGTAATTCTTCATGCTGGGCAGATTTTACTGCCTCCTTAGTTCTGGACTCATCCTGAGACAACGACCTAACATACGGGTGCGCTTTCTTTGCATCGTAATAAGAAGACAACGATTTAGACACAACGACAGGAGGTTCTTGCAGTCTTGACCCTCCATCACTATTCTCGGGGTATTCTATTGTCTGCTCGGGAGCAGGTCCAGCGCTCTTAGAGTTTCTACCTTCAGAAGGATCTGACAAAGGGCGACTTGACTTTCTTCTTCTAGGCGTACCGTACTCAGCTTCTGCATCAATCGCTATGTAAGGCTGGTCTTCGGTTACGGCACTTTGATCAGGCGAGACCAGAGGTTCGGCCTCCTTTGGATTCAGCAAACGTGTTTTGTGATCTGGATGAGAGAGGCGCCTTTCGAGCTGCTCCAGCAGCTTCTCGCTGCTAGTTGCCTCTTGTTGGTGTTCTTCTTTTGAGCGGGTGACTGCCGGAGCGTTGCTTGAATCATCGGTCTGGCGCTTGTTATCTTCTCCCTAGACAAATACATAAAATAAAATAAAATGAATGCGGCGCCTGGCTTTTAAAATACGACACACCGAAAACAACACACTTAAAAGAACACAATGAATAAAACACATTTGAAAGAACACATAGGAAAGTACACATTGGATGGAACACATTGGAAAGAACACATTGGAAAGAACACATTGGAAAGAACACATTGGATAGAACACATTGGAGACACACATTGGATATAACACACTGGTAAGAACACATTGGAAAGAACACATCGGATAGAACAGAATGGAAAGAACACATTGGAAAGAACACATAGAAACCAAAACTTTGAAAAGAATACATACAAATGAGTACACTGAAAAGAACACACAAAAGAATACTTAAAAGAACGTGTCAATTGAGTCAACACGGTCAGCTATTCAGACCAGCACAACAAATGAGTATCCTAGATTTCCACAACAAGACTTTGTTTCATTCGGGGAAAGTTTTGTAATAAAAACATAAGTGTGTTATCTCCCCCACAATTTACATTCATATACATGTACACACACGATGGACATTGACAAATCCACATGTAGCCTACTCTTACACACTATTCATATAAACCAATACACATGTAAACGTACACACACACACACATTCTAAAAAGTATTGACGCTTGTGGTCACAGTTGTTATTCTTTAATAGAGTTCCATATGGCGCCCTGCATCTGCCACTAAGATCAGTATCACCTTACGAATGCTACACCCCTTGAACCCACTTTGAAATAAGCATCGATTCAAGATAACACCAAAGCCTACACACAAAATATTCACAATGGTGGTGTTTTTTTTAAAAACTAATTGTAATACTGTTTACGACAAGTGAGATAGGGACTAGGGAGTAGGTGTCTAACACAGAACTTATTTCTAACACAAGCTTGATGACGGCCTTTGCTGGTCAGTTTTTTCATGGGAAAATCAACAATCAAACAAGCAAAATATAACAAATACATTTTTAAAAACAAATCTTATATTCAGTAAAGGGAGAGGATAGTCCAATTGCTGCCATATCTCTTAATATTGCAAGGTTTATCCCCCTTTTTCTATATAAAACAAAATTTATTAATAACCACTAATTAATTAAGTCACTGGTTAATTGTTTTTGTTGATTCCTATGCTATCTTCGACAATTGAGCAAAATTTTAATTTGATCTGAGAATGGCAAGTGGGAGAATAGACGTTTAAAAGAATCCATCCAAACAGACAGACAGACAAACAGACAGACAGACAGACAAACAGACAGACAGACAAACAGACAGAGTGAGTTGATATAAGCTTTGTAAAATGTATACACATGTTCCGGTTAAAAAACAACAACCAAGAACAACAACCACCAGGTATTAGCTGTTTTTATTCCTTAAACAAAGAGCAAGCAGGATGGGGGCAATCGTTTTTTTTTTTTTTTTAATTTTGTAGACCTCAAAGTAACAGATGGACAGAAAGATAACATAAATATGTAGCGACTTTTCCCTTACAAAGGCTGATAAAAATTGCAATATCTAGAATTATAGTGACTTTTTTTTTTCATTCAAAGCACTACGTTAATAGGAAGTAAATACTAAGTGGTGAATGGTGCGAGGCAGTAGTCCACTTGTTGATTTCAGGTCTGGACAATTATGAAGTGTGTGTGTGTTTGTGCGAGACAGCTAGCTAGCAAGCCATAAATTGTAATGACAATTCGTTCTGTGGGAAGTGAGTTAATTAGCCGTTTAGAACAACAGATAGCTGTCTAATAGGCGAAAATGTAACAATTTGGGGTGGAGCGTGGGAGGAGGTGAATGAGAATAAGTGGGCCCAGGGTATGGGGATGTAACTCTATGCACATAAAGAACTAAATAGTTTTTGATACACACAAAAAGGAAAGGAATAATGGCAATGTCTTCTAGTTCGAAGGTTAAGGGTTTCACATCACTACGACAAATTCAGTTGTGACCTGCATATTTTTCTGCATCCCGCGCATGCAGCGCCGTTGTCCGCCGGCGATGTGAAGTTGAAATGAATAAAACCAATATAAATGTTGGTCTTGGGCTACATGCATATTTACATTAATGTACAAATAAAAAGTACGAAGGATAAGGAGTAAACTCTGATATTGATCATTAGATATCATTAAATTTAGAAAGCCTTCAGGAGAGAAGACTTAAAAGTAAAGTAGCAATTATACATAAAACACTGAACCATAATCTTCAAATACAAAAACACAATTTAATAAAATTCTCAGAAAGACACAAAAATAAAGGCACATTTCTCATCCCATATGCTAGGACAAATTTGTACAAATACTCATTCTTCCCTAGTGCTATTAGAGCATGGAATGGGTTGCCTGAGCAAGCCAGGAAAACCAGTGACTTCGCAGAATTTAAGTCATTGGTTAATATGCATGACTGAATGCATGACGCGATGGACGTAATCATCTTCTTTTTTTGAAGTAACGTCTGTATAATATAAGATAAGAAGATAAGATTTTGGAGTGCTGGCATAATAATAATAATAGAAAGAGACGGACAAACAGACTAGAAAGTAAACTGGCTTAATCTTTTTTTTGTTTTCACTTAAACTAATACAGTTCAAGTTAT
The DNA here is from genome assembly GCF_947242115.1 of Biomphalaria glabrata. Lineage (NCBI taxonomy): Eukaryota > Metazoa > Mollusca > Gastropoda > Planorbidae > Biomphalaria > Biomphalaria glabrata. The sequence goes on from NC_074715.1 coordinate 41,637,014, forward strand.
TCAACTCTCTAAATGGAAAAAAAAACTTCTTCATTTAAAATGTTCATAACTATTGCTTCTTGACAACTAAATATATTGTTTAGATCTACTGCAATGGCGGACTAACACACAACATTGGCCTTCCCCTCCCCACCCACACACACTCCCCTGGAGGAAATTCATTTTAGACAAAAGCTATAACGATTTCTGAATAAATGATTGAATGAATGAGGTCACGATATAAGAGATGTAGATGTTTATTTATAATCCGAACTAAAACGAAAAACAGTAACATAGAAACAGACACGGAAGAATGTAACATACTTTAAGAACATGTATCTTTTTACAGCAGATATTTCAATACCAATCACTTTGTGGAAAATACATACAAAATTGTCTTTTAGAAAACTCATATTCAATATTGTCTTGTAAATCTGATTGTTTTTAGACATTTGCCTCGAAGTTATGCTGGTATTAAAATGATGATTTTAAAAGATGAACACAAAATCTCAAGTTTCTCTCCGCCCACTCAGTCGACCTTGTTAGACAATATGTCACGAGACAACTGATCTCTTTGAGTAACTTATTAAGAGACATACTATTTTTTGTTGTCTAACTTTCAATGACTACTCAAAGGTGGTAAGTATCAGTGCCCGACGACATTTGTATACAAACCATGTTTGTGTGTTTTAATTTAAGTAATGTCATCTATATTACACAGTAGCATTTGGTTAATAGCGCTCTGCACATTCAATTATTATAATTGTAATAATAATTATTATTGCTTTCTTTTCCATAGAGCAGGTCCATACTCCTTTTGACTATTGTAAACACTACTTTAACTCTTTCCCTGCTGGACATTTCTTCTTCTTCTTCTTCTACCCAGCTTTTTGCTGCTGAGCTGTCAGCTCTTTTGCAGACTGTGCCAAGGAAAAATAGTGTGCTGTTTTCTTCAGTTGTTCAGCACTGCCGTACAGGGTGTTGGTTATGTTGGGCTGGAGTGGTTGTAGGGTCTGCCTAAGGTGGATTAGAAAGGGGCATTCAAAGAGGATATAGTTTACGGTTTCATAAGGGTGGGTGCAGTGTCTACAATGGGGGAGTTGTGTGCGATTTATTTTATTGAGATGGTAATTAAACAGAGATGTGTTTCCTGTCCTTAGTTGGAAGATTGTAGATTGCTCTTTGCGGGGGAGGAAGTTAAAACTGTCCAGTTTGTTAGGTATGTTCATTTCTTTGTACATGGCTCTGCCTATGTTTCCTGTTGCCCATAGGTTGAGCCACTCCTCTTTGTGATTATTGATTGAACATTGACCTTAGGGTGAGGACATACTGGACATGCACTGTAACGTGCACAGCACTTGATTTATTTTTTGCAACAAGAATGAGTCCTCATTTTCTTTTTCAAATTGTTTTTATCCTTTAATTTAAGCCGAGTCTTTAAACAAATGTTTTCAACATAATGAATACAATAGTGGCGATCATTTCATGAATACTCGATAGAAAAGTGTTTCAATTTCCGGTATAGGACAGGAAACAGTGCATCAAAACATGTACGTCATTCAGTGCAATAAGTAGATCTACAAGCCATTTATTTTTTTACGTACCGTTACAGCGTCGACACAGACATGCCTAGAAAAAAACCCAAGTAAAACTCACATACGCAGCCAAAGAACCCCAACAAAAACAAAGAATAATTCATCTTTTATTAGATAACAGCTCATGAAAACCCTCAAAATGAGAGAACCGACAAAGACCTGTAATCCCTCCATTTTGTTTGCAGTGATTAAGTATGGAATAATGATGCTATGAATGTATACGATAAAACAACCATCTTTTTAAAATAAACGACCAGGTCCCCACATCAGTTCCTGCTCCTGGACAGATGCCAGATTTGGGTCGGGTGATCTGGTGTCTTCTTGTTAGGAGAGAGAGACGCTTACATATGTTAAGTATAAACACTGGCCTTATGGCACATCTTAGAATGTTATACCTCGTGACGTGATGAGCTGATTTGAAACACAAAAATGATCTTTACAATCAGGGCGATGCACACTTTCATTTCTGTTCATGGTTGCGTAGATTCAAGTAGAAAACAAGAAACAATCCTAAGATCCCGAAATTAGAAATCCCTGTCTTCACCAGGATTCGAACCCGGGACCCCTCGGTTCGGAAGACAAGCGCTTTACCACTCTGCAACCGCGTCTCTATCCAATAAAATAAATTAATGATAACTTATCGCACACTTTTAATCTGAATGAGAAGGGCGGAAATCAACATTATGTAACTTTTAAATATAAATTGTATAAAATTTTCAGCTTGATCCCAGATTGGGTGTCGGAGAAATAACGTGTAGAAACATTTTACCAGACAGACAGGCAGACAGACAGACAGACTGACAGAAAGATGTAGGCTTTGTAAAAATATTTCCAATCGCACCGTTTTATTATTGTTATCTAGATATATTACAAATTTAAGTACATGACTGATGCAAACTAATTGATACAATTACACTTTTTTTTTTATTTTAAAAATATTTTTTCTTGTTGAATAGTAAGTCAACTATAATTATAAGATTACAAAGAAATCTACTTTTTGAACTCTAATTTTACCACATTTTCGACACTTACAGATCTAAGTAAAACTGAAGTGGATTTTGACATTGCGGCGATGACTTTTACAGTTATGGTCAGCTTGCCAGCTTAAATAAGACCAGTCAGATGTCACTGGTGAAAACAGTCTGTATTGGACGATATTTAAGTGATTCATTGCTCAGAGTTAGATTTTAAGTGATTCATTTTTGTTTGGCACCAGTCAACTTTGACATATCACAAATACTTTTATAACCAGCGAGCTATAAATAAATGAAATCCAAAGTTTCAACCAATTTCTTAAACACAAGCATAATCAACATTTATATCAGGGTAAATTAAAGTAAAGACAACGGCGCTCTCACACAATGAATCAGGGGCGTAGCTAGGAATATTCCATTATTTGGGGGCCCATGGAGCTTGACCTCTTTGGGGGGCCCTGCATTTTGCGTAATATTTAATATTGAATGTAAAAAATACTCATTTGGGGGCCACCCTCAAATAAGGGGCCATGGGAATTTTCTCGTTCCCCCCCCCTTCCTTTCCCACCCTAGCTACGCCACTGCAATGAATTAAGCTTACAAAGCTTCTAGGACAAAAAAATGATTATGTGTAAAATATGTTAAAAAAGAATTTTCTTTGTCTTCATCCAATCAAGGGGGAGGAGCGTTGGCTGAGCGGTAAAACCGTGAACAGATGACCATTACATCATCTGCCCTATAGATCGCAAGGTCTGAAAGGGGAGCTTTTACTTACTTTAATCCACTCAAGGTGTTTAGCTATGAGTTTAGAGACTTACTTATCGACGCCTTGAAGGAGAAGGCAATACACTTGCTGCGTACTTAGAGATATTTTTACAATATAGTTTTCTGCTTTGCCTGGAACAAATGTTTGAGAAGAAATTTCATTGAGACGATGCAATTTTCAAAGAATTTCGCGACCAGGATGAATAATAGCCAGAACTCAAGTCTCGAAATCGAGTTCAGAGGTCAAATCGCTCAGCTAACCAGACGTCACCCATCCATTGGCAGCGAAGTTTCCATTAAAAGTGATGTGCAGTCTGGCAGAGTCTGCTTTGATGAGGCCCTTTAACTCAGGCCTGAAGAAAGGATTGTGCATGTGGTGTGCTCTTTTGTGAGTGTGTGTGTCTCTCGCCCATTAGGCCTGAAGCCTGCCCTGCTAGCGAATGTCATATTACATGTCATCAAATATTCAGAAACTGTCTATGTGTCCGGAAAACATCCTGCCATTTTTTCCCCATTGATTTGTGTATGTAGCCACTAAACAAAACTCAACGCAGTAATCTTATCTTCAATTTAAACTTCAAAACTCTGTGGACTACGTCAACCTAATCTCATGAACTGAACTTCATTGGAACTTAAACGACTACAAATATAACAAAATGAAAAATCCTTTAAAAAAACAACAAAGATTATCTAAGAAGAAGAACACCACAATTCAGCCATATATCTCAATACTGTTAAAACTATTTCCCTTTTCAATAACAAACAAAAATTATAAATTACCACTATATGGTTAATTATTTGAATGATTTATGTGTTGTCTTTGAAAATAAATAATTATAAGTACTTATAACTTGAACCGAAAATTTGTATCAGACAGACAGATCGAGTAAGTTGATAAAAGTTTTATAACAACATCCCAGAGATGCAATAGAATGGAATCTCAATAAAAGTGCTCACGCTCCTCTCTGATGTTCAGCATGAGTTCCCTTTCTTGTGTTTTTCTTGGCCACAGTTTCGTTTTAAATTTGACAGATGATCTTCCTCTTCTATCTTACTCATTGTAAATAGAATTGCGCCCTACATCTCCAAGTGTTAATCTAGTCATGCATGTTAATTGGAGTTTAACTCTGTCTGGCTGATTCAGGCAACCCGTTCTCTACTGTAAGGGTACTCCAAAAAGTAGCACTTATACCAATTTGTTTCAGTCAATCTGTTTTTTATAATATTTTTATCATATATAACTACAATACAGGAATCTCGGACGAACGACTTTTCTATAAAATTTTAGTGTTTCAGAAATGGTCAAAGGAAATCAATGGTGAGAGGATGAAGCTCCACACGTGATTTGTGGAATTTTCCATTTTTATCTGTCCCAAAGAACGTCTGCCCAGACATCGTCAATTGAAGATGATGTGCCGTCATCACGGCCCAGGTCTCCAGGCGTACAATGTCCGTTTCTGCTGTAGGAATGATTAGCCTCCAACGGATTGTGAATGGTCGATTATTTATTTCTGGATTGGAACATTGCATGCCACTTGGACAGCAGAGTCTGGATGTAGCACGCGCTGTCCTCACGTGATGCATTTGATTGAAGTGGCAAATTATACCCTTCGGTTTTAACGAAAAGGCCAAAGGCAATATTAAGATGAGGAAGACTTGTTCAAATCTTAAATTTAAATTGAATGTGTCAGGATTAACACAATTAATAATTAACACGCACAAACATTTTTGTATAGTCTTCAAAAGAGTCTTTTTTTTTTTTTACAATTAACTCCCTTATCATTACAATTTGCATCTCCTTTTTTGGAGTAAACTTTAATTGCAGGCCAAAGTAAAGAAAAATTCAAGAAACGTGAATAATAAATAATAGTATTTTAAATCAGTTTTGGTTGATCGCTTCAAATATCTGGACAGTTTATTATCATGTCACAATCTAGAGAAAATGACCGTTCGGCAGAGGCTAGTACTTGTAGATTCATTTGGCCTCTTTAATTAAGAATTACGCCTAATAAATAACAAGAATGTTCTCCAGGGAGCAGTAGTTGATTTATTGTATCTACAAAGAATCAAAAGATACAAGAATTGTTTCACCTACGCTCCAAATAAAACATAAAGTAACATTACTTGCAACACTACACAGCTTAGATATTGACAAGAACGACAGTAGAGATTGGACCTTACACATTTTAATTTGCATAAATAATAACCCTGGAATAATTATTGAAAAAAAAAAGGCACGTAGAGGCGTTGTGAAGACGGGAGGTGGGGGGCAAGAGGGACACACGCAGAGGGGCGCACACACAAAAACAACAAATATGATTGTATGGACATTTTCAATTATTAAAAATTATTTTATCTAACAAACATTTTCACATAAAATAATTACTTATTGAATTACTTGATCTGTGATATATATTATAAGTTGTGTTTATTTCACTTCAATAAGAGACTTCAACTCGCATATGCATTCACTGTATTCATGATTGAATTTTAGGAATATCTATTTTAAAAATTCAGAAACAGCACGGAGTATCCGAGTTTTGTTTTTCTTGCACGTAAAACAGTGAAGTATTTTGTAGAAGTCAAATTACTGTAGCTATTTTAGTTAGTTAATACATTATAAGTTATTTGTATTATATTATTTTAAAATACATTTTATTTATATAAGACTATATTTCTTTGTGATGTTCATGGACAAAGGGGGGTGCGCCAAGTTTATCACTTGCACTTAATATTTTAACTATTATCACTTGCACTTAATATTTTAACTAGCTAAGTTTTTAACCCGCTTCTGTTTTTTTTTTTACAAAGCTTATATCAACTCACTCTGTATATCTGTTTGTCTGTCTGTATGTATGGTAAAAGGTTTTGAACATTTTTTTCTCCCATTTCCCATTCTCGGATCAAGTTAAAACTTTGCACAATTATTCAATGAACCAGAAAAAGACTTAAATCAATTAAAAAAAATTAGTTAATTAATTTTTGGTGATTAATTAATTTGTTTGATTTCGAAATAAGGGGAATAAATGCTACTTAATAAGATGATATATATATATATATATATATATATATATATATATATATATATATATATATATATATATATATATATATGGATTTAGTCCCCATATTATGTTTTACACGTTTATACTCCCACTTCCGATTTTCGGATCAAGTTGAAATTTCGCTTAATTATTCATAGTCGATGACAATACAAGAATCAATCCAAAAATTAATCAGTTAATTATTCATTTAGTACTTATTAATTAATTTAGTTTTATATAACAGAAAGGGAGCTAAACCATGTAATTTTAATATAAATGGCAGTATTGTGGTTATTTCCCCTTAGATTAGCTTTGGTTTTAAAAGGTATTCTTTTTTTTCTATTGCTTGTTTGCATTCTGTTTCTTTTGTTATTTAATAAATGACATCTATGCAGTTTTAATAGTTAAGATCTATATCAAGACGCCTCATCGCTCTAAATCTAGTTAACTCTCTTGTTTGAGGGCAACTATACATATCTTAAAGATCACCACTAATATCTAAGGAACGTTTCCATAGATCATGTCAAAGGTTCCTTAAGATTGATCAAACGGCTTGGATTTCTATGTAAGACATACAAACACCTTACATTCTACTTTATATATTAGATATTGCAAAGCTTGTGTATGACGTGCAGGTACAGCGTCAAGAACACTTAAGTTTGCTTATGTGCACTCATCTTTGTGAGATTACAGTATGCACAGATGGCCTCTGTAACAGGGGCGGACTGGCTATACGGGCATTTGGGCGAATGCCCGGTGGGCCGGTACTAAATGGAACGGTAGGGCCACCGAAATGGCTGCATGGGTGCCACTATGTATTAAATTGTTAAACGTTTTAAAATATTCTCTTATAAAAGCGGCCTTTTGAGCATTGTGTTTAAAAAGAAATGTCTCTACGGTGAAATACTAATTTGATCTAACAAATTTTCCGAAATAATGTAATAACCTACATCCGTAGAGACTTAGAGACAGCGCTACTAGTAGGCTTCATCTTTTTATGGCCTACACACTTAGCGATTAAAAAGCAACATATTTCTAATAAAAAAATATAGAGCTCACTGTATGTACGTGTACAGATGTTGATACTCAAACTTAACATAATGATTTTTAGGACAGGCATGCCTTTAATTGGATGTCCATCACATGACCTGCAATTTATGAGCCTGATTGTATAGAAATGCCCGGGTCGATTTTAACACCCAGTCCGCCCCTGCTCTGTAACATAGCTTTATATCTAGGGTGAGGTGCTTTTTATATCATGTACTGCCATCCCCAAAGGAATCTGAATGAGGACTACCTTAAAACTATTTTCAAATGTCATGTACCTCTGACCAACGCTACGTGAATTTCAGCTTGAGTTCTATCACTAATAATTTCATGTCGACACCCGACTCAATTTATTGTGTTGTTTCAACAGCTGGTCATCCACATCTCATGGGTCAGTTTATAGTTGTCTTTGAGAACTTTTTATGTTTAAACAGTTTATAATACTGTTCTAATACATTAAATGGATGAGATGATTTCTGTTTTACTAAATATTCACAACAGTAGTAAGAGTAACTAAGAAATAAATCAAGCCCCCCCCCCCCCCCCACACACACACACACTTGAAGACAGGAACTGAAGTCCATTAAAAAAAAATATTCACAGCAATAGCTACTCTAGTTTCTGAGTTAAAGTGACCCATAGTTAGAGCCTATATTGTGTCATTGTAACCGAGAATTTGAGAATGGGCCACCAGGCACTAGTAGAGTTGTATGGAGTAAACGAGCGGCATAAAATAATCGATTGATTGATCTTGATCAGGTGGTTAAGAGAGATCTAATTTTAACCAGGCATGAGTAATTCTGGCATCATTCAGAACAACAACTAGTGACACTGGTAAGTGTAGTGAGACTGATGTCTGTTGGCATCATTCAGAACAACAACTAGTGACACCGGTAAGTGTAGTGAGACTGATGTCTGTTGGCATCATTCAGAACAACAACTAGTGACACCGGTAAGTGTAGTGAGACTGATGTCTGTTGGCATCATTCGTTTAGAGTAGGCCTACTAATAGGAGGGGTTAACTAGGTGGACAACGGTCACTTCGCAGGAAGATAACAAAATAAAGTTTTAGTATGACAATTGACAAATAGAGTAAAACTTAAAGATATTTTTAGTTAATAGTACTGCGATAAGATAAGATAATTATTATATTCGTGCGATATATCTATGAATCAGGACATTTATCTATCTATACATATAGTAGGTCTACCAATGCATTGTTTTGTATGTATCTATGTTAACTGTATCTTTATCAATATATGAAAAAAGTCTATGAATGTATTCATCCATCCACCCAATCATGTCACTTTGTCCTTCTCTCTTTATATATTCATCTATCCATTCATCAGGGCCGGCCTTGGTTAATCCGAGGCCCTAGTAGTAAATTGGGGGGGGGGGGGCAAATAAAAAATATTTCGCAATTCATTAAAAACATGCCTGTTTTTATCGACAAATACCTGAAATTCATATATCGCAATTTCCGTAGTAGAGGCAGAGTTCGACAAGAAAACACAGTCAAAGTGCTCTACTATGTTAGAGCAAAAATAAATTATTTTTAGTCCTGTGCCCAAGACCTCCACTAATTGCTGCCTAGTTCACCTATGCCTAGGGCCGGCCCTGCATTCATTCTTCCATCCGTCACTACCTTACAGGTATATAATCAACACGTTCATATTTCGCATTACAAAATGACGTTAATTGGTCCAGACGAGCAATCAATAACTGCACACTTAAAGCAGACATTTACTGTGAACAGTTTAATCTGAGCAATGAGAATCGATGGGCGGAGACACAAACGACACAAACACAAGTGTCACACACTCAAGACAAGGACGCCAACAATTTGAACGACTGATTGCATGGAACTAACATTTGCCTTAGTTTGCTACAGTTGTATTTATTAATGTATATAACTAAATGGATTCACTTAACAGAGTTGATTGTTTGCCCAGTGGCGTAGCTAAAGTGGGGATAGGGGGTCCGAATTTGAAAGTCCCCGGCCCCCACTTGAGAGGGTACCCTAATGAATGTCCTATATTTTTTTTACATTAAATATTACGCCACTGCCATTTAATCTTGCTATTCACGTGGAGTCAAAACTACACAACATTGATCTAATATAGATTCTAAATAATGTTATAGATGCCTTTGCTAGACAGAAAGCACGACGCGAGGCGATATGAATTGAGATGTGTTACTTGCGCATTATCTCGCCAATAAACAACGGTATTTTTCATTAAAAGAGTCGTAATGATAATGTTTTGTTAATTTTACTTATATATTGTAACAATGGGAATTTAGACTTATATATTAATTAAGTATATTATCTCATGTCATGATGTCGATGTCGAATGTCAAAATGCAGGGGCCACTAAAAAGGTCTAGCGTCCCGCCCCCCCCCCTCCCCAATACCTAGCTACGCAACTGCTTTTGCTTAATTCACATTGATGACTATCTACTACGTCTTAAAATGGAACGGGCGCAAAACTTGCGATGAAACATTTTTCCTATTCGAAACGTGTCCTGGACCCTGGACAACTCAATTCAAACCAATGGACTGCGTCAAGGTTAGGAGAGCATGGAGTTTAAACATAAATCTAGATACCTATAAATTGTTTATAAATTGATTGATTCTTTCTTGAATGAGGTCTTAAAATTGAAAACTAAAATACTCATAACGTCACAATCAATACTTCAAACACTGCACAGAGTGTAGAAAGTTTCCTAAATGCTTTTTCTCGAAATGTATATTAAAGGGCATTTTATTTGGTCTACATTCAAAAAGAAAGAGATGAAAACAAAATGGGAAAAAAACAAGTTTAAGTTTAATATATTTTTGGTGGTGACTACTTTAAAAACAAATAGTGACAAGCTAGAAAGAGGAACGCTAAGATCGGGACAGACACAACGTTCAGCAATGCGTCCAAACAACTTTTGGGGAGTAAGACAAATGGTAGGAAGTGATGAACAACTTCCAGTCTGACTTTCGGAACAAACGTAGAACAAGAAGAGTTGAGCTATTGTATAGGAACTACAGATCTAGACATCTAGACACAAATCATAGACATAGTTCAACAATAACAAGATGGCATGATGAAGACAAACCACACTCAGATGACAAGCAGTTCATTGAATGAAAAGGAAGTTAAAGTTCTACATTGTGCAAGCATGTTCAAGTGTACATACCTATTTCATCCAGTCTCCGTTTAGCATGTAGACAATGTAGGTCCAGGTGTGATGTTTTACAATCTTTGAACACGTTTAAATAATGGTATCGATCATTCTGAATGCCAGATGTTAGAAAGTTATCAATTAGCAATGGCTAAACTTTGAAACTAGTGCTTGAAGTAGGGAGATTCATGTGTGTGGTTCATTCTAAGAATCTGATAGTCGCACTGGGATTGTCCTGGCATCTCGAAGATAAGAGTTACTTGTCCTTGATACACACACCGGTACGAGTGAGAATTGGTTTTGTTCTATAATGTAAGATTACGTCCGTGACGCGGGTCTAGCGCTGAATAAAACTGAACGACAGATCAAAGGTGCTCTGAAAATGAAACTTTGATCCAGAAAGCCGGTTATGAAAAAGAGGGAAAGAAGGGGGAGGGTGGTGAGAGGATAGAGAAATAAGAGAGAGAGAGAGGGAGGGAGAGGTGGATAGAGAGATGAAAGTAAGGATCATTTCACTACGCTGTTATTTACATCGAGAGATAGAGAGAAGAGAGAGGAGTCTGGGAACTAAAGAGGTAAATGTCCGCTGGCCTCCTCTACTAGATCGATACTTGAGGCTAGCGGAGGGAGTGATTGAATCTACCGCTGCGCGCGAGTGTGTGTGTGTGTGTGAGGTGAGCCGTGTGAACAGGCGATGAGTCATTCATTGCGATGAGACACAGAGACCACGACACTCACACCCCGCCTTCCCACCACACACATTCTCACATCCAGTTACTCCATCCATCCTTTCCCCAGCCCCTATCACATGGCCCTTTCCACGTCCGTCACCCACTTTCCAAGCTCATCCCACCCCAACCATGGCTAGGTCAGTTCACCCACTTTTGTCAACTGCTGCTGGGTGGCTGAGACACTGGATAACAGGCTACCCCCTTTCCCCGATGGTGGAGATGTGCCGGTAATGTTGGTGGTGGGTGAGGTTTGAGGTGGAGTGTAAGTGCTGTCCACACAGGTGGATCATCGGATTAACACCAACATTACTATCGGGTCAATGTTCTGATTACATTCTGGACCAACAAATATATCTTTTCACACAAACCTATTTTTTTAATACAAACATATCTTTTTACCTAACATGTTTTTTTCACACAAATATATCTTTCATGTCTTTTCACACAAATATATCTTTTCACACAAATATATCTTTTCACACAAACCTATTTTTTTAATACAAACATATCTTTTTACCTAACATGTTTTTTTCACACAAATATATCTTTGATGTCTTTTCACACAAATATATCTTTTCACACAAATATATCTTTTCACACAAATATATCTTTCATGTCTTTTCACACAAACATATCTTTTCACACAAATATATATTTTCACACAAACATATCTTTTCACACAAACATATCTTTTCACACAAACATATCTTTTCATACAAACATATCTTTTCACACAAACATATCTTTTCACACAAACATATCTTTTCACAACGAAAAGAAAAATGTAATAGACACCTTGCAGACAACGGATTAGTCAACATTAGATGTGACAAAATATGCTGGTGCTACTGTATTAGTGTAGCTATGTGAAGCACTGCTCTCAGACTTAATCTTCCAAATCGAAGACATTGCTATTTTTCACACAGACAATATGAATCTAACTCCTACAATTTGAATCTAACTCCTACAATATGAATCTAACTCCTACAATATGAATCTAATTCCTACAATATGAATCTAACTCCTACAATATGAATCTAATTCCTACAATATGAATCTAATTCCTACAATTTGAATCTAACTCCTACAATATGAATCTAACTCCTACAATTTGAATCTAACTCCTACAATATGAATCTAACTCCTACAATATGAATCTAATTCCTACAATTTGAATCTAACTCCTACAATATGAATCTAATTCCTACAATATGAATCTAACTCCTACAATATGAACACATCATCCTGTTTGAAATAATCTCAAGCAAAAATGTTTCGTCAGCTTTGGTTTTCAAAGTGATGTGAGAAATAAGGAATAAAAGTTTATAGTTTCACCTTTCGGCTACTAGACACAGTTTTGGAGTTTAAGAGTTATTAGACATGAGATTCTACAGTTCTACAAAGTAACTGCTGGAAATGTTCTAGAGTTTGGAGAGTGCAAACATTTTCACAGAGCTCGGTCACTAAAAAACATAATGTGTATTTCTGGAAGGTTCAGTCTCTGATATGGAAAAATAGTAAAAAGCAGTAATGATAAAAGATTGAAAACATGACACTAATACAAATCGTCCTTTTATGAGACATTAGAAGTAAGAGTCAGACTTACCTAATTCTTACTCTTGTCCATTGTCGCGAAATGTAGCGAAAACTTACTGTGAGCATGAATGATTCACTAAATCGTAACACAAAACTACGACAATATTTTAAATTCCCCCACCAAGAATATTACGTCAGTGGAGTAAGAGGTTGTTGTTTTTTTTTTGTTGGGGGGGGGTATAGAGAGTATTTATTAATGCTATGAGAATCCCTGACCAGGACCAGAGTTTGGAAAACATACTAATTGGACATACATTAACTGAAAGTCAAAGGGTGACATAGTCCAGGAAATAGAAAGATCTCATTGGTAGTTGGCAGCCTGGCTCGATTCTTCTGGAAATGTTTGTTTCGTTAGGTCGCTATATCACTGGCACTTAAATAAATACTTCTTTTTGTTCAAATTTCATTTATATCAGTGATAATACAATATCAATTATTACTTACTATTATTAATTATTAATTACAAAATGTACAATTGAAATATATTTGCGTTTAAAGAAACATTAGCAGAAATGATATTAACAAATTTTTTTAATCGGCATAATCTTTTATTACAAAATTTACAATTGAAATATATTTGCGTTAAAAAAAAACAAGGTCCCGTCACAAGAGGATGACCTTACGATAATCAAACCATTTCAAACGTACATGCTCTACTGGCCTCGAAAGTCTCTCACAGTTCAGAATCTATCCGAAACAACTCTTCTGAATGTCACTATTTCATGACTGATAAAAAGTGCGTTAGGGAAACACATTTCTAAAGCTCAGTACAGAAAACGATTACAGCGTTTTTCCGACCCACAAGCTGGCTAGATTTTGGGGGTTTTGGGGAGAGGCGTTACAAATAAATTTTGAGAAAGACTGCTATCAAGTTACATATTCAATACTGCTGAAGTGAGTAGATGTAGCAAATATATTAGTACAAAATAAAGCCTTAATTTGTTTTTGTTCTGTTCACTGTAATGCAATGTGTATGTGTCTGCCTTTTGTTTTAAATTCCTATTAGCTCCAGCTACCCTCCTAGTCTGTAAGGAAGTTCTGAAAAGGTTGGAAGCTGGTTAAAAGTCACAAGTTAAAAAATGTAAGTAAAAAATTGATTTTTTTTTTCAATCTAAAATCACGCACATAGAAGTATGGCGGAATAGCTAATTGGATAGGGCGTAGCACCAATAACGCGAATACAGGCCATTTATTTCTCTGTATTTTCAATGAAAACAAAAAATCACGAATATTTAATTAAGAATATTATTTGAACATAAAGTAAGAATTAAATGTAAAAACAAATATTACTTGAAATATCGTGACTTTTTTGCCCCAAGAGAACAATTCAAATAGCCTATATCAGTTCTCAGAGTGAATATGTACAGAAATAAAGACAGGTCGATTGGCAGACAACAAAAAAAAAGAAAACAGGAAAAAGGCGAAATTACATAAAATGTAATCTGAACATCAATTTTTATTTTTCGTTCAAGAACCTGTTTCCTGTTTCCATAAGATTTTGAAAATGAAATGTCACCTTGTTCTCAGACGAGCACGTAGTGATGATAATTAGATGCTGCAGCAGGTCACATGCAGTACAAAGCAATCATAGACTTTTCAAAAGTCAATAGTTTCTTCAACGTAAAGCGTGTACTGCTGAGGTGTCTGTGTGTGTGAGTCACAGACTCTTGTAGATCTATATATTCGTGGACTTGTCTGCTGATGTGTCTGTGTGTGTGTGTGTGTGTGTGTGTGAGTAGATCTATATATTCTTGGACTGCCAACATCGTGCAACTGACCACTGTAGCCAACACCAGGGGGCTTTCTTAGAATAGAGATACTACTACTTGTGTTGGTATACGATATTTTTATTAGCCCTTTCCTGCATTGTAAAATCTTATTTCTTAACTATTTCTCTTGTATTGCAATGTTATTTTTTTTATATAATTGACAAAGTAATCCTTCAATTTAGCTCCCTTGATATTATTTATCTTTTTTTTTCTAGTTCAGTATCTCTCCCAATCTTTCTCGTTCCACTTTCGTACTTTTCAAGTTACCTCCACATTTCTCCACATTCTTCTTCTTTTTCTATGTTTTTATATTTTATCGCTTCAGTATCCGGATTTTAAACATCGAAAACTTAACAAAGAGGAGATTACTATGTCCAACAATTATAGTGAAAATCAACAATATTTATATTTTTTAAAATCCATTGTTTAAGGTTTAAATTGCATAAAAGCAAAATTACGAATGAAACCCGAAGGCTCTAGAGAGGAACTGCCAGCTCTAGTGTTCAAGTTTATAATTGATTGCAAAACGCCTACACAACTTTCGCTTCTGCTCTTTTCGATAGTAATTATCTACTATCACTATCCATGTTTTAAGGTGTTAGGCTTGTGAAAAAACAATCACGTTAGCTTGGTTGGGTGTAACTGATCGGTCAACTCCAGTACTGGAGTATTGTATTGAGTATCAACTACAAATAGCTGAGATCATAATTGTTCATCAATCTGTTTGTTGTTTAAAGTTTGATATTTTTAAAGTTCTGCTTCAGAATAAAATACAGTAGCATACACAATAAAGAGAAACAGATAAAGAGAAAAGTGGGGACGATATAAGGAACTCTTACGAGAAACGTAAGAAACTGAAAACAATAGACGAGACTTTGCAACAAACAGATAACTGAACAATGTGAATGTACGCTAGATTGGTGGTGTTAACTTAATATCTCCAGAGTAGCAATTGATCTTCCGTTCATCTCTGCTAGTAAAGCCCTAGTAGGCCTAAGTTTTTAAATACTCTTTTAGCTGCTCCACTGTCATAGATAGAGACTCTAACAGTTCCTTTGAATTGATATTATTTTACGTTACAAGAGGAAGAGTTTAGAAATGTAATCTTGTATAATTGTAAAAAGTAGACACAAGAATACTTTACATGTACCTTTTAAAATACATAGTTTATCAACTCTTTCCGCTGTTCTGTACATCGGAGAGGCCTACACCAAAAATGGCTAGCTTTTTATAGTTACACGCCATAGATGACACTATTATTTAATCAAACGGTCCTCCAGAATTAATTGTCTAGATCATTACCATTATTACTTTTAGACTTCAAAGTTTAAGGTTCAATAGTAAGGGTTCGCTAGTGGTGGTCGATACTTTACAGTTTAACAAGGTTTCATTATAATTAGTACAACCTTCGCCTTAAAGCTGGGGTGGGTTAAAGGGGATAAATAAAGTACTCCTAGTCTCCAAGAGAATTTGAGCAGACCCTCGGTTTGGTAGTGCATCGATCTATTACTCAACCACCTGACACCTTCTAGATAGCAGGTGGCGGCAACAGTTACAATGCTAAGAGTTAACCAGACAATGTCGAGACGAATTAAAATCACCTCTAATCATATCAAGGATCAACACTGAGTTTCTGGGCGACGTAGAAGGATTAGGGGCTTTCAACGTTCCCTTGCCTTGTATGAAATTCAGAGATCACCCCTCATCCTAGATTTACAAGCATTGAAACAATGCTGCTTTCTCTCTCTCTCTCTCTCTTTCACTCTCTCTCTCTCTCTGAGTCTCTATCTTCTTCTTATTTAGTGATTTTTTAAAATGAAGGAAACTTGTATTTGGTGGGAAAATGGGCCACGAAACAATATTACTTTGATTTTCATAAAAACAATGTTATTAAATACTCACAGAAAAAAAAGTAGAATCACATACAAACATTAAATTTATTATTTACTGTTTGCTATATAGGTCAGTATACTAGATTTTCTGGAGATTTAGTGAGTGCTTAAAGTTAAATCTAATTTTTAAACACCCTGGCAACAAATGTGCGTACTTATAACAGAAATGTGTACAGCATCTGAGCATCTGGCTAAAACTAAAATTTTAACATAGATTTTTTAAAAATCTCCTTGACGAGTATGTCTAGGTCAATGTCAAAGTAATTTAATATCCTATTAGCAGTATATATCAATTCTACTAAAACTGTTAGTTTATATATATATACCAATGCAACTTCTACACCAATATAAGTAAATGATAATTGTCTTCGTTTACATCTTAATTATTGTAGGCATAGTATAGTTATCTGGTAGAGAGGCCAGGGCGACATCGTCTACTGTATTCTGTTGGCATAGACATCGAGGTAGTGTTCTGGCTTCTCTACCAGATCTTCCAGTATTGGAGTGCCTAGATGAGCTTCCGAGCCCTGGTGATCTCAAAAAAGCAATAAACTGCATGAAAGATAGAAAATCTCCAGGGAGTGATGTTCTCCCAGCGGAAGTAGTTAATGTCAACGAATCACTCCTGCTCCCTGAACTCTATAATCTCCTCTGCCGATGCTGGGAAGCAGGTCATGTCCCCCAGGACATGCGTGACGCAAATATCATCACAATATATAAGAACAAAGGGGATCGGAGTGACTGCAACAATTATAGGGGTATCTCTTTCCTCAGCATAGTTGATAAAATCTTTGCTAGAGTGGCACTATCCAGGCTGCAAGGGATAGCTTCTAGAGTCTACCCAGAGTCTCAGTGTGGATTCAGGAGTGGTAGATCCACCATAGACATGATATCCTCTCTACGACTACTGCAGGAGAAATTCAGAGAGAGAGACAGACCCCTTTACATCGTTTTTGTTGATCTGACTAAAGCATTTGACATGGTCAGCAGAAGTGGCCTTTTTAAACTCCTAAGGAAAATAGGTTGCCCTCCCAAACTACTCAAGCTCATTGAGTGCTTTCACGAGGATACGATGTACTGTCAAATTCAATGGAGCCCAATCAGCGCCTTTTGAGGTTAGCAGTGGTGTCAAGCAGGGATGTGTGCTCGCACCTACTCTGTTTGGTATATTCTTCTACTGTCTACTGTATTATGTTACAACGACATCAACGAAGGTGTATTTCTTCATACAAGATCCTCTGGAAAACTATTTAACGTTTCAAGGCTGTGGGCAAAAACCAAGGTTAGGAAGATACTTATCAGGGAACTCCTATATGCTGATGATGCAGCTATTGTGGCTGATTCTGATATTCAGCTCCAGTCCCTGGTTGCCTGCAAGAAGTTTAGCTTAAATATTAGTAAAAGCAAGACTAAGATACTTTAAAATAAGGTGGCAAGATAAAATAACCAATGATGAAGTGCTACGAAGAGCAGGGTGCCAGGACATCCGCTTTGTTATTAGCAGCAGACGCCTTGGCTGGCTTGGCCACGTTCCTAGAATGCCAGTAGGTCGACTTCCACAAAACATTCAGTATGGCAATCTAATAGAAGGCAGGAGAGCCGCTGGTCGCCCACTTTTACGGTATACGGATGTATGGTAACGCGACATGAAGCTCTTCAAAATTGACACTGAATAAATGGCAATGGATAGATCCACATGGAGAGAGAGAGAGAGCATAAAGGAATGGTCTAGGATTCCAGATGCCATACACAACAGCAGCAGAAAGAAGGGTGAAATAGCAACGGCCCCTGGTGATTACATATGCCCAACCTGCGACCGCAGCTGTGTATCAAGGATTGGTCTCTTTAGTCACACAAGAAGTTGCAAAGGGAAAAGATTGTCTCTTGAGACATAAAATGCCACAGAGTATAGTAATGCAGTGTATACACTCCGAGCCTTAATGATTACATTGACTGGAATAACTTGCATACGTTCAAGCGAGTCACACATAACAAACTGAACGGCAACGTAAAAATGGTGCAAGACAAATCCAAATATAATGAACCTCATGTAGAGAACATTATCTAGGTCTTGAAATATACAATAAGTTCTCCCAATACTAAACTCAGTAGAAAAACACTTCATTTGTGCACACTTTAATATTTATTAGGCCCTATAACATGACATATTAACTTCATAATTTTATGCTTCAAATATAATTAGCAGGTACTGACCTATATAACTAAACATCGCGACTGTTCTCAGACTAAAGTTCCACTAAGCTATATCTTGACTTCTTGACAAATAACTACTGACTGTGTTCTGACTTACTTCTCACATGATTGACCACTAACCAATTGGAATTATTTCTCGTTTTCTCCTAGACTCGTACTTCCGGTCACCTGATAAGTCCACTTGTTCATACGTTCACGCTCTTGGTTCAAAAAATTCACATGAAATATAATAACGTGCAATACAGTGATTATTTTATCTGTGGCTAAAGGCACAGTTCTTATTCTTTCTTCCCTAGTTCCAGTAGAGCATGGAATGAGTTGCCTGAATCAGCCAAGAAAACCAATGACAGAATTTAAAACTCTAATTAGCGAGCACGACCAGATTAACACATGGATACGCGAAGGACATAATTATATTCTCTCTGTAATTTATAAGATAAGATTATTTCTGTTACATTTCTGATCTTGTTTTAAAACGTGAGCTCGTTATATTGTATAAACACAATAAGACTACAATAATAAACTAAACTATATAACCAATGTCAGCTATAACTAGCCTACATATGTATTTCTTAACGCTCTTCATTTTGATTCAACAAGCGTTTAATGGTAAACACACAAAAATCTCCAAGTAATCCTACACCCTTTCACACGAATCTAAAAATACTCCATTATCTCATTTGTATAAGCAATGTCAAAGCTAGTCTAGATCATGATGCCAAATGAGCAGAAAGAGAGGGGGAAAAACATCTAGAAATCAATACCAAAAACTTGACCCGTTAAAAAGAGAAATAAAACCTAGCTCGTTGGACGTAAGGAGTGTTTATTTCATTGAGCCAAGTGAAAAAAACAACCTAGATGCTAGCTCTAAAGACGTGGGAGATGTAAAAACAGACACAAGATTGTTTAGCTTATGTGTATGAGGTTTCTCTTGATTGTCCTTTGTAAATTGAAAACAAAACTAATAGAATTGACTACAAGAGTTATAACATTTAAAAAGACTACACAATACTAAGTAAAATAAAAAGAAAATCTCTGGGGGAAGGATTTGGTGAGAAGTATGCTATACTTATTAAACTTCAATAAAAGTTGTTATTTGAGCTTACATGTTAGATTTCGTTTGAAAGTGTATCAAACCCAAGATCTATCAAGTTTCAAACTTAAGTCATCGATATTCTTACAGACATATATATTTATGAGTGTGTTTTACAGAAAACCAAATTCTTTAATTATCTTTCATTCAGTACATTTGCGAGTTAACTATTATCATAGTAAAACTATATAAGGCTAAAACTGCCTGGTCGAGTGGTATAGAATATCGTCTCGGCACTCTCGATATTCATGGGTTTGAACCCTGCCCACAGCCATCCGCCACCTTCTTGCAGTAGGTTGGTAATTAAAGTCAAAAGTAAAGTTCCCATTTCAGACCTTGTGATCTATGGGGCAGAAGATGTAAACGTCATCTGTTTCTGTGTTCCATTGTTAACGAGGGTGTCATGTGGCCAGCACAACGACCAGTAAGCCGGAAAGCTTCAGAAGCCAAGCGCTTTACCACTCAGCCACCTCCTGTACCCTGCTGGTTAACCGTGGGTCAAAGAAGCTGATGGCCTTAGCATCATCTGCTTTATAGACTGCAAGGTCTGATAAAGAAACTAACTTTTGGCGTAAATTTGAAATGTCTTATAAAGTCAGTTTGATTAACTTTGGTGTCAGCAGTGGAAAGCAATGAAGACTTGGCCTTGAACTATTTCTGTGACTACATTCAATCGAGGATCAAATACCATTATCTCCCTTTGCAACTTCCTACATACAAAGGATGCATACAATTACTAACGATACGTGAATACTTTCCGTAACTTGATGTACAGCCTTTTAAAGATATTAAAGATAAAACTTTGGCCGCATTCCAAATTGTCCCCCCTCGTGTATTTTCTCCACTATTATTAAACCACGTTTTCACTATAAGAGAAGTGTGCTCCCAGAAGTGATGCTACTGACTGGGATCCCAGATGGATCAAGATTTATCATGGAGCTGACGTTCAAATCAACAACTGGCTGCTTCTAGCCACCACACTCCCCCCCCCCCTTTCCCCACGGCTGCGGCCACATTTCATTACATTAACTGATTTACAGTCTCAACTAGAGAACAGAAACTGCTCGATGCTATTGTGAGACTTGTGACCGGTGGTTCACCTTTAGCAAAGGCGTTTCCAGAGTATTTTCCTGAAATAGGCCTAATACATCAGCTAGGATACCAAGCATGGGAATCAGTTAAATAAATCGCTCAAGCGTTAAATTATACATTAAATCGCTTAAAATAAAAAGGCATTTTTTCCTAACTCTAGGAACTCTTCTATGCAAATAATTATTGAATCTCGTTTGCTTGTAAGTGTAGATAAATGTGTTACAAGAATAATGCTCTATTGTCTATGTCTTTTGTTTCCTTGGTTATCAAATTATTGAATAGAATCCAACCTTGTGTTGTTTAGTTCACATGTAATGATTGAAACTGTCGCCTGAACTTATATTTCGTGTGATATCGTTATAATGTGTTGCTGTGAGGAATTCACTGTAGTTGTAAGACAAACCTGCGTAATCATAATGAAGATATATTATTATCACTAGTTTTAGTTATAGTAGCTATAGTGATGTCTCTTGTCTTGGCAGTTGTCAACTATGTTGGCTTCATATTAAACATTGTATTGTAGATTACACCAAAACAATGTTTGTTTATGATCATATTAGCCTTAATCAACAGTTACTAAGTAAGTTTTTTTTTTTACTTATATTCTCGTTATTATTATTTCGAGTGAATACAAAAAAAACCTTGTGCACTACAACAATATGGAGATCCCAAAATAGTTGGCAGAACCCATTCACAGTTTCAGCCCAACCTTTCCACCCCTTCACGTCACTGTCTCCAGCTTATTTTGCAAGACTTCCCGCCAAGACAGTCTCGTAACGTCTGGAACTAGATTCATCCGGTTTAAAGTTTGTCTCTTGAACTGTCCGTTTGTCAATGTTTTCTTTTCATGAAACTCACGTGCTGTCACGCACACGTCAGCTGACCTCACAGTGAAAGAACTTAATAAATAGTATCCAAAAAGTTTCTTCTATCCCCCCCCCCCAAAAAAAAATGTACCACCCAGCGTTTCTATACGCTAATACAGTTTTACAATTTAACAGTAAAACAACAAAAAAAAGTTAATCTTTTAAAACAAATTAGGAGAATAAAAACACACGCTATGGCTGCCCGGTAGTGTGGTCTGCACATTGGACTGACGTTCGGAAGGTTTCGATAGTCAAGGGTTCATACCCTGCTCACTGCAATCTCGCTTCGTTCTGCAGAAGGCTTGGGACTAGGGTGAAATTATCTTCAGATCTGAAGATCGATCATCCGAAACATGTAAAACATATAGAGACATAAACCAGTGTAAAACATGACATTATAGATAGAAAGATCTAGGACGTGATAAGACTTGTTTACCGAGGCTAAAGCCACTTCATGTTGCTTCAAATATTTGAATGTTATCTCTTGACTGTTGCATAATAATGCATTCTCAACTAGTTATCAATCGATTAATAATTCTAAAACTGTTCTCTTTACAATGAGGCCCGTACAAGGCATTGGCCCCAAAACGTTGTCAATGCGTCGTTGAAAAAAGATTAAAGAGATAACTCTTAAAACGGATTGCTAGCTAAAGTCGACAAAGAGTTAAAACAAAGAAATGGACTGATACACCGTTTGAAATACACATTTTAAAAATTCCCAGGTTCAACATTGTCTTATAATTGAACAGAAGCGGCAATTAGAGTGGCAGACGGGGCGGCCGCTACCGGCCCTGCTCAAATAAGGGTTCCCTCGCTTCAGCCTCGAAATCGTTCAAATCCTTTTGTCAGCTTAAATAAAATACTTCGATCTAAATGGGAAAATACCAATAGGTTTTTTTTAAACCTCTTTCTTCAATGTTAAACTCCTTGGATCTCGTTAACTGTACAATGATTGCCTCTAGGTCTCTTAAATGAACGATAGATTTTATCATTATTTAAGTGTCAGCATTTGTAATAAAACTCGTGAGTCCCAGAGGTTAAGGCCTCTCGCGTTTGGTTGGTCCCAGACCCCAAGTATTCCTGACGCCTCTAATGATAATGATTGTTTTCATTATGTTTCTATGGGCTGCCAGTCTAATGTAGTAGTCAGAAGCTTCAGTTCCAAAGAAACATTTATAGCCATTCATCTTTCAAGTCTTTGAACTGTGTATAAACAAAGCACGTCAAAGACATTGGAATCTAAA